>NC_057710.1:12439507-12445815 GCF_004010195.1 Chiloscyllium plagiosum
GGGGATAGGACAGTGTCGAGGTAGATAGAGATCAGTTCGGTGGGGCAGGAGCATGCTGAGACAATGGGTCGGCCAGGGTGGTCAGGCTTGTGGATCTTGGGAAGGAGGTAGGACCGGGGAGTGCGGGGTTCCCGGACTATGAGGTTGGAAGCTTTGGGTGGGAGATCTCCTGAGGTGATGAGGTTCTGTATGGTCTGGGAGATGATGGTTTGGTGATGGGGGGGTGGGGTCATGGTCGAGGGGGCAGTAGAAAGAGGTGTCCTCGAGTTGACGTTTGGCTTTAGCGATGTAGAGGTCAGTGTGCCAGACTACCACTGAGCCCCCTTTATCTGCTGGCATGATGGTGAGGTTGGGATTGGAGCAGAGGGATTGGAGGGCTGCGCGTTGTGAGGGTGAGAGGTTGGAGTGGGGGAGGGAGGTAGACAGGTTGAGGCGGTTAATGTCCCGGCGCCAGTTGAAATGGACAAATCCAATCTCTTTTGTCCTTGTGCCAGACCCACAATAGTTGCTCAGGTTTGCAGGAAACAGCTCATTTTGATTGACATAGTTCGAGCAATAGATCAGACAGTTGTAAATGTTCTGATAAGAAATGTCTTGGCTGTAGGACTTAATGAACATGGAGAGCCTGTAGTAACCTTTCGCGGGCAATGCAATGGTGCAAACCAAATTTCCTTCCTCTATCTGAGACACAATGCACCTCTCAGTCTTGTCACTATTGAAGTCTCCGTGAACCAACTTGTACATAGCTGATAATGGTCTTGATGTTTGGAAGGACAACAGTGCCCGCCCATCAGATGCATTAATAAAACCTTCTGAGCAGCTACAACTGCCGATGCCAATATACTTGGAGCTACAGTGCAACCCCCAGTAAGAGAATGGATTGTCTGGGAGCCTGTCGTGAACCTTTGACTCTGAGCAGTCGATCTGATAGGAACAGACCCAGGTATAGCTCTCCTCAGAGTCCAGTGGCTTTGCAAAGATCTTCAGGTCATACTTGCCCTGTGATGGTGGGATGACTCGGAGATCCATCCCAGTCGGTGTCACTCTCATTATTCCACAAGACACATCAATGTACCTTGGCCGGCTGTCACTGAGCTGGATTATACTGTAACTGAATTCCACAGGTCGAGCACTTCTCAAGCACACCGCAGCTTCACCATTTACTGAATGAACGAGTAACATGCATTAGAGAAGGGATGAGATCAGACCCAAAACTCAACATGAATTCACTCCCTTCCTCCCTGGCTTACTTAAGTTGTTTGTTAGTGCAATTCTTAGCACAGAGCCCACTGAACAATCATACAATATTGGACACTGTTTTAAACGTTGCTCTCATAGGCTGGTTGAGTACACTCAGTACATGTTACAATTCGAAGGAACATGCTTTATGATCTGATCCACTGGTCATTGACACTTATAGTCTCTGTACCTGGCATCACACTGGCACTGAAATTTATATACCACTTTACTCAAGACTAGCGGTGTCCCTTTGACAATTTATGATTAGATTAGATTAGATTCCCTACAGTGTGGAAACTGGCCCTTTGGCCCAACCAGTCCACACAGACCCTCCGAACACCAGACCCATTTCCCCTCTGAGTAATGCACCTAACACTATGGGCAATTTAGCATGGCTAATTCACCTGCCCTGCACATCTTTGGACTGTGGGAGGAAACCAGAGCACCCAGAGGAAACTCACTCAGACGTGGGAGAATGTGCAAACTCCACACTGACAGTTACCCAAGGTTGGAATCGAACCTGGGACCCTGGTGCTGTGAGGCAGCAGTGCTAACCACTGAGCCACCATGCCGCCCTTTATAACAATTTATAAATCAAAGTGCACAGTAACCTCATGAGGCAATGCTTTCAGAGATGAGCGGCAATATAGGATAGTGCTGAGTGACCAAAACAGAAACAGAAATTGCTGGTGAAATTCAGAAGGCCTGGGTGGGGAGAAAGCAGAGTTAATATTTCAAGTCCAGTGACTCATTATCAGAACTCAAACTACCTGTCAGCCAATGCAGAAACAGTGGACTGAAGGGTTCCTTTGGTGATGTACATTACTATGACTATATGATTCAATGTGTTGGGATAAAGGTTTTTTTCTCTGATATGTGGGACATGGTGAGTATTATTCCCCAAATATGCAGACTTGGGCCTTAGCTTTTCATTGAATAATAATCGTGATTAAGGAATAGACAACTGCATGTCCAGATTGAAAAAGGATTTCATTAGGAGGCATAGCAAATTGTGCAGATTGGAGCAGCAAGTTAGGGAAAGGACATAGATGCTAATTAAATAGTCAATACGGGGGCTTTTTATTACTTACAGTGTGGAAACAGGCCCTTCGGCCCAACAAGTCCACACCAACCCTCCGAAGAGCAACCCACCCAGACCCATTCCCCTTCATTTACCCCCTCACCTAACACTATGGACAATTTAGCATGGCCAGTTCACCTAACCTGCACATTTTTTGGACTGTGGGAAGAAACCAGAGAACTGGAGGAAACCTATGCAGACACAGGGAGAATGTGCAAACTCCACACAGACAGTGTGGAGGCAGAAATTGAACCCGGGTCTCTGGCGCTGTGAGGCAGCAGTGCTAACCACTATGCCACCGTGCTGCCCATTTTATCTGAATGAAACTCCATCTGCTGCTCCTTAGCCCACAGGCCCATTTGATTAAAATCCCTTTGTAATCTTAGACAATTTTCTTCACTGTCCACTATGCCACCAATTTTGATAAGTCTCCTGTGTGCTACTTCGAGTGCAATCACACCCTTCCTCTAGGGTGGGGGACCAGACTGCAGACTGTACTCCAGCTCTGGCCTAACTAACTTCTCCATAACCTCTCAGCCCTTGTATTCAGTTCCTTGAATAATAAAGATGCCCAATAAATGCTGGGCAAGCCCTCATCCCATGAATGAATTAAAAAAAACTGGAGTCAACTATTCCTGACTGTTTTCACAAACTAGATTCCAGCCACTTCACACAATGTACTCCCATTATATTTGTAATCCATAAGATGTCGGAGCAGAATTAGGCTGTTTGGCCCATCGAGACTGCTCTACCATTTGATCATGCGTAATATATTTCTCAACCCCATTCTCCTGCCTTCTTCCCATAACCCCTTAACATTATCAGACTAAACCTTGGCCAGGTCAGTGTCAATTCATTTGACTTTTTTAAAAAGACCTTTATCCTAAAATGTTAAGCTAAGTGCTCTACTGAGCTTCAAGAGGAAAGTGTGGAGGCTAGTACAATTGCAGCACTTAAAAGGCATCTAGATGGGTACATGAATAGGAAGGGTTTAGAGGGATATGGGCCAAGTGCTGGCAAATGGGACGAGATTAGGTTGGGATATTTGGTCAGCATGGGCTAGTTGGACCGAAGGGTCTGTTTCTGTGCTGTACATCTCGATGACTCTATGACTATCATTACCTGTTTGAAGTAGGAAAATCTTTGGGGAGATGACTGGAAGGCCAAGCCTGTAGAATGCAGATGTTTTAAAAACCCATTGTTCAAACTCTTCCAATGAGATCATGGAATCCATTAGCTGCCATTTTGGATCATCTGGCCAGTGCGAATCTATAAATTGTTCCGGGTCAGCCAGGAAATAGTGATCATCATATCTGCCAAAAAGGAGACACACACAAGGTGACTAATCAGTTTTATCACTGTTAACAAAATTATATTACAGAGAGAAAGAAATAATCAACAAGGACTATCTGTCACTACCTTAGGATGTTAAGGGTGATATCAAGCTGAAAGAAAAGACATACAACGCTGGAATGATTAGGTAGGAAACAAGATTGGGAATATTATAGAAACCTGCAAAAGGATGCCTAGTGTAAGATAAAATAGCTGGAACATGAGAAAAAATGCTAGCAAGAAATAATAAAACAGACAGTAAAAGCTTCTGCAAGTACATAAGAAGTAAAAGAATAACTCGTGAATGATGATCTTTAAGAGAGCAGGACTGTAGAATTAATCATGGGAAACAAGGAAGCGGCAGAGATTTTGAAAAAAACGTGTTATATTTGTCTCCAAAGTAGAGGACACAAAAACCATTCTGAGGTAGTCAAGGGGCAAAATGGAGAGAGGACCATCAGGAATTCTGATCACTAGAGAAAGCATATTAGGAAAACTAATGTGACCAAAGGCTGATGTATCCCCTAGACCTGATAGCCAGCTCAAAAACATTTTGATGCAAGTGACCTTTTTAAAATTCATTTGTAGTTCATGGGCACTGCTGGATGGCCAGCATTTATTGCCTGTCCCCAGTTGCCCTTGTCAAGGTGGGTGGTGAGCTGTTTTCTTGAACTGCGGTAGACCATGATCTTTAGGTGGATCCACAATACCCTGAAGGAGGGAATTCCAGTATTTTAACACCAGTGATAGTGAAGCAGCAGCAATATACTTCCAAGTCAGGATGGTGAATGGCTTGGAGGGGAACTTGCAGGTGATGGTATTTCCATGTATCAGCTACAGAGATAACGGATGCATTGGTTATATTCTTCCAAAATTCCCCGGATTCTGGTAAGATTGGAAAACTAGAAATGCAACACAAAAACAAAGAACCGCGAATGTTCGAAATCTGAAACAAAAACAGAAATTGCTGGAGAAACTCAGCAGGTCTGGCAGCATCTGTGGAGAGAAAACAGACTGAAATTTTGGATCCAGTGACCCTTCTTCAGAACATAAATGTAACATCTCTATTCAAGAAAAAGAGAAAGAATGAAATCATAGACCAGTTATCCGAATGGCTGTTATTGGGAAAATGTTGGACTGTATTTAAAGAATATTAGCAAAAGTTTGATAAAATCAGAACACAGTCAAGCAGAATGTAAAAAGCAGCGTAGGTAATGCGAAACCAATATATGCAAGTGTATTTATATTTCCAAATGGTCAAGAGTTGGGAATGTTTGCTGATGATTGCACAGTGTTCAGTAACATTCTTAAATCCTCGAATATTCAAATGCAGAGTAACCTGAACAATATCAAGACTTGTCCCAGAAAGTGGCAAGCTAAAATTCGTGACACACAGATACCAAGCAATGACCATCTTCAACATAGAAAATCGAACCATCATACTTTGACATTCAATAATATTACAGTTGCTGAAGCCTTCATTATCACCATCCTGGGAGTTATCACTGACCTTAAACTGAATTGGATTAGCCATAGAAATGTTCTGATGGAGGAGGCATGCTGAGCAAATACAGATCAATGACTGTAAGCAGTGTTAGTATGTCAATAAAGGGCTACTTTTTAAATATACCCAGACTGCTACAGAATAATTTATAAAGACAAGCTCCTCCAATCATGCTGACTAGAAGACAACAGATTTAAAGTTAAAAGCAGCTCAGCTGTAATTCTCTTAACTAGTGGAGCAGGAGGATGCTTGTTGTTGTTGGAGGCTTATAATTTTTTTTTCCCAGGACATTGTTCAGTTTTCTCAGAGTCATGTTCAGTTATAGATAGAACCATAGAGTCATACAGCGTGGAAACAGACCCTTCGGTCCGTCTTGGCAATGCTGACCAAGTTTCCCAAACTAAACTCGTTCCACTTGCCTGCATTTGCCCATATCTCTAAACATTTCCTATTCATGTACCTATTCAAATGTCTTTGAAATGATGTCATTGTACCAGATCTACCACTTCCTCTGGCAGTTCATTCCATACATGCACCACCCTCTGTGTGAAAAAGTTGCACCTTGGGTCCTTTAAATCTTTCCCCTTTTGTCTTAAAAATATGCCACCTAGTTTTGAGCTAGGGTAAAGACTTTCGCTGTTCACCTTATCCATGCCCCTCTTGACTTTATAGACCTCTATATGGTCACCCCTCAAACTCCTACATTCCAGTGAAAAAGTCCCACCCTCTACTTCAGTAAAGCCTTTGATAAGTTTCCACATGGTAGGCTGTTGGAGAAAATGCAGAGGCATGGAATTGAGGATGATTTAACAGTATGGATTAGAAACTGGCTTTCTGAAAGAAGGCAGCGAGTGGTGGTTGATGGAAAATATTCAGCCTGGAGTCCGGTTACTAGTGCTGTGCCATAAGGATCTGATTTGGGACCACTGCTGTTTGTCATTTTTATAAATGACTTAGACGCAGGCATAGGAGGATGGATTAGTAAATTTGCAGATGACACTAAAGTCAGTGGAGTAGTGGACAGTTTGGAAGAATGTTACAGGTTGCAGGGGGACTTGGATAAACTGCAGAATTGGGCTGAGAGGTGGCAAATGGAGATTGATGCAGCTAAATGTGACATGATTCACTTTGGGAAGAATAACAGGAAGGCAG
>NC_057710.1:12445848-12465920 GCF_004010195.1 Chiloscyllium plagiosum
CCATATTTCAGGAAGGATATGGAAGCATTGGAAAAGGTGCAGAGGAGATTTACCAGGATGTTGCCTGGTCTGGAGGGAAGGTTTTATGAAGAAAGGCTGAGAGACTTGGGTCTGTTGTCATTGGAAAGAAGAAGGCTTAAGAGGGGATTTGATAGAGACATACAAGATGATCTGAGGATTAGACAGGGTAGGATGATGACGTCAGCTTGTACAAGGGGGCACAACTACAAATTGAGGGGTGATAGATTTAAGACAGATGTCAGAGGCAGGTGTTTTACGCAGAGAGTGGTAAGGGCATGGAATGCCTTACCTGCCAATGTAGTCAACTCAGCCACATTAGGGAGATGAAAACAATCCTTAGAAAAGCACATGGATGATTTTGGGATATGAAGGGGAGGAGCTGAGAATAGTTCACAGGTCAGCGCAACAGCGAGGGCTGAAGGGCCTGTTCTGCACTGTATTGTTCTATGTTCTATGTTCTTTGTTTTATGTTCTATCCAGCCTCTCCTTATAACTCAAGCCCTCGATTCCTGGCAACATCCTGATGAATCTTTTCTGAACCCTCTCCAATTTAATAATATCCTTCCTATAGCAGGGTGACCAGAACTGTACACGGTACTCCAAGAGTGGCCTCATGAACATCCTCAACATGATGTCCCAAGTCCTATACTCAATGCTCTGAACAATGAAGGCAAGAATACCAAATGCCTTCTTAACCACTCTGTCTACCTGTTATGCAACTTTCAAATAACTATGTACCTGACCTCGAGGTTTCTCTGTTTGATAATACTACCCAGGGGTCTACCATAAACTGTATAATTACTGTCTTTTTTTAATCAAAATGCAATACTTTCTATTTATCGAAATTATACTCCATCTGCCAAATCCTCAATCCATTGGCCCAATTGATCAAGATCCCATTGTAATCTTAGATAATCTTCTTCACTGCTGACTATACCACCAATTCTAGTGTCATTCACAAACTTACTAACTATACCTCCTAAATTTTCATCCTAATCATTTACATAAATGACAAACAACAGTGAATCCAATATCAATCCCTGTGGAACACTGCTGGTCAGAGCCCTCCAGTCCGAAAAACAACCGTCCGCCATCACCCTCTGTCTCCTGCCATCAAGCCAATTTTGTATCCAATTGGCAAGCTCTCCCTGAATCCCAGGTAACCTAACTGCATCAATTAATCTACCATGCAGAACCTTGTCAAAGGGTTTACTAAAATCCATGTAGACAACATTTACCTCTCTGCCCTCATCAATCTTTTTGGTTACACTCTCAAAAAGCTTAATCAACTTTGTGAGGTATGATTTCCCATGCACAAAGGAGTTGTTTCATCAATGACCTTCCTTATATCATAGGATCAGAAGTAAGCTTTTTCACTGATGATTATCAATGTTCAGCACCATTCATGATTTCTCAGGTACTGAAACAGTTTATGTTCTAGAGCACGAACTAGGCATCATTCAGGCTTTGCAGCATAAGGGGCAAGTAGCATTCATGCCTCACAAATGCCATCTCCTGATAATCAATGGTATTACCATCACCGAAGCCCCCCACTATCAACATAATTGACCAGAAATGCAATTGAACTGGCTATATGAATGCTGTGGCTACAACAGCAGGCCAGAGACTAGGAATCTTGCAGCAAATACTCAACCGCTTGTCTCAAATGCCTGATTACCATCTGCAAAGAGCAAGTTAGGAGTGTCTTGGAGTGCTCGTCTGGATGCTCCAATTGCACTCCTGAAGTGTAAGCTGGGATGAAGGAGTCTGATTGTTCAGCACTCTATCCACCATTGAAACATTTACCACCTTAGCATTCATTCCTTCACCACTGCCGCATGTTAGCAGCAGCGTTGTACCTTTGACGCACCGCCGCAAATCACCCAAGCCACTTCAACATCACTTTCAAAACCAGTGACCTCTAGCACTGGATGTGGGCAACATGCTTTTGGGGAGACCACAAATCCCAATAGCCTTTCCAAGCCATAAATGTCTAGGTGGGGAGGTCAAGGGTTTGAAAGGTGAGGTCCTTGGTGAGTTGCTGTCGTGCATCTTATAGATGGTACATACTGTTGTCACTGTACATTGGTGGTGAAGTGAGCTAATGTTTAAAATCACATAAACCTGGTTTAAATACCATTGAGTCTTTGTGGTTGAGCAGAATCTAATTCAGGTACTGATGTGATTAAGGGATTCAACAGGATGGATAGACAAACTAGTCCCTTGGTAAAATGAATCCAAAATGAATTGGAATATCATGAATAAAAACATGAGACATTCTTCTATCAAAGGGTAATGGAAATTTGGAACCCACCTCCAAGAAGGCTGTATTAGAGCTTTAAAGACAAAAGGCAACATGATTTTGTTGGGTAACAGATATCAAGGGATCTACATGAATGATGAAAAAGGCTCATGGGATTGAAAGCTCAATTTCATTGTGAAAATAATCTGCTCTCTTTATAATAAAACAAAGAGTTGCGGATGTTGGACAGATATTGTTGGATAAACTCAGCAGGTCTGGCAACATCAGTGGGAAGAAAGCAGAGTCGATGTTTCGACTTCGGTGACTCGCTTCATATCTTTTGCCCTGTCCCTCACTCCAGCTCACCCTCTTCTCCATGTTTTACACCCACTCTCCAATACTAATGTTAGAGTCGAGCATCCACTTTACTTTCTTTGATGAAGAAACCAAATTATCCCAAATCTCAAACATGCCCAGTGATAATGACAGAATCAATGAATTGTAAGGTTTTTAGTCATAGCTAACTGCTCACGACAAGCTCAATAAACTTGCATCAAAATGCAATTCATTGCTTTGGTCTCTGACCAGTGCCAGTTCCTACCTCTGAATTGAGAGTGTGGTGCTGGAAAAGCACAGCAGGTCAGGCAGCATCCGAGGAGCAGGAAAATTGACGTTTTGGGCTGGAGCCCTTCATCAGGAATGGTGAAGGGCTGATGAAGGGCTAATAAGGGCTCCGGCCTGAAACGTCGATTTTCCTGCTCCTTGGATGCTGCTTGACCTGCTGTACTTTACCAGCAATACACTCTCAACTCTAATCTCCAGCATGTGCAGACCTCACTGTCTCCTACCTCTGAATGAAGACTCCTTTCTCTATGTCCACTATGCCTGCGGCCCAGCAAGCATCCAGGAGGTATCATTGCTTGTCCAACTGCGCAGCATTCCACACATGGCTTGACTTCTTGTGTTGGTAACTGTGTCCAAGATTGTATCCAATTCCCTATCCATGTCCTGAAACTTCAATGCACGTTATCTCGGCCTCTCTGCAAAAAAATGGAATTGAAAGTTATCTGTGGGGAATTGGAACCCACATCACCAGAGTTTTAGCCGTGCCACAGGCTTACTGGTCCAGTGACATAACCACTCCAACAACATCTGCCCAGATGCAAGCATCCAAATCCTGGAAATCCCTCCCTGAGGGCTTTGTGGGTCAACCCACAGCAGGTGGTCTGCAGAGGTTGAAGAAGGCAGCTCAGCACCACCTTCTCAAGGACAACTAAATGCTGGCTAGCCAGTGATGCCCAGATTTCACAAATGAATAATAAAAAAGCTCTTTCTTTTTGGAAATGTTTGAGATTTTTAAATTTTTGCTCCAATGCATTTGCCAGAGGTCAGCAATCTCATCAATTTCGGCAGGTTTCATGAAGGTCTCTCTCTTTCTTCCTCAAAAGCCTGATTACTTGACTCACAATATCTTCCCAAGCTTGTCCCAGCAATAATGCACTCTGCCTTCATGGTGCCCTGTTTGTTCTGTTCTCCCACTCGCTGTAGCTGGAAACACTCAGCACTGCCAGGGTGGGCCGGGATTCTTGGTGATGTTGCCATATTTCAAGGGAAGTTGTTCCCCAGGTCAGTCCTGGTTCATGCCATTTGTCCTGGATGAAGAGAAAGGAAAATCGGTGCCTCACTTCATGACGGGCATTGGGTAGTCCTGATGGACTGGGCACTTCAGAGGAGAACTGTGCTCCTGACCCATGGCAGTAGACCCTGCCACGCTGGGTCTGAGCTTGTCAACCAATTCACTATGTCTCCATGGTACACCAACATTCCCAGTGGTACTGCTAACATCTTAATGATGATATCTGCTACTTCAGGTATATGAAGGTATTTTCTCTCCCCTACCTCGACACTGACTTGACTTCCACTACAAAGACTCATGGCCCAATACTCTATCCTCTTCCCTTTCCTGCTCTCAACCATCTCAACAGCCCCCTGACACCACTAACCTTACATGCCCTCTGCATTGCCTACTCCTTCATTTGGCCCATCAACTTGCCCTGGAAATGTGTTGCTGGAAAAGCGCAGCAGGTCAGGCAGCATCCAGGGAACAGGAGAATCGACGTTTCGGGCATAAGCCCTTCTTAGAACCAACACCTGGACCAACCACTTTGCCATCCCTTTGTCTCATTTCAGGAGAAAACGGCCAGGACAGGGGATGAAGTGCCCACAATCAGCTCCTTACTCTTCCCCCAATTCCGAAGAGGATCTTTTCCATTATGTATGTAAATTAGCTCGCTGAGTTTGCAGATTTGTTTTCAGATGTTTCGTCACCATACTAGGTAACATCATCAGTGAGAGTCTCCGATGAAGCACTGGTGGTATGTCCCACCTCTCTATTTATTGATCTTGGTTTCTTAAGGTTGGTGATGTCATTTCCGGTTCTTTTATTTGAAGGGAAGGTAGATAGGGTCTAAATCAATGTGTTTATTAATGGAGTTCTGGTTAGAATGTCATGCCTCTAAGAATTCACCTGTCCTAGAATGTGTGTGTTGTCCCAGTTAAAGTGGTGTCCTTCTTTGTCTGCATGTATGGAAACTAGTGAGGTAAAAACAATGACTGCAGATGCTGGAAACCAGAGTCTAGATTAGAGTTGTGCTGGAAAAGCAAAGCAGTTCAGGCACCATCCGAGAAGCAGGAAAATCGATGTTTCGAGCAAAAGCCCTTCATCAGGAATACAGGCCTGATGAAGGGCTTTTGGAAACTAATGAGTCTTTTGATGGCCAACCGGTGTTCAGGAGTCCTGGTGGCAAGTTTCCTGCTAGTTTGTCCGATATAGTATTTTTTTTTACAGTTCTTGTATGGTATCTTGTAAATGATGTCAGTAAATGTCTGAAACCAAACCTTCAAGCTCAACAAGCTAACTTACATACTTATCACCAACCTGAGCTACAAATCTTCTCAAAAATTGCTTTTCCATTATGTCTCCAGTTCCATTTTTGAAAGGTGCTATGCATCCGCCTCCATTCCCCTGTTTCCCTCTGGGTTTCAGTCTCCCTTCCATCCAGCCTTTTGTTTTTTTTTTAGAAAGGATTGTTTGACACGTCATCAATTACACTTACTCCATGGAAGTGCTGCTCAATAGGAAAGTGCTATTTTGTTCCAAGTTCGCTTGAGGCTTATTAATTTTGAACCTGTGAAATCCTTTGTCTAAAGCACCAATGAATTCCCTTTGACAATAGGCATTAGCACCTCTCTATTGCTATTTCCATGCCTCAAGCAAGT
Source organism: Chiloscyllium plagiosum (assembly GCF_004010195.1). Classification (NCBI taxonomy): domain Eukaryota; kingdom Metazoa; phylum Chordata; class Chondrichthyes; order Orectolobiformes; family Hemiscylliidae; genus Chiloscyllium; species Chiloscyllium plagiosum. Next base: position 12,451,391 of record NC_057710.1, read on the forward strand.
ATAGCTTCAAAAGGTCACATGACTCATTTCATCATTTCTCAAGTCTGTATTGGAAAAATAAGATTGGATTAATAATGAGGTCGAACCCTAACACCTCTGAGAGTGACGCCAAGCACACAGCATTCATTTGTACCAAGCAACATGTGCCTATTTGATGTTTCCTCCAACAAAATCAACTGTACCGCTTATTGAATAGAAACTATGGCAAAACCTCCTGCCTTCATGCCCAAACAAAAAGTTCATTTTCGGTGACATACCGACACATTTCTTGGCACAGGCTGGAGTAGCCAGAGCAGACGCCCTTCCCTGACTGAAGGGCCTGTTGAGGAGTATACATCTTCTCTGATAAACCCAGGTAGCCGTTGATGTCATATTCTTAGAGAGAAAAGGACATGCAGAATTGGTTAAAAAAAAACTTCACCCATGATAATCTCACTGAGGGGGCTAACAGGGGTTATATCTGGAGGCCTATTCCAAATGTTTGCAGTAATTATCACAGAGGAATCCCATTTTTGCTGCCTCCCAGCTCCTGTCTGACCATAAAACCATAATAAATAGGAACAGGAGTAGGTTATTCGACCCCTCAATCCTACTCCGCCATTCAATAGGATCATAGCTGATTTGACGTTCCTCACATCCACTTTCTTGCACTATTCTCCTACTGATCTGTTGTTCTAAACTGGGGATAAGTTTTCTCCCTTGCATGCCCAACCCTTATCACTGGTGAGTACCAGGCAGTCGAGCCCTTCGATACAAACTAGCTTACTTTCTAATTTCATTTACATCTTCTAATCCCTGTCTCACTGCTGAATAAGTCTAGAAAATTAAGATTTGTTAGTGGAAACCTCACTGCAAAACCTGTCCCAAGCCCGCTGTAGCTTGCAATATCAAAATATTGATTTACACCCTTGAAACGTAGGAATGATCAGAATATGAAGTAGCCATTCAGCCCTTAAATCTATTTTGCTATCCAACTAGTCACAAGACACTTCACCTGATGAAGGAGCAGCGCTCCAAAACCTTGAGATTTCAAATAAACCTGTTGGACTATAACCTACTGTCATGTGACTTATGACTTTGTCCACTCCAGTCCAACACCAGCACCTCCACATCACAGCTATCCAATTAGACCGAGGCTGATCTTCACCTCGAGTCTGTTTTGTCATTTCTGTTCCATCTCCATTGATTATGTGATGGAGATGTGCCTATCTCACCTGTGAAAGATCCACGTGTTCTATGGAACATGCAAGAGCAAGAAATTGGCTAATGTAGAATGAGAGGCAGCTGGTTTACATTAGTGTCAATTAGCTTAAATTTCATATTGTTAAGTTAAATGTAACTTAATTTAACCTTAATTGTGCAACAATCATGAATAAGAGTGTACTGATTTAAAGTAATTTGCAAGGGAAGTGAATACAAGGTTAGAAAAAGCTTTTTCACACAGCAAGCAGTTAGGTTTGGAATGCACTGTCTGGAAGGGTCGCGAGGCAGGTTCAGTTGAGGCCAGTAAGAGGACACTGTGGCATTATCTCAATTGGAACAATGCACAGGATTCTGGGAAAAGGCAGGAAAATGGCATGAAGTCAGAATGTTCCTTTGGGTTTGTAGCAATTCTGTAACTCTGTCAATGGGCTCATCAGCACAGCATTATTAAATATAAGATGTAATAAGTGCCAAACAAACTTATGTTGTTGCACAGCCAGATCCAAATGGCTTGAATTTTCTCCAACTCAGTCTGAGCTTTGTCCAAGATTTGGTGGACTATCTTCTGCACTGACAACTCACCGTATGACTTAATCTAATGGAGGAAGGTCAAAGGCTGATGTGAATAATTGTGAGCTATCAATGAAAGCCACAGCTCCAGATTGAATGATGTAACACTGGGATGCTGTATTGGATGTAAAGTAAGGTTAGTATTTGGAAAAGAGGAAATCAAATTGGACAAAGGATCACCTTGAATCTACTGATAGAATTAGGACTCTATTGTCTTGGTAAAGTGGTGTTCATAGTTAAATGGAATTCCATTGATAGACATATATTATGAGAGATCAAAAATGCACATAAGAGTATGTCACATAAAAAAAACTGGCCATTCGGCCCAACTGGTCCATTTTGGTGTTTGTGTTCCTCTTGAGCCTCCACCCAACTTTCCTCAGCTAACTCCCACTGTACCCTCTATTCCATTCTTACTTTTTGCTTCTCCAGCTGATGCTTAAATGCATCCATAGTATTTGCTTCAACCGTTCCTTGTGATTGGTTCAATGTTCTATTATAACTGTTGTGACAATACTATGGCTTTAAGAGATATATTTTGTCCTTTATTTAATGAAGAATCATTCAGACAGAGGTGCACAGCAGTCTACTCCAAAGTCAATAAAGTAAACAGCATAGCAGGCCTTGTTTGTTTTTTTAAAAGTTGGAACAATAGAAGCATCCTGAATGGGTGACATCAAGCCATTCAGGACCACAGAACCAGGACTTTTGGTTTTAGTTTCTCAATAGCAGCGGCTGGGGTATTGAAGCTGGATTTAGAAGCTGCAGTACTTCTCTCGCTGCTACACTCTCTCTCTCTTAGAATTTTCTCTTGATTTTTTTTTTCTCCTGGACTGGGGATATAATGTGAATTTGCCTTTGCCAAGAGTCTGTTTATGGGATGTTATTATATTGGAACAGTTACTGTTTAGCAGTTAAATAATATTTTATTCTATTCAGTTCCAATAGAGTCAAGATTTTTTTTTGTTTTATTTAACTATAGTGTATGAAGAAAGGTGTTTTACTTCAAACTTGGTAGTTTGACTAATCCAATTGCATCGGGAATGCAACGCCTTGCTCTTGCCTTTAAAATAAGGAAGAGTTCAGTTCTTGGCTATCTGCTTAATATATTTTGACAGGGTTTGGTCCTGTCCATAACACTGTGAAGGGAATAGCATGAAAAAGAACAATTATATTTTCACCTTGATGTTTTGAGTATGCTATGCCTCCCCTTGTGAGGATGGGAAATCTATTCTTTTGGACCATAGTGTTCAGGCTAAAGCTAATAATCTAACTTAAGTGCAAGGTTGATTAACAATAAAACCAAAACCAAAATGTAAACAGTAATGCATGGTTTAACAATGCTAGCAGTTTGTTAATTAATCTTGGGATATTAGCATCATTGGAAGATCGGCATTTACCACCCATCCCCATAATTGTCCTTAGGTTCTTGGCCATGAACCAGGGTCTTGAGCCACTGCAGTCCATATCGGTACATATATGTGAAACAATTTAGCTTAGGATGGTGTGACTTGAGGACAAGCCTGCAGGTGGTAGTGTTCTTGGGTATCTGCTGATTTTGTTTGTCTATGTGGCAGAGATTTGAAATGTGCTGTTAATGGAGACTCGATGAGTTGTTACAACGCATTCAACAGATGGTACACACTGCTGCCACTTTGTGCCAGTGGTAGAAGAAGTGAATATTGAAGGTGATGAGGGGAATGCCAATCAAATGGGCTCCTCTGTAGTACATATGCAGGCAAGTGGAGAATATTGCATCATAACCTATCCTATGGATGGTGAGCAGGCTTTAGGGACTCAGGAAGTGAGCTACTTGCTGCAGGGTTACATCCTTTGACTTGCTCTGGTAGCCACAATATTTTTATTATGAGTCCAGTTGAGTTTCTGGTCAATGATAACCCTTGGGATGTTGATATTGCAGGTTTCAGTGATGGTGATACCATTGACTGTCAAGGAAAGGTCATGAGATTGCCTCTTGTTGGAGATGGCCATTACCTGGCCTTTATATGGCACAAATGTTATTTGCTGCTGATCAGCCCAAACCTGAGTGTTACCCAGGTTTTGCTGCAAGTTGGCAAGCTCTATTTCAGACATTGAATGCAATGGAACATCTGAAATTCAAAGAGTCTTCCAGAGAATGTCTTAAATTAAATGTTGATAAACATAAGGTGGGTATTACTTCAACCCATAATTGTCTGCAATCATTTACTGTTGCGATAGGGAAATGTTGGGACAGATTTTCTGAGAAATGGGTAGCACCATCAGTTTTTTTTTCTTACCATTCCAAGCAACATTGCACTTCTGGCCTAGATTCTGAATCAGGCCACTTGAGAAATATAGAATCATAGAATCCCTGCAGTGTGGAGCAGCCATTCAGCCCATCAAGTCCACACCAACCTTCCGAAGAGCATCACACCCTGACCCACCCTATCCCTGTAGTCCTGCATCTCCCATGGCTAATCCATCTACTCTGCACATCCCTGGATACAATAGCAATTTAGCTTGGCTGATTCACCTAACCTGCACATCTTTGGATTGTCGTGTTCAATGCTAATATAGATCATACCTGCTCTAGGAGTCAATCATTGCAGATCATTGGGGAGATTGAAGCCACACCTTATTTTTACAGCAGTATTAATATAGATTGTGCCTCAAACATTAAACTCTGAAAGTGAATCCTCAAACCTCACTGACTTGTTTCTGTTGTATTTTAATGACCTCTCATTCCCTACCTCACCTATAGTCTGACCAGAGCACTGCAATTTTTCTAACAAGAATTTCTTCTATTACTCCCTCCTGCTCTTTGGAACTATCTGGATCAATCTCTTTTCTCTGGTTTTCTATCTTCAAAATCATCCATTAACCATGATTGGTGGCACAGTGGCTCAGTGGTCAGCACTGCTGCCTCATAGTGCCAGGGATCAGGGTTTGATTCCAGTCTCAGGCAAATGTCCGTATGGAGTTTGCACACTCTCCCTGTGTCTGCATGAGTTTCCTCCCATAGTCCAAAGATGTGCGGATCAAGTGAAGTGGCCATGCTAAATTGCCTATAGTGTTGGGTGTATTTGTCAGAGAGAAATGGGTGGGCTACTCTTCGGAGTGTCGGTGTGGACATGTTGGGCCAAAGGGCCAGTTTCCACACTGTAGGGAATCTAATCTAAATTTCCTGGCCATCCTTTTCTCAATTCCTTCCGCATTATGCCTCATTATCCTTCTCTTACAAAGATATTTATCATGAGAAAGTTGCCAAAATGTAAATTAGGCCCATTACCTTCCCTCCGAATTCTGTGTCCTTTCCCATCTACACTTTCCAATGGGCCAAAGTTGGGATTTCTAATTGAAGGATTGAAGTGATATGGGAGAGTGCAGGTGAGAGGTGCTCTGGGATAAGATTTAAGGGCTTGATGCTAGTTCCAATTATTACTTCTCCCCTCACTCAAAACAGAATTTTATATTTCTGACCTTATATTTGACCTGACATTGGAGGCAAATAATGTTTTAATATTTATTAGTGTCTGCCATCTGCTGTGTTGCACAAAATGAAAATTCTCAGCGTCTGCGGTTTAAATGATGTTTTTACTATCCAACATCACTGCATGGATGTGACATTTTGATTTTACATGAATGTCTTTCTTGTGGGGATTTTTAGTAAGTTTGTGCATTAATCATGGAATTTTGTAAATAGTTTTGCAACATGGGTTTGAGATGATCTAAATCCATTTCATGTACAAGGGTTGTGAATCTCTGTTAGGAATCGCTTTGATCTCAGGGGTGAAAGCACAATGTTATAAATCACAGTTCCAGTGAAAGAGAATTTAACCATTGATCTTGACATTCAATAGCACAACCATCGCTGAATCCTCCACCATCAATTTTCTGGGATAGCCATTGACCAGAAATTATTTATCTAAAATGGGGCAGCATGGTGGCTCAGTGGTTAGCACTGCTGCCTCACATCACCAGCGTCCCAGGTTCAAATCCAGCCTCGGGTGACTGTCTGTGTGGAGTTTGCATGTTCTACCTGTATCTGCGTGGGTTTCCTCTGGGTGCTCTGGTTTCCTCCAATAGTCCAAAGATGTGCAGGTTAGGTGAATTGGTCATGCTACATTGCCCATGGTGTGAGGTGCATTAGTCAGAGGGAAATGGGTCTGGGTAGATTACTCTTCAGAGGTCGGTGTAGACTGGTTGGGCTGAAGAGCCTGTTTCCACACTGTAGGGAATCTAATCTAATCTAATCTTAACCTGGCTCCAATATTAGAGCTACAAGAGCAAGTCAGAGGCGAGGAATTCTGCAGTGAGTAATTCACCGATAACATCCCATGGTCTGTCCACCATCTACAAGACAAGTCAGGAGTGTGATGGAATACTCCCCAATTGCCTGAATGGGTGCAGTTCCAACAACACTCAAGAAGCTTGACGCCATCCAGGACAAAGCAACTGACTTGATTGGCACCACATCCACAAAAATCAACTTCCTCCCTCATACTCAGTAGCACCAATGTGTACTTTCTATAAGATGCCCTGTAGAAATTCATCAAGTTTCCTTAGTTAGTACTTTCCAAATCCACAAACATTTCCATCTATAATGAGAAGGATAACAAATACATGGGAAAACTACAACCCTGCATGTTCCCCTCAAAGCCACATTCTGACTTGGACATCTTTTGTCTTTCCTTCAGTGTCACTGTGTCAAACTTCAGGAATTCCCTCCTTAAGAGCATTGCGGGTTTATCTACACCAAATAGATTGTGGCAGTTCAAGGAAGCAGCTCAACACCATTCCAAATAGGAATGGGCACTAAATGTTGGCACAACCAGGGATGCCCATATTCTATGAGTGAAGAAGAAAATTGTTGTTCTCTCCACATAACACTTATTCTTGTAACAGCTGGTTGAATTATTTTGCTTTAGATTTCTACATGATTATTATTCTTTCACTGGATGACATTAATGAAATAGATGAGTCTTTTCAGCAGTTTCATGGATATTGCTACTGAGACTGAGAGTTTCAATCCAGGATGATTAAATTAGTTTAAATTTCACCAAATGCCCGTGGTGAGTTTTGATCATAGGACCCCAGAGCATTAGCCTGGACTTTTGGATTAATGAGGCAGTTACCAGCATGCCACCATCTCCCTGTGTAGTGGTTGTTGGAGGTCAGTCATTTCAGCTCCAGGACATCTCTGCAGTTATTCCTCAGTGTAGTGCACAAAGGCCAACCGTCTTCAGCTGCTTCATCAGTGACCTTCCCTCCATCATAAGATCAGAAATGGGGATGTTTGCTAACGACAGCACAGTGTTCAGCACCATTTGTGACTCCTCAGTTACTGAAGCAGTCCATGTTCTAATACAATAAGATCTGGACAATATCCAGATTTGGACTGACAGGTGGCAAGTCACATTCGCATTACACAAATGCCAGAAAATGACTATCTCCAATAAAAGACAATCTCACTGTTCCTTGGCATTCAATGGTGTTACCATCATTGAATCCCCCACTATCAACATCCTGGGGATTACCATTGACCAGAAACTCAATGGACTCACCATATAACACAGTGGCTACAAGAGCAGGTCAGAGGCTAGGAATACTGCAGCAAGTAACTTACCTCCTGACTCTTCAGAGCCTGTCCACCTGCCAAGGCACAGGTCAGGGGTGTGATGGAATACTGTCCACTTACCTGGATTGGTGCAGTTCCAACAAGATACAAGAAACTTGGCACTATCCAGAACAAAGCAGCCCACTTGATTGGTACCGCACCCATGAGCATCCACTCCCTCCACCACATAAACTCAGTAGCAGCAATATATACCACCCACAAGAAGCATGGCAGAAGTTTACCAAAAATTCTTAGATAGCACCTTTCAAATCCATGACCACTTCCACCCAGAAGGACAAGAGTAGCAGATACATGGGAACACCAGAACTTGCAAGTTCCCCACCAAGCCACTCACCATCCTGACTTGGAAATCTATCGCTGTTCATTCACTGTCACTGGGTCAAAATCCAGAATTCCCTCCCTAAGGGCATTGTCGGTCTACTTACAATGTCTCGACTGAAGCAGTTTAAAAAGGCAGCTCACCACCACCTTCTCAAGGGCCACATCCAATGAGTGAACACAAAAAAAAGAAGTCATTAATTGCATACAACAAAACTCAAGCATGGATTTGACCCACCTGTTGACTCACGAATAGGACGTGTTTATCTATTTGCATGAAAACTCTTGGGTCTGAATAGAGATCTCTTTTATGTTTTCTCTGAGCAGTCACAGCCTTCATATAGATCAGCTTCTCTTTACTGATCTCAACCTCATTAATGTCGGAATCACCAACTTGGGAATGGAATTCCCTCCATGTGACATGATTTGAGGAGACCTCTCTAAGTGACCTCCTGACCAATCCAATGGGTTGCACCCTGCCAGCCAAGTTGCCATTTCGGAATACTTTAGAATCAGAGGTCTTTTTCGCTGTTTCGGTTTGTTTAAGTTCCCAAAGTTGAAACATTTCTCTGAACAAGTTCAATTGCTTAGATAGTTCTGGATAGTTCGAGCACTTCCACAATTTCTAATCATACTGCCAGTGGTCCAGGAGCTCCCGCGCTGTACGATAATCTGACATTTGCCATTGTTGATCTCTGATCTTACTGAGGAATCATCAGAAGACCCCTCATGGAAATCTTTGTCATTCCTGCCGCTCTGTATTTTTTTCTGGTTTCTGATCAAAGGTTTGAATGGGCCTAATACAGGCTGTCCTTATTTTTTCTGGATGCCCCTTTCTCCCTAGTGACGTCTGTATGCTTATTCCTGGTGTAGTCAGAAAGCTCTCCAAATAACACCAGGTGATCACTTCTTGCAGAAACCATCTCACGATATGAGCCCTCTGCTCCCACATAAAACCTGTGGAAAGAAATGGGAAGAACTCTAAAGTGGAAGAAATCTAAATTCTTATTAAAACACAAGCAGGGAAACATAGAAACGAAGAGCTGGAGAAGGCCTTTTGGCCCTTCAAGCTTGTTCTATCATTCAATGGGCGGCACTGTTGCCTCACAGCACAGGGTTTTATTCCACCCTTGGGCCAACCGTCTATTTGCACATTGTCCCATGTCTGCAAGGGTTTCCTCCGAGTGCTCCTATGTCTTCCCACAGTCCAAAGATGTGCAGGTTAGATTGACTGGCCATGCTAGATTGCCCCTTAGGGATATCCAGGATAGGTGGGTTAGCTATGGAAAATGTGGGGTTATGGGGTGTGGGTCAAGGTGGAATGTTTTTTTGGAGGGTTGGCCTCTATCGGTACGTTAGGGATTTTATGATTCTAATATGATCATGGTTGATCTTCTATCTCAATGCCATGTTCCCAATTTCTCTTCATACCCCTTGATGCCTTTAAAATCTAAAGATTAATCCATTTCTTTCTTTCAGTGACTCGGCCTACACATTTTTCAGTGGTAGAGAATTCCACAGATTCAATCTCCTTTTGAGTGAAGAAATAGTTTTGCATTTCAGTCCAAAAATGATTTACTCCCTGTTTTTCAAAATTCACTTGTGGGAGTGGCTGTCCAGACCAACACTTATTACCTGTCCATAGTTGCCCTTGAAAAGGTTGGAGTGCACTGACGTTTAGAACCATTTTGTTATGACACAGGGCAAACCCTTCTGCTAAATTAAACCAGCCACACAGAATATATTCACCCCATGCTGTAATCAATTAAAATTCGAGAGGTCACTATTTAAAGTAAAATGTAACAACTTTATTCAATAAGTCAGCAGAGAATATTAAAACCAACAACTATTTACAACTCATTTCTCTTAAACCTATCTTTACCTCCCACTCTATAATACTTGTCTGATAAAAAAATCCTGATCTAAGATTTGCAAAAAGAAACAACTTTCAAAACCAGTCAAATGCCGAATCTTCTCTTTGTATCTTCCTCTGCAGACTTTCCTCCTTCGTCTTTTCGATGTTCTGCTGCGCAAACTTCATATATACAGGTACCTTACGGAGAGCTGGCAGTTTATACTTGTTGGCAGTTCTCCCCCTAACTGTTCAAAATGTCTGGTTTTATACCCCAAAACATCAGATCATTTCATTGGTTTTAATATTACCAAAATACTAAATTCAGATTTGATTGGATTTTGGTATCTTGGGCACATTTTAAATGGGCCAAATTTGAATTTGTTTTTGTATCATGGCAACACATCTGCTGCTATTTGTTTCGACCAAGTGTTACATTGTTACGTTGTTCAGAACTCTCTTTGCCTCTCTAAGTCCGTGCCAGCTTCCAGTCTCTCTTAAAGGTACAGCATATCTCTACACCTTCATAACACATTGTAGACCACATGACCTTCGGGAGGGAATTCCAGGATTTTGATCCAGCAACAGTGAAGGAATGGTGATACATTTCCAAGTTGGGATGATGAGTGTCTTGGAAGGATATTTGAAGGTGGTGGTGTTTCCGTGTATCTGATACTTTTGTCCTTCCAGTTGGAGGTGGTCGTGGGTTTGGAAGGTACTGTCTGAGGATCTTTGGTGAATTTCTGCAGTGCATCTTGTAGATTGTGTCAGTGGTGGAGGGAGTGAAGTGATGCCAACCGAGTGGGCTGCTTTGTTCTGGATGGTGTCAAGCTTCTTGTATGTTATTAGACTGCACTCATCCATCTACTCCTGACTTGTGCATTATTGTTACTATACAGCAGTGAATCCCTCTGTTAATTAAACCAAGCACCCTGAAAAGCTCACCTTGTCTCATAATCTGTTAAAGTATCGGTATCAGAGAACTCCCAAATTCCACTATTTAAAGAAAATAACATCAATTTATTCTTTAACTCTAAAAGTGAACATTAAACAACAACTATTCACACTCTAAGCCATACTTTCTCTTAACTGTGTATTACCTGCCTCCAATTCTATAACAATATGCTGTTCCAATAAGACACTTATTAAAATTACATCAACTTAATTTCAAAACTACAGAGCAGCTGTCATCTCTGGTGTCTGTCTTCTTCTGGCTGAGATTTCCCTGGGCTGTCTTTCTTTTTACTGTGAAGATTAGATTAGATTACTTACAGTGTGGAAACAGGCCCTTCGGCCCAACAAGTCCACACCGACCCGCCGAAGCGCACCCACCCAGACCCATTCCCCTACATTTACCCCTGCACCTAACACTACGGGCAATTTAGCATAGCCAATTCACCTAACCTGCACATTTTTTTTGGACTGTGGGAGGAAACCGGAGCACCCAGAGGAAACCCATGCAGACACGGAGAATGTGTAAACTCCACACAGAGAGTTGCCTGAGGCAGGAATTGAACCCGGGTCTCTGGCGCTGTGAGGCAGCAGTGCTAACCACTGTGCCACCCCAAAGATGTTTCATATGAAAAGGTACCTTTGATAGAGAGTGTTTCCTAATTTCTTAGCTCCCTTTCAATGGTAGTTGCTCTGTCTCCAATTTCCAAAATGGCTGCATTTTTATATCCCTAACATCGGATCGTCTCAATGGTTCGAGGTTGGCAAAACAATAAATTCAAGCTCGATTGGGTTTTGGTATCCTGGGGCATAATTTACACTTATTGATTAAATTTGAATTGTGGTCAAAGCAGTAACCATAGGTACTTGTAATTTCTCAGTTCAGAACAGCATTCACTCTCTCTTAAAGGTACAATACATGCGTTCAACTTCATAACACTTGTAGATCGTGGACAGGCTTTGGGGAGTCAGGAGGTGAGTTGCTTGGCACAGTATTCCTAGCTTCTGACGGGAGAGGCTGAACCAGCTGCTATCTATGGACGAGCTGACCAAGGCCCTCGAGTCCTTCGAAAAGAATAAAACTCCCGGAAGTGACGGCTTACCAGTTGAGCTCTATTCTGCTCTGTGCGACTTGATTGGCCAGGACCTGCTGGAGGTGTATGTCAGTATGCTTCTGGCAGGAACCATGATTGAATCCATGAGGAAAGGCATCATCACCCTCATCTACAAGCGGAAGGGGGAGAGGGAGGAACTCAAAAATTGGAGACCAATCTCACTATTGAATGCAGATTACAAAATTTTGTCAAAGGTTATCACCAACCGGGTCAGGTTGCTCTGGGGTCGGTGATTCACCCTGACCAAACCTGTGCTGTGCTGGGCAGAAAGATCGCTGAGAGTCTCGCACTCCTCAGGGATACGATCGCCTACGTGCAGGACAGAGGTTTGGACACCTGCCTGATCAGCTTGGACCAGGAGAAAGCCTTTGACAGGATATCACACACGTATATGAGAGATGTTCTCTCTTCAAAATGGGCTTTGGGGAGGGAATCTGCAATTGGATCAGACTGCTCTACACCAACATTGTCAGTGCAGTCTCATCAATGGGTGGGAATCTGATAGCTTCCCAGTCAGAGCTGACATCAGGCAGGGCTGCCCACTCTCTCCTGCCTTGTTTGTGTGTTGCATAGAGCCATTTGCTGAGTCCATCAGGAAGGATGCGAGCCTGGGAGGGGTGACTATTCCTGGCAGCGGGGGCCTGCAGGTTAAGGCCCCCCTGTACATGGATGACGTCACCGTTTTCTGCTCGGATCCGCTGTCCGTGCTAAGACTCATGTGCATATGTGACCAGTTTAAACGGGCCTCGGGGGGCCAAGGTAAACCGAGGCAAGAGCGAGGCCATGCTCTTCGCGAACTGGGCCGACCAATCCTCGATCCCCTTCACTGTCAGGACCGACCACCTGACGGTGCAGGGTATTTGGTACAGGGGGGCTGGGGCATGCGCCAAGTCTTGGGAGGAGCGTATCAGCAAAGTGAGGCAGAAAGTAGGCAGATGGAAGCTACGGTCGCTCTCCATCACGGGAAAAAACCTGGTCATCGGGTATGAGGCATTGTCAGTGTTGTTATATGTGACACAGGTCTGGCCTATTCCCAGAACCTGTGCCACTGCATTCACCCGGGCCAGCTTCCAATTTATATGGAGATCAAAGATGGACTGGGTCCAAAGGGACTCGATGCATAAAGATCTGGGCAACGGGGGAAAAAACACACCCAATGCCAACCTCACCCTGATGGCTACCTTTGTGTGTGGCTGCATCAAGCTGTGCGTGGATCCCCGGTATGCAAACACCAAGTGTCACTATGTACTGAGGTTCTACCTGTCCCCGGTGTTGCGAAGGATGGGCCTGGCCTCGTTGCCGCGGAACGCTCCGAGTAGTTGGACCGTTCCGTATCACCTGTCCTTCGTGGAGAAGTTTATGAAGAAAAACACCTTTGACCACAAGTCCATCAGGAAGTGGTCAGCACGTAGTGTCCTTGAGACCCTTTGGGAAAAGGAGAGGGCGGATCCTATCGAGCGGTTCCCTGAGCAGACTGTCAAAGCCATTTGGCAGAATGCCACATCCTCGAAGCGGCTGCGGGGGGGACGAGACTGTCACACACCTCCTTCTGGAATGTGCCTACGCAGAAGAAGTCTGGAGAGGAATGCAGTGGTGTTTGTCGAGGTTCATCCCGAGCAGCGCCGTGACGCGGGACTCCGTGCTCTACGGCCTGTTCCCCGGGACGCACACCGAGACGAACATCAATTGTGCCTGGAGGATCATCAACTCGGTGAAGGACCCTCTCTAGGTGGTCCGAAACCTGTTGATCTTCCAGCTGAAGGAGCTGACCCCGACTGAATGTTGCAGACTGGCACATTCCAAGGTCCAGGACAACGTGTTGAGGGACGCACTGAAGGTTGGGGCAGCTGCCGCCAAGGCGCATGGGAAAGATCACTGTGTAACATCTGCCTGTCTAAGAAGAACAGGGGGCCCACCCAATCATTTGGGATCCACTGACACCTCAGCAGAAGAGCTGGATAGTAAATGTACAGACTTGTATATAGGAAAAATAAATTTCGATATCTGTATGTAAAGCAATGTAATGTGTGCACAAGAATGGCATAACCAATTGTATAGAGATCCAAATAATTTTATGAATAAAGCATATTTTTGAAATAAAAAAAATTCCTAGCCTCTGACCTGTTCCTGTAGCGACTGTATTTATATGGTGAGCCTAGCTGAGTTTCTGGTCAATGGTAATCCCAAGGATGTTGATAGTGGAGAATTCAGTGATAACAACAATGGTAACACCATTGAACGTGAAGGGGCGGTGGTCAGCTCATCTCTGATTGGAGATGGCCATTGTCTGGGATTTAAGTGCTGTGAATGTTACTTTCCACTTGTCAGGCCAAGTCGGGATTTTATCCCAATCATGTTGCATTTGATCGAATGGTGCTGAACATCTTGCAATAATCAGCGAACATCCCCACTTCTGACCTTATGATAGAGGGAAAGCCATTGATGAAGCAACTGAAGCTGGTTAGGCCTTGGACACTACCTCTCACCGTCACAACACACTGCCCTCCACTCCCTCTGCTCCAATCCCAACCTCACCATCAAGCCAGCAGATAAAGGGGGCGCAGTGGTAGTCTGCGCACTGACCTCTACACTGCTGAAGCCAGACGCCAACTCGAGGACACCTCCTCCTACCGACCCCTCGACCATGACCCCACCTCCCATCACCAAACCATCATCTCCCAGACCATACAGAACCTCATCACTTCAGGAGATCTCCCACCCACAGCTTCCAACCTCATAGTCTGGGAACCCCGCACTGCCCGGTTCTACCTCCTTCCCAAGATCCACAAGCCTGACCACCCTGGCCAACACATTGTCTCAGCATGCTCCTGCCCCACTGAACCCATCTCTACCTACCTCGACACTGTCATATCCCCCCTAGTTCAGGAACTCCCCACATAC
>NC_057710.1:12467979-12484352 GCF_004010195.1 Chiloscyllium plagiosum
TGCTACTTTCTCCCCACCCCCCCCCTCCTCTCATTTATCTCTCCATTCTTCAGACACTCTGCCTGTATTCCTGATGATGGGCTTTTGCCCGAAACGTTGATTTTCCTGCTCCTCAGGTGCTGCCTGAACTGCTGTGCGTTTCCAGCACCACTCTAATCCAGAATCTGGTTTCCAGTCATTGTTTATATCTAGGACACTACCTGGAGGAACTCCCTCAGAGATGTCCTGGAGCTAAGATGACTGACCTCCAATAACCACGACCATCTTCTTATGTGTTAGGTATGACTCCAATTAATGGAGAGCTTTCCCTGCTGAAACATACTAACTCCAGTTTTGCCAGGGCTCCTTGATGCCAAACTTGGTCAAGGATGGCTTGATGTCAAGGGCTGTCCCTGTATCCTGAGATGATGACCCCTGATTTTAGACTCCCTAACCAAAGAGATCATTCTCCTTGCTCTGTCTAGGCCAGTTGAGTTTAAACGTTTCAATCAGGTCCCCTCCTATCCTTTTAAATTCTGGAGAATACAGACCCAGTTGAACCAATCTCTCCTCACAGGACAGTCCTGCCATTCCTGGTGTCAGACTAATGAATGTTCATTGCCCCCCCCTCTATGGTGAGTACATCTTTAGTTTAGGAGACCAAAACTGTATGAAATATAATCTCACAATGCCGCTTTAAGACTTCAGTAAGACTTCTGAACTCAAAACATTTTTGAAATTAGTTAGACCAAAATTAGTGTGTGTTCCTTATTTCATAGAACACTTTTTGGCCTTTTGATTCAGTTTGAGATATCTTACAAAGACATTATTGAAGCAGTTTTGAAAGTGCAAACATTTTTCTATAGGGATACCAGAGCTGAATATACTGCAGAAAGATTTAAGAGATTGGGTTTTGTTTCTCTTGAAGGATAAAATCTGGGAAGTCACTTGATACAGATCTGTAAAGTTCAGAAAGATTTGGATATGGAAGGAGTATTTTGTGTAATTTGGTCATAAATATGGGCGTACGGTAAATTAAATCAGTGATAAGGGCAATAAAGAAATCTTTAACCAGCTAACGACGATGACATGAGTCATGCCAGCACAGGGAAAAATTGATGAACAACACAGAATAATTTAGATAGAAATGAGATAAACAGTTATGATGACATAAAATACAGATTTTGACCTCTGCATTCTATCAGCTGGTTTAATACTTGAGGTTTTATGATATGAAACTGTTTTAAAAAGGGACCAAAACACTGACCCCCACACAACAAAACAACACAAAGAACAGTACAGCACAGGAGCAGGCCCTTCAGTCCATCAAGACCCGGCCGCCACATGATGCCTTTCTAAACTAAACACCTTTTTGCTATATGCGATTCTCTATTCCCTGCCTGTTCATATATCTGTCATGATGCCTCTAAATATTGCTGCTGTATCTGCCTCTACCACCTTCTCTGGGAGCGCATTCCAGGCACTCACCACCCTCTGTGTAAAAAACATGCCTTTCACCTCTCCTTTTAGCTTAATTTCTTTTTTACCTCAAACCTGCGTCCCCTAGTAATTGACATTTTTACCCTGGGAGAAAGACTGGAACATAGGAGGTCCGGGGTGACCTTGTTGAGGTCTATAAAATCATGCAGGGCATGGATAAGGTTAATAGCAAGAATCTTTTCCCCAGGGTGGCGGAGTTCAAAACATGCTTTTAAGGTGAGACGAGAAAGATTTATGAAGGGCACGCGAGGCAACCTTTTTACACTGAGAGTGGTTCTTATGTAGAATAAACTGCCAGTGAAAATGATGGATGCAGGTAGAGTTACAATGTTTAAAAGATATTTGGATAAGTTCACTAATAGGAAAGGTTTGGAGGCATATGGGCAAGGATAAACATGGCTGTCACAAACTTCCATCATCCTTTGACATTCAAGTCAAAAAATACAAGTTTCTCTAATCTCTGTACATAGCTGATACCCTCCAACCCAGGCAACATCCCGGTAAACAGTTTCTGTACCCTCGCCAAAGCCTCCACATTCTTCTTGCAGTACAGTGATCAGAATTGTATACTGTATTCCAAAAATGTCATAACCAAAGTTCTGTATAGTTGCAGCGTGAATATTTTATGTTCTTTGCCCCAACCGATGAAGACAAGCATGCTAGGTGCCTTTTTGACCACCTTATCCACTTGTGTTGCCAATTTCAGGGAACTGTGGACCTGTATGCCTAGATTCCTCTGTATGTTGATGCTACTAATGGTTCCACCCTGACCTTAAGTTCACATGGACCATCTCTGCTACCTCCCTCCCCTTCCTGGACCTCTCCATCTCTATCACCAGCGACCAACTCTACATCTATTTCAAACCCACCAACTCCCATCTGTATTACTGCTAACTGTACTACACCACCTCCCACCCTCCCTCCTGTAAAAATGCTATCCCTTACTCCAAATTCCTCCGCCTCCACTGCATCTGCTCCCGGGGGAAGCAATTCTAGTCCAAGTCATCCCAGGTAGCCTCCTATGTCAAGGACCAAACTTTCCCCTCCCACGTGATCAACAATGCCCTCCAGTGCATCTCCTCCACTTCCTGCATCTCCGCCCTTGAATTCCACCCCTCCAATCGCAACAAGGATAGAACCCTCCTGCTCCTCACCTTGCACCCAAATGATATCCAGTTACATCGCATTATCCTTCACCATTTTTACCACGTATAGTCAGACCCCACCACCAGGGATATATTTCCCTCCCCACCCCTATCTGCTCCACAGAGACTATTCCTACTGCAACTCCCTCATTTGGTCCATAACCCCCGCTCCCCCCCACCCCACCCCCACACCAGCCCACCCTCCACACCCAACTCCATCCCTTGCCACCACACGAGGTGTGAAACCTGCACCCATCCCCCCCCACCCTCCTCATCCCCGTCCAAGGCCCTAAGAGATCATTTCACATCCGGCAGAGATTTTCCTGCACATTTATTGCATCAGTTGCTCTCGATGTGGTCTCCTCTACAATAGGGAGACTGAGCGTCAATTTGTGGTTTGGAGAACATCTCTGTGACACACGCACCCAACAACCCCACCGCCCTGTGGCTGACCACTTCAACTGCCCCTCCCACTGCCAAGGACATGCAGGTCCTGGGCCTCCTCTACTGCCAAATCCAAGCCACCTGACGTCTAGAGGAAGAACACCTCATTTTCCGCCTTGAGACCCTTCAACCAAACAGCATCAACATCGACTTTACTAGTTTCCAAATGTTTCCTCCCTCCACCTCATCCCATATCCAACCCTCCAAATCTGCACTGCCCTCTTGAACTGTCTTACCCATCCTTCCATCTCACCTATCTGCTACACCCTCCGCTCCAACCTATCACCACCTATTACCTTCTCACGTACCTTCCCTCCAGCCCCACCCCCACACTCCTATTTATCTCTCAGCCTCGTTCCCCCTCCACATACTTGATGAAGGTCTTATGCCTGAAATGTCAACTCTCCTGCTCCTCGGATGCTGCCTGACTGGCTGTGTTTTTCCAGCACCACACTTTTCGACTCTGACTCTCCAGCATCTGCAGTCTTCACTTTCTCCAAGCTACCAAAGGTTTTGCCATTTACTGTATGCTTCTCTCCTGCATCCATCATTCCAAATGCATTACCTCACATTTATCCAGATTCAGCTCCATTTGCCGTTTCTCTGCCCAAGTCTACATAGCCTCTGTGTCCTGAATATCCACAGCTCCCCCAATCTTTCTGTCATCTGCAAATTTACTAATCAGGCCATTTACATTCACCTTCAAATCATTTTTATGTATTACAAACATCAGGGGTTCCAGCGCTGCTCCTTGCAGAACACCACTAGTCATGGATCTCTCGTCAGGAAAACACCCTTCCACAGCTACTCATGTCTTCTATGTCTAAGCGAGTTCTTTACTCCTCTTACCAACTCACCACAGATGCCATGTGACTTCACCTTCTGTACAGTCTGTCAAGTGGGACATTATCAAAGGCCTTGCTAAAGTGCATTTCACGAATATCGACCACTCTGCCCTCTTCATTCACCTTTGTCACTTCCTCAAAAAACTCAATCAAGTTTGTGAGACACCTTTTTCATTGCACAACGTCTTGCTGCCTATTGCTAATAACTCCACATTTTTTCAAATGTACATAATCCTACCTCTAAGCATCTTCTCTCATAATTTCTCTACTACTGACGTAAGACTCACTGGCCTGTAATATCCCAGATCATCCCTGTAATCCTTCTTAAACTTTCAGAATTACAAACTTACAGAATTATCTTAATATTTACAGAATTATGGCCACTGCTCCCCAAGTGCTGCCCCACTGAAACTTCAATCACCTGACCAGTCTCATTCCCCAGTACCAGGTCTAGTGTGTTCCCTTGGAGAAAGTGAGGACTGCAGATGCTGGAGATTAGTTCTTAAAAATGCGTTGCTGGAAAAGCGCAGCATGTCAGGCAGCATCAAAGGAATATGAGAATCGATGTTTTGGGCATAAGCCCTTCCTTGTCTAGTTGGGCTGTTTACATATGATTTCAAAATACTATCCTGGTACACCTAACAAATGCCTGCCTGTCCCAAACCACTGGCACTAAGAGTGTCCCAGTAAACACAGGGGAAGTTAAAAATCACCCACCGCAACAATCCTATTGTTTTCACATTTGTCCATAATCCGTCCACATATCTGTTCCTCTATCACCCACTAGCTTTTGGGAGGCCTGTAGTGCCATCCCATCAAAGTGACTGCACCCTACCTATTCCTGAGCTCTACCCATTGGTCTCGCTGCATAAGCCCTCCAAGACATCCTCCCTCAGTATAGCTGTGATATTCTCCCCAAACTCTTTCACATCCCTATCTCCCCTGAAACATTTAAATCCCTGAACATTAAGCTGCCAGTCTTGTCCCTCTCTCAAGCAAATATTTGTAATAGCTACAACATCATAGGCATATGGATTCATCTAAGTATTAATCCAGGTTGGCCAAGTTTCATGGAATGGGCAGTTTGTGCTGAAGTTAACATCCAATCCAAAGGCAATTAAGCCAGTCAGTCCACGTTCCCCTCAAGCGATGCAACAACATTCTCTCCTGTATTTGATTTACACCATTATGAGTATCTTCACATGTAGGAGATGAAGCATCACCTACAATTGCAAAACATAAAGTTCAGAAGACAGCAAATATACAACTGGTCTATATTTCAAGGAGTTGAAATGGATTTTAGAATAAGGATGTTAGACTACAGAACTGAACACAGGCTGGAGGAGCCAGTTCCACTCTCTGTCTCTCAAGAAGGAGTTAAGTGTCTGGTTTGACAGCATTAGATGGAAAGGGGCATTAAATAACTCAGAATTTGAAAGATAACTGCAATATTCATCCCTACTGAAGGTCCAAGAAATTAAATAACCAACTTGGTTTCAGGGTAAAGCATTTAACCTCAAGGATATCCAAAGAGTTTTCAGCTATATACTCTTAGGTCTTCCTTTTACATTGGGCACTATCCTCAGGTGAAACAAGTTTACATGTAGCACAAAGGGGGGAGGGGTGGGGCAGGTGGTATAATGGCTCAGTGGTTAGGCAGGTTAGGTGAATTGGCCATAAATTTCCCATAGTGTTCAAGGATGTGTAAGTTAGGTGCATTAGTCAGGGGCAAATATAGAATAGGGGGAATGGGTCTGGGTGAGTTCTCTTCGGAGGGTCGGTGCGGACTTGTTGGGCCGAATGGTCTGTTTCCACACTGTAGGGATTCAATAATCAGACCCATCAGTCCAACCAGTCTATGCTGAACATAATCCCAAACTAAACAAGTCCCACCAAACCTGTCTTGTTCATGTACTTATCCAAGTTCTTTTAAACATTGTAATTGGACGCACATCCACCACTTCCTCAGGAAGTTCATTCTCATGTGAACTACTCTCTGGGAAAAAAAAATGTCTTTTTAAATTCTCTCCATTCACTTTAAAAATGTGACCCCTTGTCTTGAAACTTCCTCATCCTAGGGAAATGCCAACTACCATCAACCCTAACTATATCACTGTACAAAGTCTGCCTGCTTAACATCATGTTTCATTGTTTTTCTAGAGATTAACAGAAAATAAACTTGTGCTTTCTTTAACTCAAGAAAGCCTTGTGATTGGTTGCTCACTGCTTACAACAGAGATTAATGACAACTATTAAGTGGGTTGTATAGCCTTGTATAGTCTTGTGCTAAACATCACTTTGACCTTTGTTGTGAGAAAGTGATGAGGCTGAGAAAAAGGGAGCTGGTTCTGCAGAACAAAATAAATGAGGAAGGAGCAGGAAGGTAGGCTGATGAGGTATAGAAAAGTGGGAGGAGATTTGTAGGGAACATAAGATTAGATTCCCTAAAGTATGGAAACAGGCCCTTCAGCCCAAATTGACCCTCAGAAGAATAACCCGCCCAGACCCATTTTCCTCTGACTAATGCACCCAACACTATGGTCAATTTAGCATGGAGAAAGTGAGGACTGCAGATGCTGGAGATCAGAGCTGAAAATGTGTTGCTGGAAAAGCGTAGCAGGTCAGGCAGCATCCAAGGAGCAGGAGAATTGACGTTTCGAGCATGAGCCCTTCTTCAGACTCATGCCCGAAACGTCGATTCTCCTGCTCCTTGGATGCTGCCTGACCTGCTGCGCTTTTCCAGCAACACATTTTCAGGTCAATTTAGCCTGGCCTGTTCACCTGACCTGCACATCGTTGGACCATGGGAGAAAACGAGAGCAAATCCATGCAGACATGGGGGGAATGTGCAAACTCCACATAGACAGTCACCCGAAGCTGAAATCAAACCGGGGACCCTGGTGTTGTGAGGCAGCAGTGCTAACCACTGAGCCACTGTGCCACCCACCTAACCACCTGCATACACCATTTGTGCTGAATGACCTGTTTCTCCCCCATATATTTTATATAAACCTCAATAGAAACACTTTTTGAATGGCAAGATTAGCCATGTTTAATCATTTATGTCAGTTTCTCATGGATGTTATGCCAATATTGCAGTAGAAAACTGGGAGAACCCCGGTGAAATTTCAGGAAAGTATCTTTCCCATTGGGATGGTTCCTTCACCTTTGGCAGCAGTTGAATTATTTCGAACTTCTCTGACTAGTTCACGAGGACACAAGTGTCAAGTTGGCAGTGCCCATGATGACATGCAGACTGCCCTGTAAAACACATCGCCGTGCTTTGAAAAAACCTACAGGTGCACAAGTAAAATCTTTCAGTGAGCTGATGTATGTCTTTTTTTTCAGTCAGCCTAACTCAATATCTCTGTGTGAAGAACCCTGCCCCCTTAAACAGTGAGCTCAAGAACTACATTGGAGAGCTGAGCGCACATCAATGTTGCTGCCCCAGTGCAGTACTGTGCAACAGTGCAGCATTGTCAGAGGTTCCTTCTTCCAGCTTGCCCATAAAGCAAGTTCCTGTTTGCCCTCTCAGGAGGATTTGACAATTCCCCTGTTATTAATTTAAGAAGAGCAAGGTTCATTCCTTGATGCCCCAGCCAGTGTTTAGCCCTGCAACATCACTAAAAACAAATTAATTGGTGATTATTACGTGACTCATTTGCAGGGTTTTGTGAAAATTGGCCACCGCACAACCTACAACAGAAAATAAAGAAAGTCTAATTGGCTGAAAAGTATTCTGAGATGTCCTGAGGCCATGGGAATCACTGAAGTATAAATACTTTTCTTTATAATAATCTGCACCTTGCAGATTACCTGGCATTATCTGTGCAATGCATTCTGGGCATTTTAGTTGCTTCTTGTTAACAGATTTGACAGATAACCACCAGACGCATAAACCCTGATGGAATAAGACTCTTCTGGTGCAGTCGTAGTGTTCCTAACTTTCATCCAGGAAGCCTGAGTTCAAATTTCATCTGCTCTGGAGGTATGTAATAACACAGCTGAACAGTTGGATTAGAAAGTATCTAAAACCCGATGGATTGCTCCTCTCTCCAACCCAGAGAAACTGAAAACTGTCAGGTCCAACATTGAGTCAGAGTGTGGTGATGTTCTGTAAGATCTTATTCTTACATATCTTATAAGGTCTTCTAAACCTCAATTCTAAGTCAATCAAAATGATTAACAATGTTCTCCTAAATCAACTTTAAGGTTTAAAGGAAGGCTGGAACCAAAAGCTTTCCTTGGGAAAACCTGGATCCGATGCTCAATCATCACAGCCACAAGACCTGACTCCACAGTGACCCCACATCAAGGCCTGACCAGACAGACTGCAAGACCCCCGGAGCGCTTGTGAATGAGAGTAGTACCCAGGACCCCATCGGACACACCTATTTACCTTTCCAAAGCTGGAACGCCACGCTTTGAGGTCTCTTGCAGGCCCAATCTCTCTAACCTTGTGAAAACCCAGAACTGAGGCCCAACCAACGCAACAACAAACATCGAGGAGGCCCAAGCGAACTGGTCACAAGACCTGCCCTGGAACCCTCAAGGCTGTGACTGGTGCCCAGGACCTCATTGGGAGCATACACTTAGCCCTCAGAACAGCTGACCTCTATCACTGACACCCAGCATCAACGAGGAACAGCCACCTACCCAGGAAACATGGGAGATGTGCCTGGCTTCAGGTGAGACTGAAACTTTAAGGCTTCATGGCCCCTCTCTGCAACATGTCCCTGGCAAGCGTCCAAGCCATTGGATAATCTTAAATTATAGAATTCCTACAGTATAAAAACCGGCTCTTCGGCCCAACAAGTCCACACTGTCCCTCTCAAGAGTAACCCACCCAGACCCATTCCCCCTACCCTATTACTTTAGGTTTTTCCTGACTAATGCACTTAACCTACACACCCCTGAACACTATTGGGCAATTTAGACAGCCAATTTACCTAACCTGCACATCTTTGGATTGTGGGAGGAAACTGGAACATCCGAAGGAAACACACACAGACACGGGGAGAATGTGCAAACTCCACACAGACAGTCGCCCGTGTCTATCTCATTCTTGAATATGCTTAATACTGCAACCATCCTGATTGTAATACTACAATCATCCTGAATATATAACCATGACAGCCATCTGCAGTAAAAGATTTTATCCCTTATTCTGAGATAATGATCTCTGGTCCTAGACTCTCCCACAAGGGACAAACAACCTTTCCAAATCTATCCTGAACCGGATGAGTTTTTCTCAACAATAAGCAATGGATATGTGGTCATCTTCAGGCTCTTAATTCCAGATTTCTTTTTGTTGAATTCAAATTCCATCATCTGGCATGGCAGGATCAGAACCTAGATCCCCACAACATTGGGAGTCCAGTAATAATACCACTGGCCCATCACCTCTCCATCTTGATCCACCCCCTTGCCATCCATGGCACCCTGTTTAACACCTGTACCCATTCCCCCTGCAATGCCATCACCAGTATCTATCCAAGTCCCAGCCATCAATTTCCAAGTGGCAATGTGCCGCTTTACATTTATTTGGGTGGGGATTTGGCCTGTGGGAAGTAACAGACTAGAATTGGTCAGGGCACCAGTTACCAGTTCTGACTTGAGCTTCCCTGAACTACCCCCTGGTGTTTTCAATGACCTTCTGCAAAGCTTTTCACAATAGAAATTAATACGCAAAGTTTTCAGCTGCCACAATTCACTCTCTCACTGTGCAAATGTACATGTTGCTGGCAAGTGAAGCAAAAAAGCTTCTGAAGAGCCCCGTCACCTAAGTTGTTGTGACTACCTGAAATTTGCCATTCTTGATGCATGTTTTGATGAGTGCGAGGGGAAATGTTTCAACATTATATCTCCCTTGTCAACAATATTTAAGCTCTGCATTACAAAGGGGCATGCAAATTCCTGCGCCACATTTGAAAAAAGGCAATAAGACAGGCATAGCCCAATGCACAATGTTCCTGACCAATGCAAAATTAATTTTCATTTACCTAGAGAGTCGCATATTCCAAAAGATGAACATCCATATCATGAAACGCTCGAATCATTCACTCCTAATTGATACTGAAAGGCACAACATCATGGTCTTAAAGGATCAGGTGAGATGCACACGGTTTCTCACATTTTACAACAATTAGAAACAATTCTCTCATTTAACTGACTCTCTGGAAGGAATATCATGAAGAATCCAGTTGATAGTCATCTGACACAAAGAATAGAATTCATTTGATGTACAACTCAGATGCTATGCATAATCCTAATAAGATTACTGACCAAGTGAAATCTTTGTTTGCCTCTGTCACTGTACCAATGCCTGACTTGCGGTCAGCCTTGTTTTATACTCAAACTCCTGCATTGTTCTCTGGGATTTAATCAGACACCCCTGCCACTTGGTGACAGCTCTCAAAATATACCAACAGGCAAGATAATGGAATAAGAACTTTCCACTGATCTGAGTACTCCAAGTGTTTTTGGATGGTTTCACTGAACTCCTGTTGAATTCTGCTACGTGTCCATATCACTGTGGGAATAAGGCTTCTAAACTGGCTTTGAGTACAAGCTGGTTGCCAAATTAGCAGTGGTGCTGCAAAACTGTGTTCTGTCTCTTCAAAGTTTCCAGGAACGGTTGACCTGACAGTGGAACCATATTGTTCCACAAGCCAAGTCCTTGTTTTGATGGCTCCTGCTTAAGAAGTCGGTTGGAGGAATGGGTAAAACCAAACTAAATTTATTTCTGCCACAAAACAAAAATTGATGAGGTATTTGGGAAGAACTTTAGTTACTATATTTTCGTCTCTCGTCCTTTGTGATTGGAAACAACAGACAATGTCAGCTACATTTTTTTAAGGAGTTCCTTGCTGGTTGTTGAGATTTCACTCTGCTAGAAATGAGCTCTATTTACCAAAAACACTGGATACGCCACATTTGGAACCTTGACATTACAGACGTTGGTTCCTTTGTATCAGCAATATGACGGGTTTTTCATTAGGAATCATTCTGCTAATTTTGCTTAACACAGTAATTGTTCCCAAAATGGTTAGCAACTAAATACAGTACCTGTTGTGATACTGATTCTAACATATTGGCAAGCATATCCAAATGACCTTGGGAAGAAAATGAATGCGCTGTTGCCAAGTTTGCAGATGACGCAAAAATAGGTGGAAGGAATGGGAAGAGGTGAGGATGCCTCAGAAAGTCTGCAGAAGGATACAGCGAGTAGACAAAAACTTGGCAGATAGAATATAATGTGGAGAAACATGAGGTTATGAAATTTGGCAGAAAGAATAGAAGAGCTGACTGTTATTTAAACAGAGAAAGACTGCAGAAAGCTACAGCACAGGACAATTCAGAGATCCTCATCCCTGAATCACAAAAAGCTGGCATCTGCATTCATTGGGTAATAGGAAGGCAACTAGAATGGCCTTTATTTCAAAGTGAATGGCGCATAGAAGTAAGGAGGTTTTTCTAAAAATATATGATGCACTAGTCAGGCCATAGCTGAATTACTTTGAACAATTTTGGGCCCCTTATCTAAGGAAAGATATACTGTCATTGGAGACAGTCCAGAGAAGGTTCGCTAGTCTGATACCAAGTACAGAGGGACCATCTTACAAGGAGAGGTGACTAGATTGGGCCTATACTTGTTAGAACATAGAAGAATGAGGTGTAACTTTATTGAAACATACAAGATTCTAGATGACTTGACAGGATCAATTTGGAAAGGTTGTTTTTCCCTTGTGGGAGAGTCTAGGACCAAAGGGCATAATCTCAGAATAAGGGGTTGCAGATTTAAGATGGAGGTGCAAATCCTTTACTGCAGATGGCTGTTGTGTTTGTATATTCAGGGTGATTGTAGTATTAAGCATATTCAAGAATGAGATAGACAGATTTGTAATCAGTACTGGAATCAAGGGTTATAGGGAAAAGCAGGAAAGTGGAATTGAAGATTATCAAACCATGATCTCATTGAATGGCTGAGCAGACCTAATGGGTTAAATGGCCTACCTTTGTTCCTCCGGATTATGGGCTTATGGCCTTAAGGATGGTTTCAACCTGTAGCTGTGTTAGCAGATCTAATAGGCCTCAATGACCCTGGGCCAGAAATGAGATCATTTCACTTTCTTATTCATAAGGAACCATACAGTGGTCAAAGCAAGGAACGTGGGTATGTGGCCTCTCCTGCCTGTTTCATCTCTCAGAAAAGAGTAATTAACCAGTGCCATTCTCTTGCTTCCTCCCTGTGATCCTGCAAGTATTTTCTCCTCATGTAATGATCCAATTCTCTTATTGAAAGTTGTATTTTAATGTGCCTCCCCCATACTCTCAGGTAGTGCATTAATTGAAACATATAAGACCCTTTAGGGAGGGAAACTTACCTGGTCTGGCTTAAATGTGAAGCCAGAGCCCCTTTTAACTGCCCTCTGGGCAATCGGGGATAGACGATAAGTATTGGACTAGTCAGCGATACCCACATCCCAGGACTGAATAAAACTGAAGAGATTGGCAGCTAGGGGCAAATTCACAAGTTGTCTATAGACATATGAAGAGTACAAGGATTGGACTGACGTGGACCAAAAAGGGGATTCAGACAAAAATATGGATGAAGTAATGGGTAGGAAGGAGATGCTGCGTAAGTGATGGTGGAAGAGGAGGAAGTGAGACTCTTGATGGGTTTCAAATTGAGATAAAGGGTGCATCACTAGGAGTACAGGAAATGCATCCAAAGATGTTGACTGAAGTACGGGTGGAATTTGCTGAGGCACGAGCTGCAACATTCTCATACTCCTTTCATGCAGGAGCAATGCTAGAAGGCTGGAGAAATGCGAACAATGAGTGTTAGGGTAAGCCCAGCAACTACATGCCAGTCAGTTTAACGTCAGTGAGGCTTCTACAGTGATAGTAATGTGGGACAAAATTAATAGAATTAATCAGGAAAATATTGATTAATTAAGGAAAACTAGCACAAATTTAGAAAGGGAAAATCATGTTTAGCGTAAATAGGATGAATAGTCAAGGTATTTTCCCCAGGATTGGGGAGTCCTAAACTAGAATGCATAGGTTTAAAGGTGAGAGAGGAGAAATTTAA
The DNA here is from genome assembly GCF_004010195.1 of Chiloscyllium plagiosum. Taxonomy (NCBI): domain Eukaryota; kingdom Metazoa; phylum Chordata; class Chondrichthyes; order Orectolobiformes; family Hemiscylliidae; genus Chiloscyllium; species Chiloscyllium plagiosum. Next base: position 12,480,990 of record NC_057710.1, read on the forward strand.
ATGGCACCTAAGGAGCAATCTTTTCATACAGAAGGTGGTGCATGTATGGAATGAACCGTTAGAGGAAATGGTGGAGGCTGGTACAATTACAACACTACAAGGCATCTGAAAGAGCCATTCCCCTCACTTTTAATTTATACAACCACAAAAAACGGAATTTTTGAAAATGGTCTCATTTACATTTTATTTAAAGATCTAGGACACTAATTGGCAAGTGTTTAAATCTACTGTGTTTTTTTGTACTCCAGATCTGTCCAAATCTCAGACTGGATCTGTCTAAACTTGTCTAGATCATGGACCTGTGCCCACAAATTGTTATGACATGGCGGTGAACCCTTCTGCTAACTTTAACCAGGCACACAGAAAAGCTCACCTCACCTTGTAATCTGTAAAGGTATGAGTGACAAAGAACTACCCCATATCCCATTATTTAAAGAAAAAAGTTAACAATTTATTAATTAACTCTGAAAAAATTAAACAACTATCTACACTGTAATCCCCCTTTGTTTGATCAATTTACCTACCTCCCACTCTACAACAATATACTGATCCGATAAAACCCCCTGATTAAGGATTACAAAAAAACAAATTTCAAAACCTGTCAGCTGTGTCGATTCTCCTCTGTATCTTCCTGTCTTCTTTGCTTCAGTCTTCTGCTTCACTGATTTCATGTGAAAAGGTACCTTTCAGAGAGCATCTCTGTGGGCAGTCTGTTAGTGTTCTTTGCTGCTCTGGCTAATTGTTCAAACTGCCTGATTTTTATACCCTAAAACATTGGATCATCTCATTGGTTTGATGTCGTCAAAACAGTAAAACTCAAATTTGATTAGGTTTTAGTATTTTAGGGCATAACTTAAACTGATTGGCCAAATTTGAATTTGTTGTGTAACATGGCAACTCAGCTTAGCTATTTGTTTCACAGCCAAATGTTACATTTCTTAATTTTTCAGCACACTCTGTGCTTTTCTAGGTGTATGCCAGCTTTCACTCCTCTCCTGCCTGTTTCATCTCTCAGAAAAGAGTAATTAACCAGTGCCATTCTCTTGCTTCCTCCCTGTGATCCTGCAAGTATTTTCTCCTCATGTAATGATCCAATTCTCTTATTGAAAATTGTTCTGACATGGCGATGAACCCTTCTGCTAACTTTAACCAGACACACAGAAAAGCTCACCTCACCTTGTAATCTGTAAAGGTATGAGTGACAAAGAACTACCCCAAATCCCATTATTTAAAGAAAAAATTAACAATTTATTAATTAACTGAAAAAATTAAACAACTATCTACACTGTAATCCCCCCTTGTTTGATCAATTTACCTACCTCCCACTGTACTCCTATATCCTATGTATATGTAACTATAAAACTTAATTATAATTATAATTCTGTACAAAGAGGCAAAGGTCCTAACACTGATAATCTCACAATACCTGGTCTGGACAGGTATGTGCCAAATACTGACAAACAGGACTAGACTAATTTATGATTTCGGGTCAGCACAGACGAGTTAGACTGAAAGGTCTGTTTCCACACTGTACAGCTCTATGAGTCTGTAACTTGCTTGAGTTTTGATTAACTAATAAGACAGTGTTGTTGAAAATAATGCTTTTGATGTAGTGTACATAGACTTCCAAAAAATATTTGAGAACATTGCACAATGGAATTGGAGCAAAATAGGAGCCTGTGAAATGAAAGAGACAATACCACCGTGCCGTGGGGCGGCACGGTGCCCATGGCACGGTGGCACAGTGTTTAGCACTGTTGCCTCACAGCGCCAGAGACCTGGGTTCAATTCCCGACTCAGGCGACTGACTGTGTGGAGTTTGCACATTCTCCCCGTGTCTGCGTGGGTTTCCTCCGGGTGCTCCGGTTTCCTCCCACAGTCCAAAGATGTGCAGGGTCAGGTGAATTGGCCATGCTAAATTGCCCGTAGTGTTAGGTAAGGGGTAAATGTAGGGGTATGGGTGGGTTGCGCTTCGGCGGGTCGGTGTGGACTTGTTGGGCCGAAGGGCCTGTTTCCACATTGTAATGTAATGTAATGTAATGTAATGTAATGTAATCTAATACCAACATAGATATGGAATGGAAGGAGTGATAAGAAGTTGAAATATTGTTTTGCAGACTGAGGAAATTATGTGTGAAAATTATTGTGAGATTATCAGTGTTAGGACCTTTGCCTCTTTGTACAGAATTATAATTATAATTAAGTTTTATAGTTACATATACATAGGATATAGGAGTACAGTGAAAAGTGTTCATAGTTGCCATTCCTGGCACCATCTTAGATACAAAGGTATCTAGGTACAAAATCTTTTAACTTTTAACTTATTTCTTTATTTGTACCTATGTTAAACATCACAGTCCTTCTTAGTACAAAGTCAAAAAAAGAAGGAAGTACAGTTCTTCTTCAGCCATGGGTGTGCAGAAGCTCTATGCTGGGCTTCCCCCTGCGGTCTTGCTCTCCCACATGCTAGGCACACACTCCTCCACAATGTTGCCTCTCTGCCGATTGTTAGAGTTCAGTCCAGCTCACCAGACGTCTTGCCACCACCCGCCATACAGGCTCACCATTTGCCTGGCCACACATCACCAGAATCTCGAACTGGTACAACTTCAAGTGCCCATGCTGCTCCCATGCTCCATGACTTAAAAAAGACGTGGCAGTGTCTTACCAGCTGCCAAAGACCCACTCCGGGCCCACAGCCGCTGCCGTCACTGCTGCCTCCGTGACTGAGTGTGCTCCAGAAGGCAAGGTGAGAATAAAGCTCAAAAAAATGTAGGAAAAAGAAGCAAAGAAAAAGCAAGAAAAACGAAAAGAAAAGCAGTCAGAGTGGACAAGGCCCAGCTCAGGAGCCCTCCTCCATCGCCATCTTGAAGGTTGTTATATTGGTAGTTTTCTAATCTTTCTGGAGTTTGCCAGAATCTTCGCAGTCCAGATATTGTATTTTTAAGAGTGAGTGAAAGCTGGCATACACCTAGAAAAGCACAGAGTGTGCTGACAAATTAAGAAATGTAACATTTGGCTGTGAAACAAATAGCTAAGCTGAGTTGCCATGTTACACAACAAATTCAAATTTGGCCAATCAGTTTAAGTTATGCCCTAAAATACTAAAACCTAATCAAATTTGAGTTTTACTGTTTTGACGACATCAAACCAATGAGATGATCCAATGTTTTAGGGTATAAAAATCAGGCAGTTTGAACAGTTAGCCAGAGCAGCAAAGAACACTAACAGACTGCCCACAGAGATGCTCTCTGAAAGGTACCTTTTCACATGAAATCAGTGAAGCAGAAGACTGAAGCAAAGAAGACAGGAAGATACAGAGGAGAATCGACACAGCTGACAGGTTTTGAAATTTGTTTTTTT
>NC_057710.1:12484631-12489895 GCF_004010195.1 Chiloscyllium plagiosum
AGAGAAGAAAGAGGGAGAGAGGAAAAAGAAAGAGAGAGAAGATTCTTAGCTGAGCAAACAGAGAAGGAAGAAAGCCAAAGAGAAAGTGAAAGAAGAGAGAGAAGGAAGGGAGACAGAAAAAGAGAGAAAACAAAGAGAAATGGTGACAGAGATGAACTTCAGAAACTGCAACTTAGTCAGGAAAGTCAAGTTAACAGGATGGAGATTAAAAGATAAGATAATGATATAGACAAATATGTTAAAATACTGCCACATTTTGATGAGAAAAATGTTGAAGATTTCTTTATTTCATTTGAAAAATTGGCTAGGCAGATGGAGTGGTCCGGGAACTTGTGGGTAATGTTAGTTCAGACTAGACTGGTAGGCAGAGCTAGTGAGGTATTTGCAGCACTGTCAGATGAGGGGTCACGAGATTATGAAGAGGATAAACATATTATTTAAGTGCTTATGAATTGGTACCAGAAGCATATAGACAGTGGTTCAGAAACATTAAAAAAGAACCAGGTCAGACTTACGTTGCGTTCTAAAGAATTAAACATCATTTTGGTAGATGGGCGCAGGCTTTAAAAATAGATAAGAGCTATGAGGCTCTAAGAGAGATTATTCTGCTGGAGGAGTTGAAAAACTCACTTCCAGAGATAATAAGAATTCACGTGGAGGAACAGAAAGTTCAGGAAGTGAGAAGGGCAGCAGAATTAGCAGATGATACATGTTGGTGCATCAGACAAGCTTCCGGCAATAGTTTTATCCTGTGAGGGAGAGAAGTTGGGAGAAGGGGAGATCCTACACTACTAAACCAAGAGTAGAGAGCACTGGTAAGAGTTTACCACAAGTTAAAAAAGAAGCCCAAGAGGGCGGAAAGGAGGTGAAAGGCTTCAGGAGTTTCAACTGTTGTAATGTGGGACACAGTGCTGGTTGTTAAAGAAAGGCACTATGGGAAAAGATGTGATAGAAGAAGTTAAGCCAGTGGCATTAGTGAAATTAGTAAAGGAGACCCCAAGAAAAGTCGAGGAGCTGCAGGAGAGTGCACAGCCTAGACAGGGCAGGGTATGGAGTTAGTGCCTGATCTCTATAAAGAATTCACCACTGTGGGTAGTGTTATTACCTGAGAGTATGGTAATTTTTGGGATAGATGGACAAAAATTTAGCCTTCCCCTATGTAAGGTCATGTTGGAATGCCAACTCAGGACTTGGGAACTAACAGTGGGAATGATTGACAGTGTGTCAGTTCCAGGAATCCAGTTTGTTCTTGGGAATGATTTAGCAGGATCCAAGGTGAGAGTGACACCCCTTGTTGTGAAGAAACCCAAAGAAGACAAGGACACTGAGGGATTAAAAAAAAGTACTCTGGTATTTTCCCAGACTGTGTAGCGACAAGATCCCACTGTCATAAGTCACAGCATGAATTCAAAAAAGTAAAGAGAGAGATGAAGGAGTTGAGGTGCAGTTAGCCCACACCCTATTTGACATAAATGGTGCAGGAAAATCCTGAAGAAGCAGACGGTCAGACAGAAGCGTTTAGTCCTGAAAGGCTAATGGACTTGCAACAGAAAGATGAGACAATAAAAGATATATATGTTAAGGCGTACTTAGAAAAGGAGGCAGGGAATATTCCTGAAGGTTATTAGCTGAAAGGTAGAATCCTAAGATGAAAATGGAGAGTATGGCAGATTAGTGCAGAGGAGAAATGGGCCGAAGTGCACCAGATTGTGTTGCCAGTAGCATACAGACAGGAAGTGTTATGGCTGGCACTTGAACTACTTATAGGAAGTCACCTATGTGTACCGAAGACTCGGCTAAGATACAAAAGCATATTTATTGGCCTGGAATGCAGAACGATGTGGTTATTTTTTTGCCATATATGTCATACATGCCAAATGGCAGATAAGCCACAGGCAGTCATAAAACAGACAGGAAGTGTTATGACTGGCACTTGAACTACTTATAGGAAGTCACCTATGTGTACCGAAGACTCGGCTAAGATACAAAAACATATTTATTGGCCTGGAATGCAGAACGATGTGGTTATTTTTTTGCCATATATGTCATACATGCCAAATGGCAGATAAGCCACAGGCAGTCATAAAACTAGCACCTTTGTTACCAACTCCAGCATTTGAAGATCCTTTCACGCAGGTTATAATTGATTATGTATGTCCCCTCCCGAGAACTAATAGTGAGAAACAGTACTTGGCTGTTTAAGGAAATCATGGATAGCTTGGGGATACAGCACTTTAAACCAAGTACACGTCATCCTGAATCCCAGGGGGCTTTGGAAAAGTGGCATCAGATCCTGAAGACCATGTTGAGAGCATACTATCAGGATTACCCGAATGATTAGGATTAAGGTATCATATTGTTTGCCATTAGAAATGCCCCAAATGAATCTACTCAGTTTAATCCCTTTGAGTTAATATTTAAACATGAAGTGAGAGACCCTTTAAAATTAATTGAAGAGAAATTGACAGGACCAAAGTCAGAGATCTCACATTTGGAATATGAATCGGAGGTGAGGGTGAGATTAAATCGAGTAGGTGAGTTAGCTAAACAGCACCTAAAGAGGGCACAGCATTAAATGAAGCAGTGGCAGATAATCGGACATTTTCCCAAGGGGATGACGTATTAGTACTGTTACCAGTGATAGGAGATCCCTTCAAAGCCAGACTTAGTGGTCCCCATCAAATTGAGAAAAAGGTTGAGTCAGGCGAACTATCTGGTAAAGATGCCAAATCGGAAAAAAACTGTATGGGGTATGTCATGTGAATATGTTGAAACATTATTATAATAGAGAGAAAGAACTGGAGAAACGGGTGTTAGCTTACTGCCCCACAGAGTGAGGAATCAAATCCAGATTTTGCGAATTTTGATGTGCTGCAAAATATGTTAAACAATGAGGAAGTCGTTGAGGAGTGGGTTAGGTTATAGTGAACTCTCTGTCTCAGGAGCAAATAACACAGTTGAAAGGTTTGGTACAGCGGTTTGAGAACATATGCAGGAATAAGATGGGGAGAACTAATGCTATTGTGGATGAGGGGATGTTCGGATAAGACAACACCTTTTAAACTTAATCCTTTCAAGCCAGACAGGTCCAGAAGAGAGTGGAGGCAATACTCAACGAAAATATCATTGAGCCAATTCAGAACAAGTGGTGTTCGCTGATGGTCTTAGTTTCCAAACCTGATGGGATTCAATGATTTTGCGTGGATTATCAGAAGGTCAACACCGTAACGGAATCGGACACATACTCAATAGCGAGGTTGGGGGACTGTCAAGCCAATTACATCACAAAGTTGGACATACTGCATGGTATTGGCAGTTACCTTTATCAGGGAAAGCGAAAGAAATGTCTGCGTATGTAACCCCAAATGGGCGATATCAATTCAAAGTGATGCTCTTTGGAATGAAGAATGCACCCGCCACATTCCAAAGACTCAAGAACAGAGTTGTGGCTGGGATAACATGGGGTGGCACAGTGGTTAGCACTGTAGCCTCATAGAACCAGGGGCTGGGTTTGATTGCAGTCTTGGGCAACTGCTGGCATTGTCGAGTAAGCCAGCATTTGTTGCCTGTATCTAGTTGCCCTTGGAAACATGGTGGTGAACTGCCTTCTTCAACCATCACAATCCATGTGCTATAGGTAGGCCTATAAATACAGAGATAGACAGAACGTTTGACCGAGTGTAGCATCAAGAAGACCTCGCGAAACTGGCATCAATGGAAATCAGAGGAAATAACTCTCTGATCATTGAAATTATACCTGGCACATAGGAAGATGGTTACTGAGGGTCAGTCATCTCAGCTTCAGGATATCTTTTCAGGAGTTCCTCAGGGACGTGTCCAAGGCCCAACCATCTTCAGCTGCTTCAACAATGACCTTCCCTCGATCATAAGGTCAGAAGAGGGGATATTTGCCTATGATTGCATAATGTTCAGCATCATTTGCTGAGAAATAGCAAGAGAGAAATAGACAGAACATCATTTATTTTTTCTGGACTTTCCTCCCTAATAGCATTGTGTCTGACTGATTTAGTAGAGTTTATTGAGGAATAGGTAGAGGGGAACCAGTAGGTGTGTAGCATCATAATAATAAAACTCTAGGCCAAATACACTGGGTAAAAGTGTGTTTGACTCCTCCACAGCAGATACTTAAGTTCACTCATGTTCAGCATCATTTGCTAAGAAATAGAAAGAGAGAAATAGACAGAACATCATTTATTTTTTCTGGAATTTCCTCCCTAATAGCATTGTGTCTGACTGATTTAGTAGAGTTTATTGAGGAATAGGTAGAGGGGAACCAGTAGGTGTGTAGCATCATAATAATAAAACTCTAGGCCAAATACACTGGGTAAAAGTGTGTTTGACTCCTCCACAGCAGATACTTAAGTTCACTCAACTAGCTAGTCTTTCATTAATGGCTACCATGACTATCATAAATTTCTGCTTTAAAAACCCATTTGGTTCACAGCAAGCTTCAAGGAAGTAAACCTTCTGTCTTTACCTATGACTCCAAACCTTCCTGAAAACCTCAATAATCCAGCAAGGAGGGGACATGAAAAGTCCTTAGTTGGTAGGATTAGGAAAAACCCTAAGGCTTTCTATAGGTATGTCAGGAATAAAAGAATGACTAGGGTAGGAATAGGTCCAGTCAAGGATAGTAGTGGGAAGTTGCGTGTGGAGGCTGAATAGATTGGGGAGACACTGAATGAATATTTTTCGTCAGTATTCAATCAGGAACAGGACATTGTTGCCGATGTAAAATTTGAGTCACAATTAATTAGAATGGACGGCTTTGAGGTATGTAGAGAAGAGGTGTTGGAAAGGGTGAAAATAGATAAGTCCCCTGGGCCTGATGGCATTTATCCTAGGATTCTCTGGGGAGCAAGGGAGGAGATTTCAGAGCCATTGGTCTTGATTTATATGTCCTCGTTGTCTACAAGAATAGTGCCAGAAGACTGGAGGATAGCAAATGCGGTTCCCTTGTTCAAGAAGGGGAGTAGGGATAACCCTAGTTACCATAGGCCGGTGAGTCTCACTTCTGTTGTGGGCAAAGTCTTAGAGAGAATTGTAAGGGATAGGATTTATGAACATCTGGATAGGAATAATGTGATCAAGGATAGACAGCATGGTTTTGTGAAGGGCAGGTCATGCCTCACAAACCTTATTGAATTCTTCGAGAAGGTGACTAAGGAGGTGGACGAGGGGAAAACAGTAGATGTGGTGTATATGGATTTTAGTAAGGCATTTGATAAGGTCCCCCATGGTAG
>NC_057710.1:12490600-12494713 GCF_004010195.1 Chiloscyllium plagiosum
CTGTATTTTTCTTTGTTCTATGTTCTATGGAAAATTTCAAGGCTCACAGTCTTTGCAATATTTAGTATCTTCTGCTGTTCCTTGATATCACTTGGAATGAATTGAATCGGCTGAAGACTGGAGGAGGCCGGGATGGATAATCCACTTAGCACTTCTGGCCGAATAATGATACAAGTGCGTCAGTCTAGTTTCTGCAATAATGTGTTGGGTTCCTCCATCATTGAGGATGAGGAACTTTGTGAAGCTTCCTCCTCCTCCTATTAGCTGTTTAATTGTCCACCACCATTCACAATTGGATGTGGCAGGACTGCAGAGCTTAATCTGATCCATTGTATGTGAAATTGTTTAGTTTTGTCTATTACTTGCTGCTTATGCTGTTTGCCATGACTTGTTTTGTAGCTTCACTAGGGGGACACCTCATCTTCAGGTATGCCTGGTGCTGCTCCTGGCATGCCCTCCTGTACTCTCCAATGAACCAGGGTTGATCCCCTGGCTTGATAGTAATGATTGAATGGAAGATATGTCAGGCCATGAGGTTGCAGGTTGGGCTGGTTACAATTATGTTGCTGTTGATGGCCCACAATGCCTCATGGATGCCCAGTCTTGAGTTGCTAGATCTGTGTGAAGTCTGTCCCATTTAGCACGGTGATAGTGCTACACAACACGATGGAGAGTATTCTCAATGTGAAGGCGGGACATTGTCTCCACAAGGACTGTGCACTGGTCACTCTTACTATTACTGTCATGGACAGATGCATCTGCAGCTGGCAGATTTGTAAGAATGAGGTCAAGTATGTTTTTCCATCTTGTTGGTTCCATCAGCACCTGCCACAGACCCAGTCTAGCAGCTATGTCATTTAAGACCTGACCAGCACAATCAGGAATACTGCTGCCAAGCCACTTTTGGTGGTGGACATTGAAATCCCCCACCCAGAGTACATAATATGCAGTTGCAATCCTGAGTACTTCTCTCAAGGCTTCCTTGCTCATGTTTGACCTGATGCTATGAGACAAAATGGGGTCCAGAGTCAATATTGATGACTCCCAGGGCAACTCCTTCCTGACTATATACCACTGAGTTAGCACTTCTGCTGGGTCTGTCCTAGTCAGGTATCAGCATGAAGTCAGGGATGGCGATAGAATTCTATTCCTAGATGTTGGATTATCAGCTAGGCTTGGCTTGCAGTGTTTCCATCCATAGAATGCCTACAGTATGGAAATAAGCCATTCGGCCCAACACTTCCACACTGACCCTCTGAAGAGCATCACATACAAACCCATCCCCCTACCCGATATTTCCCATGGCTAACACATCCTTGGACACTACGGGGCAACTTAGCACAACCAATCCACCTAATTCACACATCTTTGGACTGTGGGAGGAAACTAGAGCACCCAGAGGGTACCCATGCAGACATGGGGAGAATGTGCAAACACCATACTGACAATTACCCAAGGCTGGAATCAAAGCTGGGTCCCTGATGCTATGAGGGAGCAGTGCTGACTACTGAGCCACGGTGCTGCTTCTGTAGTGTTGGCTATAAGTTATATTCTGACAGTGTAACTATGTCAGATTAATCTTTGATATTGGGTGCGACTGCTCTCCCGTTTTCGTACAAGTTCTGAGTGAGAACTTATCTTTTATCTTTTTCCTGATTGAAAACACACAATGCCTCAAGGACTCTGGGTTAATCATTCTGGATATCTTTGCATTTATGTTTTAACAACCAGTGATACTCAATTTTCCAGATTAAAGTCACATTTACAATCCTACCTTTAATTGTTCCTTCATCATAGGTTTTGTATTCGTGTGCAAGCTGTAAATCTCTAGTCTACCCAGAATAATCAGAAGCCCTGCCTCTGTCCAAAATATTCTCTCCTGCTATTTCCAAGCTCATTCCAGCAATAGTTCTCATGTTTTGATTCTACAACCTTCTTCCACAAATACAATCGCCACTAATATAGCAGTCTATAGACTGTATAACGGACTATAGCATTCACGCTTATAATTGAGAAATGATTAGATAAGATTCCCTACAGTGTGGAAACAGGCCCTTTGGCCCAACAAGTCCACACCGACCCTCCGAAGAGTAACCCACCCAGACCCATTTCCCTCCGGCTAATGCAACTAACACAATGGGCAAATTAGCATGGCCTATTCACCTGACCTGCACAGCTTTGGACTGTGGGAGGAAACCTGAGCACCTGGAGGAAACCTACGCAGACACGGGAGAATGTGCAAACTTCACACAGACAATTGCCCAAGGCCAGAATCAAATCTGGGTCCCTGGTGCTGTGAAGCAGCAGTGCTAACCACTGAGCCACCGTGCCACCCAAGAAACTATGATGTTATACGTGTGCCCAGCACTATGACAATATTCAGGCAATCACTTTTCTTCATCTCATTTGAGGGATAAATATTGATCAGGACTCCAGGCTCAACTGACCTATTTTTTTACCTGTGGTTTCTTTATGTTCACCTGAGAGAGCAAACCAAGCCATTGGTCTGAGACAAAAAAAAACTGCAGATGTTGGAATCTAAAGTGGACAAGCAGGAGGCTGGAAGAACATAACAAGCCAGGCAGCATCAGGAGGTGAACCTACGCAGACACGGGAGAATGTGCAAACTTCACACAGACAATTGCCCAAGGCCAGAATCAAACCTGGGTCCTTGGTGCTGTGAAGCAGCAGTGCTAACCACTGAGTCACCGTGCCACCCAAGAAACTATGATGTTATACGTGTGCCCAGCACTATGACAATATTCAGGCAATCACTTTTCTTCATCTCATTTGAGGGATAAATATTGATCAGGACTCCAGGCTCAACTGACCTATTTTTTTACCTGTGGTTTCTTTATGTTCACCTGAGAGAGCAAACCAAGCCATTGGTCTGAGACAAAAAAAAACTGCAGATGTTGGAATCTAAAGTGGACAAGCAGGAGGCTGGAAGAACATAACAAGCCAGGCAGCATCAGGAGGTGGAGAAGTCAATGTTTCAGATGCAATATCTCAACTGGAAGATACAACTTTCAACTGACCAGTGCTGTCCCTGCAACAACAAATTGCTGTTCTACACAATACCATGATTGTGAAGTGTCTCAAAGTGCTTTGTCAGAACCTTACTAACTGAGACACAGTAGGAAAACAGTAAGGATGACCAAAAACCTGGTTTGAAGGAATGTTTTCAAGAAGGAGAGAATGAGAGAAGGAGGGAATTTTGAGACTACAGCAGCGAATGGCAGGATTGGAAAGCAAGAATGTGAATTTTAAAATTGAGGTGTGGTCAGACCAAAGGGAGTGAACATGAGTTGGTTTACATTAGCATACAGAGGCCAGAGCTTTAGGCTAGCACATGTTGCTGTCAGCATTAACAAGGAGAGGGAAGACAGGTAGGATCCCATGCTATCCTGGATCGGGATGGTTTCGCTGGAATCTCTGGCATGTGAAGCAATGTGTGGGGCAGAAATGCATGTCTCCTCTGTCTGTGATTCGTGATGGCAATTCTACCAACTTCTGCCAATTTTTACAGATGCACACCATAGACAGCATCCAATCAGATATATCACAGCTGAATATGGTAACCGCAATGCCCAAGATCACTAGAAATTACAGAGAGTTGTGAACGCAGCCCAGTCCATCACAAACACCAGCCTTCCTTCCATTGACTTCATCTTCACTTGCCACTACCTCGGGAAAGCAGTCAACAAAATCAAAGAATCCCTTCCTCCACAGCTATACAGTCTTCCTTCAGGCAGAAGATAGAAAAGTTTGAAAACTTGTACCAATAGGATGGCTCAACCCTCCTTCTTTAGAGATTGCAATTTCCCTTCTCACGTGGTTGAAGATGCCCTCCAACGCATCTCATCCACATCCCGCACCTCAGCCCTCAAACCCGATCCCTCCAACCGCAACAAAGGACAGAACCTCCCTGGCCCTCACTTTCCACCCTGCCAACCTTCGCATAAACCACATCATCTGACAACATTTCCGCCACCTCCAAAGAGACCCCACCACCAGGGATATACTTCTCTCCCCACCCCTTTCTGCTTTCTGCAAAGACCGTTCTCTCTGTGACTACCTGGTCAGGTCCATGCCCCCCAACAACTCACCCTC
>NC_057710.1:12495013-12505608 GCF_004010195.1 Chiloscyllium plagiosum
GCTGTCCTCATGACCTGTCCTACCTGCCAATCTTCCTTCCCGCCTTTCCACTCCACCCTCCTCTCTGACCTATCACCTTCATCCCCACCCCCATTCACCTATTCTACTCTATGCTACCTTCTCCCCAGCCTCACCCCAACCCCATTTATCTCTCCACCCTGGAGGCTTCCTACCTCTATTCCTGATGAAGGGCTTTTGCCCGAAACGTCGATTTTCCTGCTCCTCGGATACTGCCTGACCTGCTGTGCTATTCCAGCACCACTCTGACCTAAACGCCTGGCTCAGTGGTTAGCACTGCTATCTGAAAGCTTCAAGGACCTGGTTTCAGCTTCACCAGCAAGCGATTACTGTGTGGGGTTTGCATTCTCCCTATGTCTGCATTGGTTTCCTCCCACTGTCCAAAGATGTGCAAGTTAGGTGGATTAGCCATTGGAAATCCAGTGTCACAGAGATAAGGTCAGATCTGGGTGGGTAGTTGTTCAGAGGGTCGGTGTGGATTTGATGGTCCAAATGGCTTGCTTCCACACTGTCGGGATTCTATGAACAGATTCAAAAATAGCTTTCTCCCCCCCACCACCACGATAAGACTAATGAACAGACCACTCATATATTAGTTGATCTTTCTCTGCAACTTCTCTGTAGCTATAACATTATATTCTGCATTCTGTTCTATTATCCTGATGTGATTACAGAAGGTATGCTTTGTCTGGTCAGCACACAAAACAATACTATTCACTGTATCTTAGTACATGTCACAATAATAAATCAAATCAACTAAAATCAGCATGAAGATTTGGTAACTTTCTTCTTAACCTCACAGCAACCTCACAGAGGATACAAAATTTCAGAACAAGATAGCAATAATCCTAGGATACATATCCGGTTGGAGCATATTGACCTACTCTTGGGAAATAAGGCAGGGCAGGTGACTGAGGTGTCAGTGAGGGAACACTTTGGGGCCAGCGACCTCAGAACAAGATAGCAATAATCCTAGGATACATATCCGGTTGGAGCATATTGACCGACTCTTGGGAAATAAGGCAGGGCAGGTGACTGAGGTGCCAGCGACCATAATTCTATTCGTTTTAAAATAGTGATGGAAAAGGATAGACCGGATCTAAAAGTTGAAGTTCTAAATTGGAGAAAGGCCAATTTTGACAGTATTAGGCAAGAACTTTCAAAAGCTGATAGGAGGCAGATGTTCACAGGTAAAGGGACGGCTTGAAAATGGGAAGCCTTGAGAAATGAGATAAAAAGAATCCAGAGAAAGTATATTCCTGTCAGGGTGAAAGGAAAGGCTGGTAGGTATAGGGAATGCTGGATGACTAAAGAAATTGCGGGTTTGGTTAAGAAAAAGAAGGAAGCATATGTCAGGTACAGACAGGATAGATCGAGTGAATCCTTAGAAGAATATAAAGGCAGTAGGAGTATACTTAAGAGGGAAATCAGGAGAGCAAAAAGGGGACATGAGATAGCTTTGGCAAATAGAATTAAGGAGAATCCAAAGGGTTTTTACAAATACATTAAGGACAAAAGGATAACTATCGAGAGAATAGGGCCCCTTAAAGATCAGCAAGGCGGCCTTTGTGTGGAGCCATAGAAAATGGTGGAGATACTAAACGAGTATTTTGCATCAGTATTTACTGTGGAAAAGGATATGGAAGATATAGACTGTAGGGCAATAGATGGTGACATCTTGCAAAATGTCCATATTACAGAGGAGGAAGTGCTGGATGTCTTGAAACGCATAAACATTGATAAATCCCCAGGACCTAATCAGGTGTACCCTAGAGCTCTGTGGGAAGCTAGAGAATTGATTGCTGGGCCTCTTGCTGAGATATTTGTATCATCGATAGTTACAGGTGAGGTGCCGGAAGACTGGAAGTTGGCTAACGTTGTACCACTGTTTAAGAGGGGTGGTAAGGACAAGTCAGGGCAAGTTGTTGGAGGAAATCCTGAGGGACAGGATGTACATGTATTTGGAAAGGCAAGGACTGATTAGGAATAGTCAACATGGCTTTGTGCGTGGGAAATCATATCTCACAAACTTGATTGAGTTTTTTGAAGAAGTAACAAAGAGGATAGATGAGGGCAGAGTGGTAGATGTGATCTATATGAACTTCAGTAAGGCGTTCGACAAGGTTCCCCATGGGAGACTGGTTAGCAAGGTTAGATCTCATGGAATGCAGGGAGAACTAGCCATTTGGATACAGAACTGGCTCAAGGATAGAAGACAGAGGATGGTGGTGGAGGGTTGTTTTTCAGACAGGAGGCCTGTGACCAAGTGCCACAAAGATCGGTGCTGGGTCCTCTACATTTTATCATTTACATAAATGACTTGGATGTGAGCATAAGAGGCATAGTTAGTAAATTTGCAGATGACACCAAAATTGGAGGTATAGTGGACAGCGAAGAGGGTTACCTCAGATTATAACAGGATATTGATCAGATGATCTAATGGGCTGAGAAGTGGCAGATGGAGTTTAATTCAGATAAATGCGAGGTATTGCATTTTGAGAAAGCAAATCTTAGTAGGACTTATACACTTAATGGTAATGTCCTAGGGAGTGTTGCTGAACAAAGAGACCTTGGAGTGCAGGTTCATAGCTCCTTGAAAGTGGAGTTACAGGTAGATAGGATAGTGAAGAAGGCGTTTGGTATGCTTTCCTTTATTGGTCAGAGTATTGAGTACAGGAGTTGGGAGGTTATGTTGCAGCTGTACAGGACATTCGTTAGGCCACTGTTGGTATATTGCATGCCATTCTGGTCTCCTTCCTATCAGAAAGATGTTGTGAAATGTGAAAGGGTTCAGAAAAGATTTACAAGGATGTTGCCAGGGTTGGAGGATTTGAGTCATAGGGAGAGGCTGAACAGGCTGGGGCTGTTTTCTTTGGAGCGTCGGAGGCTGAGGGGTGACCTTATAGAAGTTTACAAAATTATGAGGGGCATGGATAGGATAAATAGACAAAGTCTTTTCCCTAGGGTGGGGAAATCCAGAACTAGAGGGCATAGGTTTAAGGTGAGAGGGAAAAGATATAAAAGAGATCTAAGGGGCAACTTTTTCACGCAGAGGGTGGTATGTGTATGGAATGAGCTGCCAGAGGAAGTGATGGAGGCTGGTACAATTGCAACATTTAAAAGGCGTTTGGATGGGTATAAGAATAGGAAGGGTTTGGAGGGATATGGGCCGGGTGCTGGCAGGTGGGACGAGATTGGGTTGGGATATCTGGTCGGCATGGACAGTTTGGACCGTAGGGTCTGTTTCCACGCTGTACATCTCTATGACTCTCTAAATTACTGCAGATGCTGGAATCTACTGAAAACAACAAATTCTGGAGATCACAGCGGGTCAGGCAGCATCCCATGGAGAGAGAGCAAGCTAACGTTTTGAGTCTAAATGACTCTTCATCAGAGCTGACATGAAGTATGGAGGGTAAAGCATTTACGTTATAGTTTGGGGGAGGGGGAGAATGGTAAAGATTGGGGAAGGGGTTAGGGGTAGGGTTGGGATGATCACGATTTCCCTTAACAATCCTGAACAGTAATATGCTTGGTGCTCATCACCCAGCTTGTGGTATGTATTAGTCACAGTAAGAAAGCTGGCAAGACCATTTTAATTATCGTGTGGTTATTTATTAACAACTCACTTTGTATACTATTTTGAGCAGTGTAGAAATTATATAGTGAGTTCACTGGACTCTTAGATCTTTTTAAAGGCTTTCCTTGCATTTTTAGTTCCTCAGTTCTGGATTAATGTGCAGTCAGTTGTAACTGCAGTTGCGTGACAAACTCATGCCATTAAAACCCTAACTTTTTAACATAGTGTGCCAAATGTGTATAATGCGAGTTATGTAAATGGTTATTTTGACATATGATCTTGGAAGGGCAAAGAAACTACTGATTCTAGTAAAAATTCATCTGCCTCACTAACATTCTTTCTGGAAGAAAAATCTTTCATCTTTGCCTGGTCTGGCCTACATTTCCTTGTCAGGCCCTGATCAGTACCTCATGCTTCTTTCAACATTATGTTTCAGTACATTTTCTCCCAGTGTTTCCCAATAGTCTTTCCCATTCTGATATGGGGTAACCTATTTAAGAAAGAGATGAGGAGGCTGTCTTTTTTCCTAAAAGTATTCAAACTCTTCACTGTAGTGGGCTGTACAGATACCATAACCAGCTGGGGGTCCTCAGTCTAGTCTTTAATGGATGGATCATCAGGTATTTTTAGTCAACCCTGAAGCTGTCCAAAAGTGGAAAAAGTATGAAAGTGTAAAGGATTATTGGCTAGAATCTGAGGGCACAGCTTTGGATTAAAGGGAAGACCCTTTTAGAATGGTGATAAGGAGAAATTTCTTCAGCCAGAGAATCTATGGAATTCATTGCCACAGAAGGCTGTGGAGGTCAGGTCATTGAGTATATTTAAGACAGTTAGCACTGCCTCCTCACAGCGCTAGGGACCCGGGTTTGATTCCAGCCTTGGGTGACTGCCTGTGTCGAGTTTGCAGATTCTCCCCGTGTCTGTATGGGCTTCCACTGAGTGCTCTGGTTTCTTCTCACAGTCCAAAGATGTGCAGGTGAGTTGAATTGGCCGTGCTAAATTACCCATGTGGTCAAGGATGCACAGGCTAAGTGGATTAGCCATGAGAAATGCAGGGTTACCAGGATAGGGTAATGGGGTGGGTTTGGGAGGGATGCTCTTTGGAGGGTCAGTGTGGACTTGATGGGCCGAATGGTCTGCTTCCACACTGTAGAGGTTCTATGCTAGAAATAGATAGGTTCTTGATTGTCAAGGGGACCAAGGGTTACGGGGAGAAAGCGAGAGAATGCAGTTGAAAAACTTATCAGCAATGATTGAATGGCAGATCAAACTCGATGGGCCGAATGGCCTAATTTCTACTCCTGTGTCTTATGGTCCTAAGATCTAAAAATCTTAATAAATCTTTAAAAGGCAGTAGTCAGACCACAACTGCAGTACTGTGTACAGTTTTGAGCCCCTTATCTAAGGAAAGATTTACTTGCAGTGGAGGCAGTTTCACTTTGCAGAATCCCGGGTAAGGAAGGAAAGGCTGAGGAGGTTGGGCATGTCCTCACTGGAGAGAAGAATGACAGGCGACCTTATTGAAACCTACAAGTTTCCGAGTAGAAAGTTTGTTTCCTCTTGTGGAAGAGTCCAGAACTAGAGGGCATAATCTCAGAATATGGTGTCACTCCATTTAAGACAGAGGTGAGGAGGAACTGCTTTCTTTTTAGGTAGTGAATCTGTGGAATTTTTTACTACGGATGGCGATTGATGCCAGATCATTAATTATATTCAAAGCTGAGATAGACAGATATTTAATCATGAGGAAAGATGGGAGAGTGAAGTTAGGGATTATCACATCAGCCATGATCTCATTGAATGGCTGAGTACCTGAGAAAGCACATGCAATGTGCCTTAGTGACTACCGCCCAGTGGCTCTCACCTCCATAATCATGAAGTGCTTCGAGTGGCTGATCATGACACATATTAAGTCCAGTCTCCCAGCCTGCCTCGATCCCCTGCAATTTGCCTCCAGATGTAACAGGTCCCCAGCGGACGCCATATCCCTAGCCCTGCACTCATCCCTGGAACACCTGGACAACAAGATCACCTACATAGACTCCTGCTCATTGACTGCAGCTCTGCCTTCAACACCATTATCCCCTCCAGACTGACCTCAAAACTCCGAGAGCTTGGTCTCGGCTCCGCCCTCTGAAGCTGGATCCTCAGTTTCCTGACACACAGACTGTTATCAGTGAGGAAAGACAACTGCATCTCCTCCACAATAACGCTCAACAAGCCTCCCTCCACCCCACACAGTACTCCCTGTACACCCATGACTGTGTTGCCAAATTCTCAATGAATACTGTCTACATGTTTGCTGATGACACCACCGTGATTGGACGGATATCTAACAACATTGAATCAGAATACAGAAAGGAGATAGAGAGCTTGGTGATGTGATGCAATGAGAACAACCTCTCTCTCTCTCTCTCTATGTCGGCAAAATTAAAGAACTGATCCTCGACTTCAGAAAGAAAGGAGGAGAATACGTCCCCATCTACATCAATGATTGAATGATTGAGAGGGTGGAGAGTGGCAAGTTCATCAGAGTGACGATAACCGACAACCTGTCCTGGACTTCCCACAGAGATGCAATGGTCAAGAATGCCTCTCCTTCCTCAGGCGGCTCAGGAAATTCAGCATGTTCATAAGGAACCTCACTATCTTCTACAGATGCACCATTGAAAGCATACTGTCCAGGTGCATAACGGCCTGGTATGGCAACTGCTCTGCC
This sequence comes from Chiloscyllium plagiosum, assembly GCF_004010195.1. Classification (NCBI taxonomy): domain Eukaryota; kingdom Metazoa; phylum Chordata; class Chondrichthyes; order Orectolobiformes; family Hemiscylliidae; genus Chiloscyllium; species Chiloscyllium plagiosum. The sequence goes on from NC_057710.1 coordinate 12,501,331, forward strand.
CAGGACTGTAAGAAACTACAGAAGATGGTGTAGACCAACAGAGAAGCCAATCTTTCATCTATGGACTCCATTTACATGGTTCATTGCTGTGGAATGGCTGCCAACATCATCAAAGACCCATCCCCACCCTGGTAATGCTCTCCTAAAACCTCTTCCACCAGGCAGAAGATACAGACAGAAGCTTGAACACTCGCACCAACAGGTTCAAGAACTGTTAATGTTGATTCTGTATTGTACTCGCCCCGAGTGGTGTTACCTGTATGCTTTGGTCTTGCCAAGTTTTTTTTTCTCACCCTATGGTCTTTATGTCCTTGCATCCTATGATCTGCCTGTACTGCCTTATAAACAAAGCTTTTCACTGTACTTAGGTACATGTGACAATAAGTCAAATCAAATCAGAGCAGACTCAATGTGCTGAATGACCAACATCTGCTCCTATTTCTTACAGTCTTTTGTCAGCTACAGTTCCCTTGGTGAGCATTACCCTAGAATGGGATAGAATGACCCAGGCTTACGTAACAGTGTAAAGATACAGACAACTTCCGCCTTGGGACCCTCCAACCACCCGGCGTCAATGTCAATTTCAACAGATTCCTCATCTCCCCTTCCCCAACCTCATCCCAGACCCAAACTTCCAACTGCCCTCTTGAACTGTCCTACTGTCTACCTTCCTTCTCAGCTATCTGCTCCACAGCCCCCATCGACCTATCACAGTTATCCCCCACCTGCATCTACCTATAGCCTTCCCAGCTACCTTCCCCCCAGTCCTGCCTACGCCCTCCTATTTATCTCTCAGTCCCCTTTCCCCTATCGTCTCCCACTCACGCCACCCTTCCCCCACATTCCTTATGCATGAAACATCGATTCTTCTGCTCCTCGGATGCTGCCTGACCTGCTGTTCTTTTCCAGCACCATACTTTTTAACTGCTGTTCTACAAAGCCCTAGTTAGACCCCACTGAGTAGGAAAGATGCTGTGGCCCTAGACGGAACGCAACACAAGTTTGTAAGGATGATACCTGGACTTTGGGGGTTACGTTAGGAGGAGAGTCAGAGCTATACAGGTATCCAGCACGGAAACAGATTCTTCGGTCCAACTTGTCCATGCCAACCAGATATCCTAAATTAATCTAATCCCATTTACCAGCATTTGGCCCACATTTCTCCAAACCTTTCCTATTCATATACCCATCCAGATGCCTTTTAAATGTTCTAATTGTACCAGCCTCTACCACATCCTCTGGTAGCTCATTCCATACATGCACCACCTTCTGCATGAAAATGTTGCCCCTTAGGTCCCTTTTAAATCTTTCCCATCTCATCTCTCTTGGACTTTTGGACTTCTGGGCTTCCCATCCTGGGGGAAAAACCTTGACTATTCATCCTATCACTGCCCCATTATGGTTTTATAAACCTCTATTGCCATGATTATATTGAATGGTGGTGCAGGCTCGAAGGGCTGAATGGCCTACTCCTGCACCTATTGTCTATTGTCTATTGTCTATAGGGGTTTTTATTCTCTAGAATCTAATTGAGATCTTCAAGATATTAACAGAAAAAGACAGGGCAGGTGAAGATAAACTATTTCCGTTGGATGGGGATGCTAGACCCCAGGACGTAGTCTGAGAATTAGGGCAAGGACATTCAGGAGAGATATTTGAAAGTGCTTCTACGCATAAAGAGTATTGAGGTTTGGAACTCTCAAATGATGGTCAATGTTAATTCAATTAGAGTCATAGAGTCATAGAGATGTACAGCATGGAAACAGACCCTTCAGTCCAACCTGTCCATGCCGACCAGATATCCCAACCCAATCTAGTCCCACCTGCCAGCACCCGGCCCATATCCCTCCAAACCCTTCCTATTCATATACCCATCCAAATACCTCTTAAATGTTGCAATTGTACCAGCCTCCACCACATCCTCTGGCAGCTCATTCCATACACGTACCACCCTCTGCGTGAAAAAATTGCCCCTTAGGTCTCTTTTATATCTTTCCCCTCTCACCCTAAACCCTCTAGTTCTAGACTCCCCGACCCCAGGGAAAAGACTTTGCCTATTTATCCTATCCATGCCCCTCATAATTTTATAAACCTCTATAAGGTCACCCCTCAGCCTCCGACGCTTCAGGGAAAACAGCCCCAGCCTGTTCAGCCTCAGCTCAGATCCTCCAACCCTGGCAACATCCTTGTAAATCTTTTCTGAACCCTTTCAGGTTTTGCAACATCTTTCCAATAGAAAGGAGACCAGAATTGCACACAATATTCCAACAGTGGCCTAACCAATGTCCTGTACAGCCACAGCATGACCTCCCAACTCCAGTACTCAATACTCTGACCAATAAAGGAAAACATAGGGAAATTAGGGAAGTAAACACGTGGCTAAGGGATTGGTGTGGGTAAGAAGGATTCCACTTCATGGGGCATTGGCATCAGTTTTGGAACCGGGGGAATCTGTACCATTGGGACAGTCTTCACCTGAACCGACCAGGTACCAATGTTCTAGCGAAGAGGATAAATAGGGTGGTCAGTAGAACTTTAAACTTCTGAGTTGGGGGGAAGGGAAAGTGAAAGCGACAGTGAGTATGGAGTTAAATGGAAAGATAAGCGGCAGGATAGCATATGTGCAGGCAGATTTAAACTTGAGACAGACTGGGAATGCAGCAAAAAGGAAGGATAACTTAGGACATTTTATGACTTCCAATATCTCTAATGATAAGGAAGTTAGCATTAAGGCACTTTACCAGAATGCTCGTAGCATTTGTAACAAAGCAGATGAACTAATGGCACAGATCATCGTGAATGATTATGATGTGGTAGGCATCACAGAGACGTGGTTACAGGGGGGTCAGGACTGGAAATAGCAGGAGAACTTAATAAGTACTTTGCATCAGTCTTCACAGTAGAAGACATGAGTAATATCCCAACAATTAAAGCGAGTCAGGGGGCTGAGTTGAGTATGGTTGCCATTACAAAAGAGAAAGTGCTAGAAAAGCTAAAAGGTCTTAAAATTGATAAATCTCCTGGCCCCGATGGGATACATCCTAGAGTTCTGAGGGAGGTGGCTGAGGAAATAGCAGAGGCGTTGGTTGAGATCTTTCAAAAGTCACTGGAGTCAGGGAAAGTCCCGGATGATTGGAAGATCACTGTTGTAACCCCATTGTTCAAGAAAGGATCAAGACAAAAGATGGAAAATTATAGACCAATTAGCCTAACCTCAGTTGCTGGTAAAATTCTAGAATACATAATTAAGGATGAGGTTTCTAAATTCTTGGAAGAGCAGGGTCGGATTAGATCAAGTCAACGTGGATTTAGTAAGGGGAGGTCGTGCCTGACAAACCTGTTGGAGTTCTTTGCAGAGGTGACAAGTAGGTCAGACCAGGGAAACCCAGTGGATGTGGTCTATCTAGACTTCCAAAAGGCCTTTGATTAGGTGCCACACGGGAGGCTGCTGAGCAAGGTGAGGGTCCATGGTGTTCAAAGTGAGCTACTGGTATGGATTAAGGATTGGCTGTCTGACAGAAAGCAGAGAGTTGGGATAAAAGGTTCTTTTTCGGAATGGCAGCCGGTGACAAGCAGTGTCCCACAGGGTTCAGTGTTGGGGCCGCAGCTGTTCACATTATATATTAATGATCTGGATGAAGGGACTGGGGGCATTCTAACGAAGTTTGCCAATGATACAAAGTTAGGTGGACAGGCAGGTAGTACTGAGGAAGTGGGGAGGCTGCAGAAGGATCTAGACAGTTTGGAGGAGTGGTCCAGGAAATGGGTGATGGAATTCAATGTGAGCAAATGCTAGATCTTGCACTTTGGAAAAAAGAATACAAGCATGGACTACTTTCTAAACGGTGAGAAAATTTGTAAAGCCAAAGTACAAAGGGATCTGGGAGTGCTAGTTGAGGATTCTCGAAAGGTAAACATGCAGGTTGAATCTGTGATTAAGAAAGCGAATGCAATGTTGTCAATTATCTCAAGAGGGTTGGAATATAAAAGCACCGTTGTGCTACTGAAACTTTATAAAGCTCTGGTTAGGCCCCATTTGGAGTACTGTGTCCAGTTTTGGTCCCCACACCTTAGGAAGGACATACTGGCACTGGAGCGTGTCCAGCGGAGATTCATACGGATGATCCCTGGAATGGTAGGTCTAACATATGAGGAATGGCTGAGGATCCGGGGATTGTATTCGTTGGAGTTTAGAAGATTAAGGGGAGATCTAATAGAGACGTACAAAATAATACATGGCTTGGAAAAGGTGGATGCTAGGAAATTGTTTCCGTTAGG
>NC_057710.1:12509299-12527275 GCF_004010195.1 Chiloscyllium plagiosum
CCTTTCTCTTGGACAGACTTAAAACAACAATGAACTTATCTGATTCTGTGCTGTGAACTTCGCCCAAACCGGTTCCTCCAAGATTAGTTGTGAATTTCACTGTTTGTTAATTTTCCCAGACACACTCCGATGTCCAGTGATACACGAATTCAAACAGCAAAGGCAGTAACTGTGCAGGTTTTTTCTCTCTCTCTCTCTCTCCTGCACTGTCCTCACCATGTGCTTCCTTTGTCTGCCCTTCTCCCTTTTAAACTGCTGTTGTTTTGACTTTTTTTCCCAAAGTTCCAAAACAATGCAACAGCATATAAAAGAGATGGTCAAATTTTTACTATTATTTTTGTTGTTATTAAGCAAGGGGGCCAAGGGGCATAGAAAGCCACAGATCTTATTGAATGGTGAATCTAGCTGGAGATGCTGAATGGTCTACTCCCATTTCTATGTTCCTAACAGGAGAGGGCTGAGAGATCTCATTCATCCTGCTGCTGAAGAAACTATTGGTTACAAACTGACTTTTGCAGACAATTCTTCGAGCACAAGAACTAAAGGTCAGATGTGTATCATCGACAATTTGAAAATTCATATCAGAAACCCAGACAAACATATCTGCAAGTTAGGAGAAAGTGAGGACTGCAGATGCTGGAGATCAGAGCTTAAAAACGTGCTGCTGGAAAAGCGCAGCAAATCAGGTAGCATCAAAGGAACAGGAGAATCGACATTTCAGGCATAAGCCCTTCTTCAGGAAGAAGGGCTTATGCCCGAAACATTGATCTCCTGTTCCTTTGATGCTGCCTGACCTGCTGCGCTTTTCCAGCAACACATTTTTAATATCTGCAAGTTAGAATCATACAGTGTAGAAACAGGCCATTTACCCCACAACTCGACACTGACCCTCCAAAGAGTAACCATCCCAGGCACATTCTCCTATGTTTACTCCTGACTAATGCACCTAGCCTACATATCCCTGAATACTATGGGCAATTTACCATGGACAATTTGCCTAAACTGCACATCTTTGGATTGTGAGACGAAATCGGAGCACCCAGAGAAAACCCACGCAGACACAGGAAGAATGTGCAAATGCCACACAGACTGTTGCCCGAGGCTAGAATTGAACCTGGACCTTAGCATTGTGAGGTAACAGTGCTAACCACTGAGCCACCGTGCTGCCAATGTTGTGTTCAACCGATGAGTACGATCTGTAAGAATGGAACGTGTTTATGAAGGAATAAGAGAACTGATCTTGATGGATTTGCTAAAAACTGTCTCCCTAACAATGTTGAACTGCACTATGAGGAATTAAAGGTTACCCCAGCTGCTGGGAAAGTCAAAGACTCAGACAAACCCACAGCAAGTATGAGTTAACTAGTCTCAGTCAAGGAGGAGAAAAGATTAAAGGATATAGGTCATAAAAGAAAAGAGAAAAACTAGAAAAACAATCCCTAACTTTAAAAGTAAGAATGTAGAAACTAATTGTGGCAAATCAGGCCAAACTGAAGATTAATTCCTGGCATCAAAGGAAAGGAACAGGTAATACTGCAACGCGAACTGGATACCGTCTAATCCTTTATGTGTTATTGAGTCCTACAGCACGGAAGCAGACCCTTCAGTCCAACTTATCCATGCCAACCAGTTCCCCAACTAAGTAAGTCACATTTGCCTGCACTTGGCCCATATCCCTCTATACCTTTCCTGTTCATGTACCTGTCCGAATGTCCCTTAAGTGTTGTAACTGAATGCAAAGGAATAGTTCCTAGTGTTTGAAAGAACTAGGAATAGTTGTTAAGTATTCCCAGTTACTGGGTGCCTGTGGACACTGCTAGTGGGAAAAATGGAAAATGTCCAATGTGAAATCAAACTGAATTGCAGAGTTAACGGAGAAGGGGTTGGGATAATGTGAGTGAAAATTGAATGAACATGTTACCAGGCTGGAAATGCTGTGTGTAATCTCAAAGTTTTCTATTCCAAGGGATGTTTCATTGCTCAGAAATGGCCTTTTTAACAGCTAACCTTCCCCCGTCCCTCCTCACCCGCAGTCCCACTGCTGCATCCCTCGAGTCCCACCCTGCCTCCAAATCTCACGAACAGTCCAGGGATGTTCAACAGACCAATCAGCCTCAGGCAGATGTTGTAAATTCTCACAGCTGAGAAAAGTAAAGAATCCTACCTAACTTCTGCAACTTGAATCATTGATTTATAACAGTTAGGTCACGCCTGACAAACCTCATTTAAGGTTTTGAAGAGGCAATTAAGGATGTAGACAGGGAAATGTCTATGGATGTTATTTATATTCTTTTTTTCACTCATGGATATAAGAATCTCCAGGGCAGCATTTGTTGCCTAGAGGGCAGTTAAGAGTCAACCCCATTGCTGTAGGTCGGGAGTCATATAGAGACCAGTGCAGATAAGGATGACAGATTTCTTTCCCCAAAGGGCAGTAGTGAACCAGATGAAGTTTTTCAACAATGGCCTCATGGTCATCATTAGAGTCTTATTTCCAGATTCTTTATTGAATTCAAACTCCACCATCTGCCATGATGGGTTTTGAACCCATGACCTCAAAACATTAGCTGAGTTTCTGGATTAATAATGTAACAATAATACCACTAGACCATTGTCTCAATTATTGACCTTGTTTATTAACAATGTGGATAATAGCATGGAAAGTCACATATCCAAATCTGCTGATGACACAAAGTTAGGCAGCATTGTAGACAATGTAAGTAATTGCATAAAATTACAAAGGGATATTGATAAACTAAGTGAGTGGGCAAATCTGTGACAAATGGAATTCAATGTAAAGTCTGAGGTTATTCATTTTGGGCAGAGAAAGGACAGATCAGGGTACTTTCTAGATAGTATGAAGTTAATTCCAGTGGAAGAGGTGACAAAGAAGATTGATGAAGGCAGAGCGACAGACATTGTCTATATTGACTTCAGCAAAGCATTCGAAAAGGTTCTGCATGGTAGACTGTTTAGTAAGGTTAGAATTCATGGGATCCAGCTGGAACTAGCCAATTGGATACAAAATTGGCTTGAAGGTAGGAGACAGTCAGTGATAGTGGAGGGCTATTTTTTGGACTGGAGGTCTGTGACCAGTGGCATGCCACAAGGATCAGTGCTGGGTCCACTCTTTTTCATACTTTATCTAAATGATTTGGATGTGAGTTTTAGGAAACAGGGTTAGTAAGTTTGCAGATAATACCAAAATTGGTGGTGGAGTGGACAGTGAAGATTATCTTAGAGTACAACGGGAGCTTGATCAGATGGGCCATTTGGCCAAAGAGTGATAGATGGAGTTTAACTTAGATAAATCTGAGGTGTTGCATTTTGGGAAGGCAAACCAGGGCAGGACTTATACAATTAATGGTAGGGCCCTGGGAAACAAAGAAACCTAGGAGTGCTGGCAGACAGGGTGGTGAAGAAGGTGTTTGGCACACTTGCCTTCATTGGTCAGAACCCCACCCCTCCAACCGTAACAAGGACAGAACGCCCCTGGTGCTCACCTTCCACCCTGCCAACCTTCGCATAAACCAAATCATCCGCCAACATTTCCGCCACCTCCAAACAGACCCCACCACCAGGGACATATTTCCCTCCCCACCCCTTTCCACCTTCCGCAAAGACCGTTCCTTCCGTGACTACCTGGTCAGGTCCATGCCCCCCAACAACACCCTCTCGTCCTGGCATCTTCCCCTGCCACCGCAAGAATTGCAAAACCTGCGCCCACACCTCCTCCCTCACCTCCATCCAAGGCCCTAAAGGAGCCTTCCACATCCATCAAGGTTTTACCTGCACATCCACCAATATCATTTATTGTATCCGTTGCTCCCGATGCGGTCTCCTCTACATTGGGAAGACTGGACACCTCCTAGCAGAACGCTTTAGGGAACATCTCCGGGACACCCGCACCAATCAACCACACCGCCCTGTGGCCCAACATTTCAACTCTACCTCCCACTCTGCCGAGGACATGGAGGTCCTGGGCCTCCTTCACCGCTGCTCCCTTACCACCTGACGCCTGGAGGAGGAACGCCTCATCTTCCGCCTCAGAACACTTCAACCCCAGGGCATCAATGTGGACTTCAACAGCTTCCTCATTTCCCCTTCCCCCCTTATCTCTCCACCCTTCAGGCTCTCTGCCTGTATTCCTGATGAAGGGCTTTTGCCCGAAACATCAATTTCGAAGCTCCTTGGATGCTGCCTGAACTGCTGTGCTCTTCCAGCACCACTAATCCAGAATCTGGTTTCCAGCATCTGCAGTCATTGTTTTTACCCTTCATTGGTCAGAGCATTGAGCATAGGAATTAGGACTTAATATTACTGTGGCACAGGGCATTGCAGAGGACACTTTTAGAATACTGCGCAATTCTAGTTTCCTTTCAACAGAAGGGATGTTGTTAAAGTTGAGAAGGTACAGAAAAGATTTACAAGGTCATTGCTGGGACTGGAGGGTTTGAGCTATAGGGAGAGGCTGAATAGGCTGGGGCTTTTTTTTCCCTGAAGCCTTTGGAAGATAGGGGTGATCTTATAGAGGTTTATAAAATCATGTTTGTTGAAAACGTTTAATGTTCGTTTGATGAACATTCAGTGAAATTTCTTGCCATTGAGTGGACCACCCTTATTTAAGTATACCTTTCAAAAGTTATCATGGTGTGAAGCTACTATTATTCTATAGTTGTCAAAGGGTCAGTTAGACTTGAAACGTCAGCTCTTTCCTCTCCTTACAGATGCTGCCAGACCTGCTGAGATTTTCTAGCATTTTCTCTTTTGGGATCATTAGAGATTAGAGAGAGACAGATTATTGAGTTAAACACAACTTTGGGAAGGGGTGAGCTTGAGAAGGCATGGCATTCTTGGTAAATTTAGCTAGTGTGGGAATTGCGCCCACACTGTCAGGGGCACTCAGCATTACAAGCCAGCTGACTGAGACATCTGACACCCCAATTTGCTGTATCACCTCTGACAGGTCTAATGTGCACAACTCAGCCAGAAGACGGCCAGCCCAGGCCCTCAGCAGCACTGTCAAGCTCAGAAATTTGGAATAGCCCCGGATGATAAAATTATTACTCGGTTTTGGAAAATTACAGCATGCAATTAATAGGAAAGGCACAGAAGTCATCAAGTTCTCAAGGGGCATAAGGCCACTGAAACTTCCTAAAGTGACCATTAACCTATCACCCACTGTTTCTGAACTCTACCACTGCTGAGCTGGGGAGTAGGTATAATGTTGCTAAAGTACATGAATGTTCTGAACCAGTTAACAATTAACAGGGTGATAACTCTCTCCACTATACTCTTCGGTGCTGGGGAATTATTCTATAGTTGTACTGCTTTGTCAATCACGTTCTATCCCAGACTTCCAACCTAAAAAAGTGACAGGGAGAAGTTTAACTCTTGAGCTGCTGGATGGAGTTATTTTGCACGAGTTGACCAAAGTCACAAAGATTACATGCAAGTACAGCATGTAATCAAAAAGGCTGATTGACTGATGTCCTTTAGTGCAAGAGGAATGGGTCACAAAAGTAAGGGTGTTTATGCTTCAGTTATGTAGGGCATCAGTGAGACCAGTCTCAAATACAGTATGCAGTTCTGATCTGCTTATTTAAGGAATGATGCAAATACATTGGAAACAGTTCATAGGAGCTTTGTTATCTCAATACCTGGAATGAACAGGTTTTCCTTTGAGGAATGGTTGGTCCAGCTGGGTTTGTTCTACTGGGGTTGAGAAGATTGAGGTGTTCAAGTGTACCAGTGTAGACACGTTGGATCAAATGACCTCCTTCTATACTGTAGAATTCTACAGTCTATAGTATTCTTAATGGACTGGACAAGGTGGATTGGAAAGTATGGCTTCCCTTTAAGAGTCACTTCAGGGCTGGAGGGAACTGTCCAAATTAAGGGCTTTACTTTGGGAGGAGAAATTTTATAATTTTGTGATTGAATATTTTTAAGATGGAGGGGAATTGGTTCTTGTTGGTGGGGGGTGGGTGGAGGATCTCAAAGGTTACCCAGGTAAATGTCACATGTGCAACTCAAATCATATGCAGACCAAAGGGCAGCAGATATTTTGGAACATCACCACCTTCAAACTTCCCTCCACGCCACTCACAAATCTGACTTGGAAATATATTGCTATTCCTTCACTGTCACTGGAAATTCCCTCCCTAATGGCATGTGGGTCAATCCAGAGCAGTTCATAAAGGCAGCTCACCCCCACCTTCTCAAGGACAAATAGGGACGGGCAATAAATGCTGGTCAGCCAGCGGTGCCCACAACCCGCAAATAAATAAAGAGAAAAGGATCAGTTGAATAGTTATTTAATAGTAATCCTCAGTTTTTGAAATTCCTGAAGAAGGGCTCATGCCCGAAACGTCGATTCTCCTACTCTTTGGATGCTGCCTGACCTGCTGCGCTTTTCCAGCAACACATTTTCAGTTCTATTAAACAGCCCCCTGTAAAAAGTCAAGGCCATGGAGAGGTGGCAGGTACATAATCAGACTCATACAGTCATAGAGATATACAGCACGGAAACAGACCCTTCCATCCAACTCGTTCATCTCCACCAGATATCCGAATTTAATTTAGTCCCATTTGCCAGCATTTTGCCCATATCCCTCTAAACCATTCCTAATCATATACCCATCCAGTTGCCTTTTCAATGCTGTAATTGTACCCCACCACCATCACTTCCTCTGGCAGCTCATTCCACACATGCACCACCCTCTGTGTGCCTCAGGTGTCTTTTATATCTTTCCCCTCTCACCGTAAACCTATGCCGTTTAGTTCCCCACCCAGGGAAAAGACCTTGTCTGTTTACCCTATCCAGGCACCTCACGATTTTATAAACCTCTATAAGGTCACCCCTCAGCCTCCGATACTCCAAGGAAAACAGCCCCAGCCTGTTCAGCCTCTCCCTAAACCTCAAATCCTCCAACCCTCGCAAAATCCTTGTAAATCTTTTCTGAACCCTTTCAAGTTGCACAACATAGGAATTGCAGGCAATATTAAAAAAGTGACCTAACCAATGTCCTGTACAGTTGCAACATGAACTCCCAACTCCTAAACTCAGCGCTCTGGCCAATAAAGGAAAGCATACCAAATGCCTTCCTCACTATTCTATTGAGGTGATAATCTTTGTTATCAGGAAAGGTCAGAGATTGTTTCAGTCAATTCCACCTCTCTCCTTGTCAGCATTCTGAGGCTAAGCCAGTCTTTTACAACGTCAGTGTTACATTTAATCCTAAAATAAGCATCTGCACTTATCTCTGTGAAGCATCTATTTCTGCTCCAATAGCATTACCTGACTCTGCCTCTGTTTCTGCTCAGGGGGTCAGTTTGCTCGGTTAGTTGGTAAATAATGCCAATACAGTTCAATTCCTTCTCAACGTTCTTTCTCAATCTCTCCCCTGCCAGAGGCATGGTGACCCACAGGTTAAACCACCCTCATCTCCTCTTTCCAATAAGAGAGAAGATCTGTGGGGATATGACAAATTATTGCTGGAACTCACATCCATGCCTTCATTACTTTGGAAGCACACTAGCTTTTGGAGCGACGCTCCTTCATCAGGTGGTAGTGGAGGGCTCAATCCTAACACACAGAATTTATAGCAAAAATTTACAGTGTGATGTAACTGAACCCTCATCTCCTCTTTCCAATGAGAGAGAAGATCTGTGGGGATATGACAAATTATTGCTGGAACTCACATCCATGCCTTCGTTACTTTGGAAGCACACTAGCTTTTGGAGGGACGCTCCTTCATCAGGTGGTAGTGGAGGGCTCAATCCTAACACACAGAATTTATAGCAAAAATTTACAGTGTGATGTAACTGAAATTATAAATTGAAAAATTGATTGTCTGTTAAACTACGATCAAGCCCTCCATTATCACCTGATGAAGGAGCGTCGCTCCGAAAGCTAGTGTGCTTCCAATTAAACCTGTTGGACTATAACCTGGTGTTGTGTGATTTTTAACTTTGTACACCCCAGTCCAACACTAGCATCTCCAAATCTTCATTACTTTGAGACTCGACTATCCCAATGCACTGTTGATTAAATAAAAATGGAAAGAACTGTGAATGCTGTCAATCAGAAACAGAAATAAAGATTGCTGGAAAAGCTCAGCAGGTTCTGGCAGCATCTGTGGAGGGAACCAGAGTTAATGTTTCGGGTTGAGTGACCCTTCCTCAGAACAGTCTTACACATTCAAACCATCTTGACTTGAGATCATTCAAACTGCTGCTTTGGTCATAGCTCATTGTAAATCTGTCTTCCCTATCAGCCTTGAGCTATAGTGGCTCCTAGTCAAGCAGCCATTTGATTTTGGTAAAAAGGCATAGAGTTTTTTAATAGCATGGATAAAGGACATTCAACGCATTCTGTCAGCACTAGTTATCAAGTAAGTATCTATTCTAATTCAATTTTCCAGCACTTGGCCTGTAGCCTTGTATGCTATAGAATTTCAAAATACTTCTCATAAAGTCATAGTGGTCTGCATTTGTCTTAAGTTTTGATCCTTGTTTTCAGATCCTTCCATGCCCTTGCCACCTCCTTTTCTCTTTAATCTCTGTCAAACCCATGGTTGTCCCAGATCTCTGCACTCATCCTATTCTGGCCTTTCATCTATTCCATCCTTCCAATAGTGCGGTGACCAAACTGGGCACAGTATTCTATCTCCAGCCTAACTAATGTTTAATAAAGTTGTCACACGCCTTCCTTGCTGCAAATGAGTGAAGGTATTCTGTATGCCTTTTTTATGGACTTGTACACCAAGGTCCTGTTGCTCTTCAGTATTCCCCAGGGACCTACCATTCATTGTTTATACATTCTTTGTTCTTTTACGTTCCCACTCCTCCCTGACTGGGCCTTGGTCTTTTTGCTGATCGAAGTAGTACTTTGTGTTAGTTATGTCTTTCCTTTCTATTTGTTCCCTTAGTCACTTTATCCGGATAACAGCTGATTAGAGGGACATACGCTCATAGAAATATGATAATTGGTCTGTCCCATATTAGTGTCAGTCTTCAGCACAGGTTGAGATAATGAGTTTCCATTTACTTCCACAGGTGACTTCAGCTGGTGCCATTGATTCATTGGACAGGGCTGGCTACCCACCCTCCCCTGGCATTGCCTCCTACTTTGCTATAGGCATTGGTAAGCACCTCCAACTCCCATCCCATCCTCAGCCTGTCGTGGAGTCACAGAGGTCTGCAGCACAGAAAGAAGACCTTCAGCCCATTGGACCTGTTCTAGGTTAACCATTATAATCTCACTTTCCAGCAGTTGGATAGTAGTCTTGTGTCATCTTAAAGCCAGTTAAGTGCCTCATCTCACTCTTGAGAATATTTTACCCACGGTGGGGGCACCCATGCCTAGCAGGTGGTGGTGAGCAATAGCAGAGAGACACCTTGTGCTTGTGAGGTGGTAAAAGACTAGCTTAACCTCAGCATGCTGACAAGTAGAGAGGAAACAATCTCTGAACATTCTGCGGATGAGATTGTCACTGGCATTTATTGCGTAACCTTAATTGCCCAGAGGGCAGTTAAGAATTAACCACATGTGGGTCTGGAGTCACATATAGGCCAGATCAGATAAGGATTGCCATTTTCTTCCCTAAAGGGGAAGGACATTCATGAAACACAGGTTTTCCTGATAATCAGAAACAGTCATGATTAGAATCTTTGTTCCAGAAGTTTATTGAATTCAAAATCCACCATCTGCCATGGCAGGATTTGAACCCAGATCCCCAGAACATTACCTGGGTCTCTGGATTAACAGCCCAGCCAAAAGCCACTAAGCCTTCGCCTTCTGTCATTGAGTAACCCCAATCACTTTCGAGACTTACCTTGAGATAATAACTCTCCCTTTAAATCTCCGCTGCCTAACCACTAACACCCAGCACCACATCCCTCTAAACCCATGCCACTCTCAGCCTGGCACTGGTAATGCCCTGGATTTAACACCAGCATCTCTCCATCAGGGCCTGGCCTTCATTTCCAGCAGCAGCCACCACTCGAACCTGGCGCTGCTGGAATGCCAGTCATTGACTGACAGCCTTTGAGGTGAGATCTCCCCCCGCAACAAGGGGAGAAGAAACTCTTGTCCTGAGCCGATTCATACTACACTGAGCAATGGATGGCTGTTGGGACCACAAGCCTTTTCATGGTGGGCTCCTGACTGACGCTGTCATCATCGGGGAAGAGGATGCTGACTGTGGGTGTAAAACATCTTGTAAATTCCAGCCATTAAAGCCAGTCGGGTTTCCTGCACTGCCTGAAGTCTAGTGTCCGGATGTGATTTGATGGTACATTTCAGTTTTTTGGATTATTAGTCAGTTAGAAGATCATGAACTGAAAATGTGTTGCTGGAAAAGCGCAGCAGGTCAGGCAGGGATGAACTCAGATTTCTCCAGTTTCCTCATTTCCCCTCCCTCCACCTTGTCTCAGTCCCAACCCTCGAACTCAGCACCACCTTCCTAACCTGCAATCTTCTTCCCGACCTCTCCGCCCCTACCCCCACTCCGGCCTATCACCCTCACCTTATCACCCTCACCTTAACCTCCTTCCACCTATCGTATTTCCAATGCCCCTTCCCCAAGTCCCTCCTCCCTACCTTTTATCTTAGCCTGCTGGACACACTTTCCTCATTCCTGAAGAAGGGCTTATGCCCGAAACGTCGATTCTCCTGCTCCTTGGATGCTGCCTGACCTGCTGCACTTTTCCGGCAGCACATTTTCAGCTCTGATCTCCAGCATCTGCATTCCTCACTTTCTCCTAGAAGATCATGAACTCCAGTGTCTGCTAGGTTTTAATCTTGAGTCTGCATTCTAGGCTGATACTCCCAGAATAAAGCATAGAAGCTTAAAAAGTAAGAGCAGGAGTAGGCCATTCTGCCCTTCAAACCTCCTCCGTCATACAATATCATGGCTGAGCAAACAGCCCAGAACTTGCTCAATCTTTCTCCCATCCCTTTAGCCCTAAGAACTAAATCTATCTCCTTCTTGAAAACATTCAATGTTTTGGCCTCAACTGCTTCCACAGGCTTGCCCCTCTCTGGGTGAAGAAATTTCTCTTCATTCTAGCCCTAAATGGCCTAGCCCATATCCTCAGATAGTGATCCTTGGCTCTGGAATTCCTGGCCATTGGGAATATCCTTTCTGCTTTTACCATGCGTGGTCTTGTTAAATTTCTCAAGGTTTCTATGAGATTCTCTCCCCCCCCACCACCACCACCACCACCACCAATCATTCTTCTAAATCCAGTGAACATTGTCCTAAGTGAGAGAAAGTGAGGACTGCAGATGCTGGAGATCTGAGTCGAGAGTGTGGTGCTAGAACGGCACAGCCGGTCAGGCAGCATCCGAGGAGCAGGAAAATCAGGAAAGCTCCGATGAAGGACTCTCACCCGAAAAGGTGATTCTCCTGCTCCTCGGATGCTGCCTGACCTGCTGTGTTTTTCCAGCACCACACTCTCAACATTGTCCTAACTGATCTCCAGTCTCTCTTCATACATCAGTCCTGGCATCACAGGGGTCAGTCAGGTAAACCATTGCTGCAGTCTCTCCATTGCCAGAAAATCCTTCCTCAGAAAAGGAGACCAAAACTGCACACACTATTCCAGGCATGGTATCACTAAGGCCCTGTGTATTTGCAGTGAGATATCCCTGCTCCTGTATTAACATCATCTTGCTATGAACGCTGACATACTAATTACCTTCTTCACCTCCTGCTGTACCTGCTGCTTACTTTCAGTGACTGGTGTACAGGAACAAAAGAAAGAATAAAGAACAGCACAGGTAGAGGCCCTTCTGCGCACCCCATGATGCTCTTCTAATCTAAAAGACTTTTGCCTTTACATGGTCCATATCCCTGCTTCTTTATGTCAAGATGTCTCTTCATAGTTACTATTGTATCACAGAAGTGGAACAAGTGGAAAGTGTCAAGCTCCTGGGAGTGGTCATCCACAACAAGCTTTCTTGGATTCTTCATGTGGACGCATTGGTTACAAAGGCCCAACAACGTCTCATCTTCCTCAGGCGGCTGATTTAAATTTGGCATGACATTGAATACCCTTGCCAACTTTTATAGGTGTGCCATCGAGAGCATTCTGTCCGGATGTATCACTACCTGGTGTGGCAACTGTACCATTCAAGATCGGAGACGGTTACACAGAGTGGTGAACTCGGCCCAGACAATCACAAAGGCCAACCTCCCATCTATGGAATCCATCTACCAGGCCCACTATCAAGGAAAGGTCGCCAGCATTCTCAAAGATCCATCCCACCCTGACAATATTTTTCTACAACCCCTACCACCAGGAAGAAGGTACAGAAGCCTGAACACGCACCAGCCGGTTTCTGTATCTGTGTTTTTGTTTTTGCTGCTGCTTACCTATTATTTACTTATTTATGCTATTTAACTCTGTGATCTGCCTGGATTGCTCACAAGACAAAGCTTTTCACTGTGCCTCGGTACACGTAACAATAAATTCAATTCAATTCAATTCAATATCTGTTTCTACCACCATCTCTGGCAGTACATTCCAAGCACTTTCCACTCTCTGTGTAAAAAATGTGTCTGTCACATCGCCTTTAAACTTTTACTTTAATGTCCCTAGTAATTGACATTTCTACCCTGGGAAAAAAGACTCTGACTGTCTATTCTATTAATAAGTTGCAAACTCCTATCAGGTTGCCACTCATCCCTGAGTATGGACATCACCACATCCATCCACTTTTACATTTTTTTTCTATATTTTCTGATTGTTAAAAAAACTGTTAACCTTACCTACCTTCTGTGGTGAGCTCAGATAGCATCAAGGTGTCCAGGGTATCGGAGGCAACGTTTGTTCCCAGTCGTGGCAATGTGGGATAAGGTTGTATTCCTGGTGGTGGAGGGAAGTGAGACTGTGATCCCCACGGGGGGAGGTGAGACTATGTTTCCCCATGGGGGGAGGTGAGACTGTGTTCCCCACGAGGGGGGAAGGTGAGACCGTGTTCCCCACAGGGGGAAGGTGAGACTGTGTTCCCCACGAGGGCAAGGTGAGACTGTGTTCCTGGTGGGGATAGGTGAGACTGTGTTCCCCATGGAGGGAGATGAGACTGTGTTCCTGGTGGGGATAGGTGAGACTGTGTTCCCGGTGTGGGGAGGTGAGACTGTGTTCCCCACGGGGGGGAGGTGAGACTGTGTTCCCCACAGGGGGAAGGTAAGACTGTTCCTGGTGGGGGGAGGTGAGACTGTGTTCCCCACGGGGACGAGGTGAGACTGTGTTCCCTATGGGGAAGGTGAGACTGTGTTCCCTATGGGGAAGGTGAGACTGTGTTCCCCACGGGGGTGGCTGCAATGTTGAACTTTTATCACATTCCAGTTGTCCTGTACATGAGTACACATGACCAGAAAAGTTAAGTCTGATTGTAATGCTAATCCTTTGATATTGAAATGAAAAATTTGTCCAGTCTCTCCTCACAACTAATACCCTCCAATCCAGGCACCATCCTGGCAAACTGTTTCTGTACCCTCTCCGAAGCCTCCACATTCTTCTGGTAGTGTGGTGACCAGAATGGTCTCCAGTATTCCAAATGTGGTCTAACTAAAGTTCTATAGAGTTGCATCAGGAGCACCCAGATCTCGTTGCATGTCCACCTTTCTCAGTTTATCCACATATTTATCCTCATCTGGCATGCATTTGCCCACTCACTGAACTCATCCAAAGCAAAGTGAAGCATCTCTGCATGCTCCTCACAGCTCACCATCCCACCTAACTTTGTGTCTACTGAAAATTTAGAAACATTATGTTTAGTTCCCTCATCTAATATATCTTGTGAATAGCTGGGATTTAAACACTGATCCCTTGCTAATCATTGTGTGCCACGCAGAAAAAGACCCATTTATTCCTAAAACTTGTTTCCTGTCTGTCACTTTTTTTTCCAAGAGTAGTGCTAAGGGAGTGCTACACTGTCAGAGGTGCCATTGTTGGGGTGAGATGGTAAACCAAGTGCTTTGAGACATCTTTTTTTCAATTCATTCATGGGATGAGGGCATCGCTAGCCAGGCCAGCATTTATTGCCCATTTCTAATTACCCAGAGGGCCAGTAAGCATCAACCATATTGCTGTGGGTCTGAAGTCACATGTAGTCCAGACCAGATAAGGATGACAGTTTCCTAACACAAAAACCCCAGATGGGTTTTTCCAAGAATCATTTCATGGTCATCAATCAACTCTTAATTCCAGATATTTTTTATTGAATTCAAATTCCACCATCAACCATGGCAGGATTTGAACCCAGGTCCCTGGATTAATAGTTCAGCGATAATACCACTAGGCAATTGCCTCTTCAGCCAATGTAATATATCTTGAAGTGTAAAGCACATGCAGAGAATTCTGAAGAAACACAAGGTGTCTGGCAGTATTAGTTGAAAGAGAAAGGGTGAACATTTTGAGTCCGATATGACTATTCTTCAGAACTGAAGGGAGATTCATTCTGGACTTCAAACTTAAGCACTGTCTCTCTCTCTCTCTCCATAGATGCTGCCAGACCCGTTGAGTTTCTCCACCAGTTTTTATGTTTGTTTCTGAGTTTGGTCATCCACAGTTCTTACCTTTTGAAGTGCAGTCACTTCCAATGCCGGCAACACAATGGCAACCATTGTACATGACAGTGACCAGATCATCTTGCGATGCTGATTGAGAGATCTATATTGGCCAGGAAACAGGGGAAATATCACTTGCCTTTCTTCAAAATAGTGGCACAAGATCTTTCACATCCTCCTGAGCAGACAGATGGGACATCGGTTTACATTAAATTTTATATAATGGTAAGTCTCCATTTGGCTATTTTCCCTGGAACATTGGAGGCTGAAGGGTGACCTTATAGAGGTTTATAAAATCACAAGGGGCATGGATAGGATGAACAGCCAAGGTCTTTTTTTCTCTGGTAGCGGAATCCAAAACTAGAGGGCATTGGTTTAAAGCGAGAGGGGAAAGATTTAAAAGGGACCTAAAGGGCAACTTTTTCACACAGAGGGTGGTGTGTGTATGGAATGAGCTGGCAGAGGATGGTACAATTACAACATTTACAAGGCATCTGAATAAGTATATGAATAGGAAGGTTTAGAGGGAGATGGGCCAAATGCTGGCAAATGGGACTAGATTAATTTAGGATATCTGGTCAGCATGGACAGGTTGGACTGAAGGTTCTGTTTCTGTGCTGTACATCTCTATGACTCTATGACCTAATGTTCAAAACCAAGACGTCAGGGTTAAGAAGGATTTGGAATGCCAAAAGAAGTTACTCATTCCTGCACAGGCAGCCAACAGAGTTGATAATAAACAGGGCTTATCACTGCTATTGGCCAACAGGCTTTCCTTGTATTTAAGCTGACAGGCGACAATATTCCTATCACTTTCGCCTGTATTTTCTTTGGATTTCCTCAGAAGGGGCTACGTTTCAGGTACAACGACTACTTTCCTTGAACTATCTTTCCTTTCTACTGCAG
This sequence comes from Chiloscyllium plagiosum, assembly GCF_004010195.1. Lineage (NCBI taxonomy): Eukaryota > Metazoa > Chordata > Chondrichthyes > Orectolobiformes > Hemiscylliidae > Chiloscyllium > Chiloscyllium plagiosum. Next base: position 12,524,788 of record NC_057710.1, read on the forward strand.
TTTTACCATTGCAGGAGATAGAGAGTGACTTTTCAGTGGTGAAAACAGGAAGGTGACAACAGAGGTCTGGGGAGAAGGGACATACAAACAAGCTTAGGAAATATGTTCAAGTGTTACAGTTCATCTCCATCCCAGTGTAGCAGGAAATACTACACAGCATTGATGAGCAGATTGTTGTGTGAGGTAGATTTTAAATGTAATTGTGGCGCAGTGTGAATTTTGTGCTAAACAGTCAGTAGCAGCTATCTTACTGAAAGCTGCTGATCAATCACAAAGTTGGAAATATATTGTTCAATTGGAATCGTTGATCATACTCAGTGTTGCAAACACTCCAGGATTTAGCAATTAGACTGTTGCAGGTTTGACATGAGGAGATTGGGAAGATGACTGTGGGGTCATTAGAAATGATTTTCTTCATTTGCTTTGAATATGCCTGCCCATTTGTCAAAAATTGTTGGAGTTGGGGTGTGGGGATTGTGGGGACTTGACTGATTGACAGTCAAGGGAGGTTCATTTGGATAACAACATTGTTTTCCAGTCAGCTCAGGTGGGTGATGTGCTGTAGCATGTTGCTGTTGGGTCCCTGATGAAGCATCCAGCAATATGTTCAACGGGCGGGTGTTACTCCAGCTGGATGGCAGTAGGAGAGCAGCCAACAGAGGAGCGAAGGAATGTGATAATCATGTTTTGTCATTCCTCCCCTTACTGATGAGTGGGGAAGGAAACTGCGATTTAACTAGATGGGGGTGGGGGGGGGGGTGTTGGGGTTTGGTGGGGGGAGGGGGGTGGAGGGGGTGGTAATGGAGGTCCCGAACATTATCGTTTCGTTCTGTGTGACCATGGGTGGAATCAGGGGATGGAGCGATTTAGAAGCAGGGAAGGATGCAGTGAGGTGATGAAACAAGGACACACTCTAGAGGCAAGTGCTTAATGACAAGGAAGGTGGGATCCAATGGCAGAGCAAAGAATGAAAGGAAAGGAGTTGCATTTTTATAGCGCCCTTCACAACCCTAGGGCACCAATGATTCATAGTTGAAATGTAGTCACTTGTTTCAATGTTGAAAAGCAACAGTCAGTTTGTAATGCTGCCCTTGTGAGTTACACACAAACTTCTGGACAGCTCCTGAATTTCTTCTGAAATTAGTCCCATTTATATCTCTCTGTCCTCTCTGAGCTCTTCTGGGAGTTAGCCTTACTAATTGTTGTGATGAATAATACATCATTTTCCACAATCTAATAGTCAGGTTTATATTTCAGGGCAGTGTCTCCAATCTGATAGGTACAGGTCAGGTTTAATTTAATCGATGGGTTTATAATGAAAACATTGTATAACTAGAAAAAGTGCAACATTAGTGAGGGAGCCGCATGCATAGAATTACCTGTCAAATTGCCTGTGAGTTGTCTCATTTTTTTTTACTGTGTGCAATCCATGCTTAGCATGAAAAGCTCAATCAACCTTAAATCTGGTTTCATAAAAAGAAATCTTTATTACTTAATTGAGGCTTAAAGATTCCAAGTGGGTTCAGTGAGAAGGTTAAAACGTCAGCGAAAACGTTAGCCTAAAGCAACCGGCTGACGGATTGACTGATTGAGCGCCTCCAGCGTTTTGTGAAATTATTGAAAGCGCTTGCAGTCACCTCCACTCGGAGAATTTGACCTTGATTGCTAATGGTTTTCAATGGGATGTAGAGTTGCGGTCATTAATGCAAAAGTGTCAATCAATCGTGGCACTCATTGCAAAGTTTTCACAAATTTTCAGCACCATGATAATGCCACACGCCAGAGCTGGGCACTTGTGGTACAGGTTTTTTGGCAATATTCATCTCAAAGTATAGGTGGTCATTCACACTTGAAGAGAGTTAATTTGTACTGGTTTACCAACAATAATTTGCACTTCTGTATCGCCTTCAATGTTGAAAACAGGGTGTTTCACAAAGTGACCTCGTGACAACATAAAGCATCAGGGCCAGGCTATACAAGGATGATGTCAAGCTGAGCCCTGGTGAGGCATCAATGTACCAAATGGTCAATATCTATGATGGAGCATTGGGTGATGATTGTGAAAGGATCAGAACATGGTCAACACAAGACATTTCTTCACTTGACCTGGTTTTCATTTTGATGAAATGGGGCTCCTTGATGCCACACTGATGTAGATGCTGATGTCCAAGGGCAACCCCTTTCACCTGATGCGTGCAATCAGCTCTTTGGCCAGTGTGCAGACCAGGCCTGCACACAGAGTGGAAAAATGTGTTGCTGGAAAAGCGCAGCAGGTCAGGCAGCATTCAAGGAGCAGGAATAGACTGTGATGCAGGGATGTTTTTGGGTCTGGAGCAGGATGCCTGGAATGGACTGTGATGTGGGGGTGTTGTTGGGTCTGGAGCATGATCCCTGGAATGGACTGTGATGTGGGGGTGTTGTTGGGCCTGGACCATGATCCCTGGAATGGACTGTGATGCGGGGGTGTTGTTGGGTCTGGAGTGGGATC
>NC_057710.1:12531816-12579844 GCF_004010195.1 Chiloscyllium plagiosum
TATGGAGTGGGATCCCTGGAATGGACTGTGATGCGGGAGTGTTGTTGGGTCTGGAGCATGATCCCTGGAATGGACAGTGATGTGGGGGTGTTGTTGGGTATGGAGTGGGATCCCTGGAATGGACTGTGATGCGGGAGTGTTGTTGGGTCTGGAGCATGATCCCTGGAATGGACAGTGATGTGGGGGTGTTGTTGGGTATGGAGTGGGATCCCTGGAATGGACTGTGATGCGGGAGTGTTGTTGGGTCTGGAGCATGATCCCTGGAATGGACAGTGATGTGGGGGTGTTGTTGGGTATGGAGTGGGATCCCTGGAATGGACTGTGATGCGGGAGTGTTGTTGGGTCTGGAGCATGATCCCTGGAATGGACTGTGATGTGGGGGTGTTGTTGGGTCTGGAGCATGATCCCTGGAATGGACTGTGATGTGGGGGTGTTGTTGGGTCTGGAGCATGATCCCTGGAATGGACTGTGATGTGGGGGTGTTGTTGGGTCTGGAGCATGATCCCTGGAATGGACAGTGATGTGGGGGTGTTGTTGGGTATGGAGTGGGATCCCTGGAATGGACTGTGATGCGGGAGTGTTGTTGGGTCTGGAGCATGATCCCTGGAATGGACAGTGATGTGGGGGTGTTGTTGGGTATGGAGTGGGATCCCTGGAATGGACTGTGATGCGGGAGTGTTGTTGGGTCTGGAGCATGATCCCTGGAATGGACAGTGATGTGGGGGTGTTGTTGGGTCTGGAGCATGATCCCTGGAATGGACAGTGATGTGGGGGTGTTGTTGGGCCCAGAGTTTGTTGTAGAGACTGCCCTTCCCCACCGATGTCAAGTGGAGCACAAGAAGGGAGGAAGAACTCTGCTTTTAGGTATATTCTAGTTATATCTTAATTTCTCCTGTAATTCAAAATGGCGCCGGAGCGCAGCAACACTTTTCACTGTATTTATTCGTTAAATGCAAATTACAATAAATCATTCAACTCACTTCAATTTTGAAACCTCCTACGCAATCCACTTCTCCCCTCTCCCAGGCTGCGCATTCCAAATCCTCACAAGTCTCTGAGTAAAGACATTTCTTCTCATCTCACTCCTAGCTGTCTTGCTGACAATCTTGAAAATGTGACTACTAGTTACTGACTAGTGGAACCAGAATATCCTTCTTTACCCTGTCCAAATTGTTCATAACTTTGAACACCGCAATAAGGTCGTCTCTTAATCTTTTCTGCTCCAAGGAGAATAAACCCAGTAACATTCATAAAATCAGAAAATGGTTATAGCATGGAAGGTGGTTGTTGATTCCTTTGTGTCGATACTGGCTTCTGCATTCACCTCATGCTTATGGTGTTGGAATGGCAGCTCTGAAGCCGCTCTGGACACAACAATATTCCCGCATCTCAGTCCATTCCAGGGATCCCACTCCGGACCCAACAACACCCCCGCATCACAGTCCATTCCAGGGATCATGCTCCAGACCCAACAACACCCCCGCATCACAGTCCATTCCAGGGATCCCACTCCAGACCCAACAACACCCCCACATCACAGTCCATTCCAGGGATCCCGCTCCAGACCCAACAACACCCCCGCATCACAGTCCATTCCAGGGATCCCACTCCAGACCCAACAACACCCCCACATCACAGTCCATTCCAGGGATCATGCTCCAGACCCAACAACACCCCCGCATCACAGTCCATTCCAGGGGTCATGCTCCAGACCCAACAACACACCCGCATCATAGTCCATTCCAGGGGTCATGCTCCAGGCCCTACAACACCCCCACATCACAGACCATTCCAGGGATCATGCTCCAGACCCAACAACACCCCCACATCACAGTCCACTCCAGGGGTCCCACTCCAGACCCAACAACACCCCCGCCTCACAGTCCATTCCAGTGGTCCCACTCTGGGCCCAACAACATCCCACATCACAATCCACTCCAGGAATTCCACTCCAGACCCAACAACATCCCGCATCACTGTCCATTCTAGGAGTCCCACTCTGCGCCCAACAACATCCCTGCATCACAGTCCATTCCAGAGATCCTGCTCCGGACCCAACAACACCCCCGCATCACAATCCATTCTAAGAGTCCTACTCTGGGCCCAACAATATCCTCACATCACAGTCCATTTCAGAGGTCTTGCTCCAAGCCCAACAACTGACATGCGTCACGGTCTATTCCATGCGTCCTGCTCTGGACCCAACAATATCCCTGCATCACAGTCCAATCCTGGAGCCCTGCTCCAGGCCAACCATCATCACGACTGCATTTCAGGAGTACCACACTGGGCGTAGCATGCTGCTGTCATTGCCACCGTCACTCCTGTCATTCTGCCAGGAGTACCAATTTGGCCTTACCTCATTGCTGCAGCTGATGGATGCTGACCTGGGAGGGTGCCCTGCTATTGCCGCCATTTTGAAGGTTGGTGTTGCCACTACTGCCTCGAGTCCTGCGCCGGTGGGCCCGCACCTGTTGCCATGGAGAGTTCTTTAAGGGCTCACTCTCTCCCGCACTGGGCTTGCTTCCCTGAGGAGCTAACACTTGCCACTACTGCTGCACATGCTCGGGCGACCTGGCTTGCTCACACCTTGCTAAAGATGCCAAAAAGGCTTCTAAAAAGAAAAGAAAAGAGAGTAACAGCAAAAGGTAAAAGTAAAAATAAAAAAGAAACAAAGAAAGCCAGGAGCTTGGATACAGCGCTGCTTCTCCACTGCCATCTTGGTACAGATTAACAAAAGAGAGTTGGGTATACATTTGAAAGTGATTTGATTTGATTAGATTTATTATTGTTACATGTACTGAGATACAGTGAAAGGTATTGTTTCGTATGCTAACCAGACAAATCGTACCTTACATATGTGCATTAAGGTAATATAACACAATGCAGAATATAATGTTACAGCTACAGAGAAGATGCAGAGAAAGGTAATCTCTAACGATTGAGAGGTCTGTTCATAAACCTGATAACAGTGGGGAAGAAGCTGTTCTTGAATCTGTCAGTATGTGTTTTCAAACTTTTTTACTTCTGCCCAATGGAGAAAGGTGAAGGAGAGTATAACCTGGGTGGGAGGGGTCTTTAATTATGTTGTTGCTGTCCTGAGGCTGCAGGAAGTATAGACAGAGCCAATGGAAGAAAGGTTGGTTTGTGTGATGGACTGGGCTGTGTTTACAACTCTTTGTAATTTTGTACAGTCCTGGGCTGAGCAGTTGCCATACCAATCTGTGACGCATAGGATGTTTTCAATGGCGCATCTATAAAAATTGGTAAGATTGTGGATATGCCAAATTTCCTTAGCCTTCTGAGGAAGTAGAGGCATTGGTGTGTTTCTTGATTGCAGCATCAAAATGGATGGAACACGATAGATTGCTGGAGATATTTCGGGTTGAATTGGGGGGTTATGGACATGGGGCTGGAGAATGAGATTAGCTGGTTATTTCTTTTAGAAACCAGTACAGACACGGGTCCAATGCACTCTTTCTGTACTGTAAAATCTATGATTCTGTTATGCAAGTAGGATAAAGAAGCTTATCCACCTCAATCAAGACCACCCATCCAATAAGAAAGCCTGCAGAACCATAATTGCTTAGTCCAAAATTTTGTTTAGAAAAATAATTCCAACTTTTGCTTCCATTTCTCAGATGTTATATGCTGAAAAAAGGAATGAAATATTAAAAGAAAAGGAACTTTTGCTGCAATTGATTATGATATTGTCAAGACCAAGTCTGGAGGACTGAGTACAGTTTTGCTCTTGAGAAAATGTTTAATAGTATTAGAAGTAGTTCAGAGAAGGCTCACTGGACTGAAACTAGGGATAAGGGGGTTATCTTAAGGTTAGGGTCAGAATTAGGGTTCAGTCAAGTTGGGGCCATATTCATTGTAGTTTAGAGTTATGAATGGTGATTTTATGGAAACACATATAATCATGAGGTTAAAAATCACACACCACCAGGTTATAGTCCAACAGGTTTAATTGGAAACACACTAGCTTTCGGAGCAACGCTCCTTCATCAGGTGATTGTGTGACATCCTATGACAACCACCTGATGAAGGAGCGTCGCTCCAAAAGCTAGTGTGCTTCCAATTAAACCTGTTGGACTATAACCTGGTGGTGTGTGATTTTTAACTTTGTACACCCCAGTCCAACACCGGCATCTCCGAATCATAGTCATGAGGGTAATTGAAAGAATAGATACTGAGAGGATATTTCCCCTTGTGGGATAGACTAAAATTAGGGGACAGTGTTTAAAAATAAATCACTTCAGAAAGAAATTAGGAAAATATTTTTCTTTCAGACTGTCATTGGTCTCCCCAGGATCAGTGGAATCTTGGTTTTTGCATATCCTTAAGGCTGAGTTTGACAGATTCTTTTGATAAAGAAGGCAGTCAAAATGTATAGGGGTTAACAAAGAAGTATAGTTGAGGCTGCTATCAGATCAGATTTATCAAAGGGCAGAGTTGGCTTGACAGGGACCGAATAGCCTACACCTAATTCTTATTTGTATTTGTATCTAAATTGTTCATCACAGAGAAAGAAAGAACTTGCACTTTGGTCTCATCCTGTACTGAAAGTGTCTCAAAGCATTCACAATCAGTAAATTATATTTAAGGGGCCACTATGGTCCTAGTGAAAACCCTCTCTCCAGATTAGCCTTGGAGGGATGGAGGGTGGGGTGTGTGTGTGGGGGGTGGGGTGGGGTGAAGCTTTTGATGGATGAAGCTGGGAACATATGTGTGCAAACTCCTGCAAAAGGAACAGTCATGGGACTGAAGGATGTCACAGACATAGGGCGTGATCAGGGCAGAACTCAAACCAAAACAGAGTGAGCAAGATGTGAATGTAGCAAGAAGATGTGGCCTGGATGGGCTACATCCTAGAGTTCTGAGGGAGGTGGCTGAAGAAATAGTGGAGGAGTTGGTTGTAATCTTTCAAAAATCACTGGAGTCAGGGAAAGTCCCAGATGATTGAAAAATTGTTGTTGTAACCCCCTTGTTCAAGAAAGGATCAAGACAAAAGATGGAAAATTATTGGCTGATTAGCCGAACCTCGGTTGTAGGTAAAATTCTAGAATCCATCATTAAGGATTAGATTTCTAAATTCTTGGAAGTGCAGGATTAGAACAAGTCAGCATGGATTTAGTAAGGGGAAGTCGTGCCTGACAAACCTGTTAGAATTCTTTGAAGAGGTGACAATTAGGTTAGACCAGGGAAATACAGTGGATGCTATCTACATAGACTTCCAATAAGGAGCCTCACAGGAGGCTGCTGAGTAAGGTGAGGGCCCATGGTGTTTGAGGTGAGCTACTGGCAAGGATTGAGGATTGGCTGTCTGACAGAAGGCAGAGAGTTGGGATAAAAGATTCTTTATCGGAATGGCAGTTAGTGACAAGTGATGTCCTGCAGGGTTCAGTGTTGGGGCCGCAGCTGTTCACTTTATATATTAATGATCTGGATGAAGGACATTCTAGCAAGGTTTGCCGATGATACCAAGTTAGGTGGACAGGCAGGTAGTACTGAGGAGGTGGGGAGGCTACAGAAAGATTTAAACAATTGAGGAGAGTGGTCCAAGAAATGTCTGATGAATTTCAATGTGAGCAAATGCCGAGGTCTTGCACTTTGGAAAAAAGAATACAGGCATGGACTACTTTCTAAACGGTGAGAAAATTCATAAAGCCATAGTACATAGGGATCTGGGAGTGCTAGTCCAGGATTCTCTAAAGGTTGACTTGCGGGTTGAGTCCGTGATTAAGAAAGCAAATGTAATGTAACTTATCTCAAGAGCTTTGGAATGTAAAAGCAGCGATGTGCTTCTGAGACTTCATAAAGTTCTGGTTAGGCCCCATTTGGAGTACTGTGTCCAGTTTTGGTCCCCACACCTCAGGAAGGACATACTGGCACTGGAGGGTGTCCAGCAGAAATTCACACGGATGATCCCTGGAATGGTAGGCCTAACGTACCATGAACAGCTGAGGATCCTAGGATTGTACTCATTAGAGTTTAGAAGATTGAGGGAGATCTAATAGAAACATACAAGATAATTAATGGCTTAGAAAGGATGAATGCTGGGAATTTGTTTCTGTCAGGTGGGGTTATTAGGACCCGTGGGCACAGCCTTAGAATTAGAGGGGGTCAATTTAGAACTGAAATGAAGAGACATTTCTTCAGCCGGAGAGTGGTGAGCCTGTGGAATTCATTGCCATGGAGTGCAGTGGAGGACGAGATGTTAAATGTCTTCAAGGCAGAGACTGATAAATTCTTAATCCCACAAGAAATTAAGGGATCCAGGGAGAGTGCGGGTAACTGGCATTGAAATGCCCATCAGCCATGATTGGATGGCGGAGTGGACTCGATGGGCTGAATGGCCTAATCTTTTCCATGTAGCCCTTAATGTGATCTACAAATAAAGATTTAATCTTTGTTTTAAAATAATTATTTAAGATCACATCACTTATCATTTCTGGAAGAGATTTTCAAATGCCTGCCAGCGTTTGCATGAAAAAATTGTTTCTTAATTTCACTCTTGAACGGTCTGGTTCTAATATTTAAACAATGGTCGCCAGTTTGAGATTTTGTGACCAATAGAAAAAGTTTACATTTAGCCACCCTATCAGTTCCCTCAGAATTCTACAAACTTTAATCAAATTACACCTTAATCTTTTAAACCTCAGGAAATACAAATCTAATTTATGAAATTTCTCGTTATAATTTAGCCCCTGGTGTCTGATAATCCTGTAGACTCCGCCAGAGTTGCCTTTACTGTCAGCAGATCTAGTCGGTATGTTCTTCCTGTGGCATTTTGCTCAGGACTGCTTGCAGTACTCCAAGTGTGGACGAAGCAGAAGTTTGTGTAACTGAAGCATGACTTCTTCATCCTAGTACTATAACCCTCGGACCAACATGCATTCAAAGAAGGAGCAATTGATCTGCTTTTCAGATCTGTTGGTGAATGGAAGATGAATGTTGGCGGTAAGGATTCGACAACTACCTTTGAATAGTTCCACAGCATCCTTTGTCTATCTGGAAATGAGTGTTTTTCTGTCTGAGCCCAACTAAATAGCACCTCTGTCGATGCAAATCTTGCAACATTGCAACAGTTGATAGCAAGTACTGATAATGCTTAAATCCACACTATATATCTTATCTTGAAGCATCTGGCAGCTGATAGAAGTTATGAACTCCCGTATGTTTGCACACCACAGTCATCAAGCTGAACAAGCGGTTTTCACATATTTTTGCTCCTGATTCATTCTATTTAGGATTCATGTGCAAGATTCTAACTCACTGAAAACCCATCCAACTACAAAGAGTTGAAATTAACCCCAATTTCTCTTTTAAAGCAAAGAATTCCTTTTCCACACAGGCCGCCATTTACATTGCAACTTCTTGATTTAGTGATCGTATCGGATGTGGCAATTGATCTGCTTTTTGGATCTGATGGTGGTTAGAGCTCAGGAAGGGGCCATACTGGACCTGATGTTGGGGAATGAGCCTGGCCAGGTGGTTGAAGTTACAGTAGGGAATTACTTTGGGAATAGTGATCACAATTCCGTAAATTTTAGAATACTCATGGACAAAGACGAGTGCTAAATGGAGGGAAGGCCAACTATATCAAACTTTGACAGGAGCTGGGGGATGTGGATTGGGAGCAGGTGTTTGAGGGTAAATCCAATTTGACATGTGAGAGGCTTTTAAAGATAAGTTGATTCGAGTGCAGGACACACATCTCCCTGTGAAAATGAGGGATAGAAATGGCAAAATTAGGGAACCATGGATAACAGGTGAAATTATGAGACTAGCTAAGAGAGAAAAGGAAGCATACATAAAGCTTTGACTGAGACAGGCAAAGCTTTGGAAGAACATCGGGAATGTAGGACTAATCTGAAACGATGGATTAAGAGGGCTAAAAGGGGTCATGAAATATCTTTAGCAAACAGGATTAAGAAAAATCCCAAAGCCTTTTATTCATATAGAAGGAGTAAGAGGCTAACTAGAGAAAGGGCCAGCCCACTCAGTGACAAAGGAGGAAAGTTTTACATAGAGTCAGAGAAAATGTTGAGATTCTTAATGAGTACTTTGCATCTGTATTCATCGAGGAGAGAGACATGGCGGATGTTGAGGTTACTTGATTACTCTCGGTCAAGTTGGCATAAGGATGGAGGAAATGTCGGGTATTCTAAAAGGCCTTGAGGCGGACAAGTCCCCAGGTCTGGATGGGATCTATCCCAGGTAACTGAGGAATAAAGAGGAAATAGCTAGGGCCTTAACAGATATCTTTGCAGCATCCTTGAATATGGGTGAGATCCCAGAGGACTGGAGAATTGCTAATGTTGTGCATGGATGGTCATATCTTACCAAATTAATAGAATTTTTTGAGGAAGTGACAAAGTTGATTGATGAGGGGCAGACTGTATATGTCATATATATGAACATTAGTAAGGCATTTGATAAGGTTCCCCATGGTAGGCTGATGGAGAAAGTGAAGTTGCATGGGGCCCAGGATGTATGAGCTAGATGGATAGAGATCTGGATGGGCAACAGGAGACAGAAAGTAGTAGTGGAAGGGAGTTTCTCAAAATGGAGAACTGTGACCAGTGGTGTTCCACTGGGATCTGTGCTGGGACCACTGTTGTTTGTGATATACATAAATGATCTGGAGGAAGGTAAAGGTCATCTGATTAGCAAATTTGCAGTTGACACTAAGATTGGCAGAATAGCAGACAGTGAAGGGGACTATCAGAGAATACAGCAGAATATAGATAGATTGGAGAGTTGGGTGGACAATTGGCAGATGGGGTTCAATTAGGAAAATGTGAGGTGATGCATTTTGGAAGATACGATTCAAGAGCAAACTATACAGTAAATGGAAAAGTCCTGGGGTAAACTGATGTACAGAGATGTCTGGGTGACCAGGTCCACTGAACCTTGAAGGTGGCAACATAGGTTGATAGAGTGGTCAAGAAGATATACGGCATGCTTTCCTTCATCGGACGGGTATTGAGTACAAGAGTTGGCAGTCATGTTACAGTTGTATTGGACTTTGGTTCAGCCACATTTGGAATACTGCGTACAGTTCTGGTTACCACATTACCAAAAAGATGTGGATGCTTTGGAGAGGGTGCAGAGGAGGTTCACTAGGATGTTGCCTGGTATGGAGGGTGCTAGCTATGAAGAGAGGTTGAGTAAATTAAGATTATTTTCATTAGAAAGACAGAAGTTGAGGGGGAAACCTGATTAAGGTTTACAAAATCATTAGAGGTATAGACAGAGTGGATAGCAAGAAGTAGGGGACTCAATTATTTGGGAGTTGCAAGTTCAAGGTGAGGGGGAAAAGTTTAAGGGAGATATGCGTGGAAAGTCCTTTACGCAGAGGGTCGTGGGTGCGTGGAATGTGTTGCAAGTGGAAGTGGTAGAGGCGGGCATGGTAACATCATTTCAGATGTATCTAGACAGATACAGAGGAAACTTAATTATCCAGCATTTGATTATCTGAATAAGGGATTATCCGAATAAGGGATTATCCGGCAAGATCGCAAGATTCCGATGCTTGGCTAAACCATGTTACCCGGCATTTGATTATCCGGCATTTGATTGACCGAATGAAATACCCTCTGCCTGTGTCCTTCGGATAGTCAAGGTTACTCTGTACATGAATGGGCAATGAGCAGAGGGACATAGATCCTTGGGAAATAGGCGACTGGTTTTGATAGAGGATCTGGATCGGCTCAGGCTTAGAGAGTCGAAGGGCCTGTTCCTGTGTTGTAATTTTCTTTGTTCTTGGATGATGAATGTTGGCAGTGAAAATAGAAGAACTACCTTTGAATAGTTCCACAGCATCCTTTGTCTCTCTGAAAAGGTGTGTTTTACTGTCTGAGCCCAACTAAGTAGCACCTCTGTTAATGCAAATCCTGCAACATTGCATCAGTTGAAATCCAGTACTGAAGTGGTGCTTAAATCCACACTATAAATCTTATCTTGAAGCATCTGGTAGCTGATAGAATAGAAGTTATGAACTTCTGTATGTTTGCATACCATAGCCATAAAGTTGAACAAGCAGGTTTCATATATTTTTGTTCCTGATTCATTCTATTTCGGATTCATATGGCAAGATTCTAACTCACTGAATACCCGTCTAACTACAAAGAGTTGAAATTAAACCCATTTTCTCTTTTAAAGCAAAGAGTCCCATTGCCCATATTGGCAGCCATTTATAACTGCAGCTTCTTGATTTAATGATCATATCGGATGTGGCCATCTTAATTCTTGTATCTTAATCAATCATTACAGAGAAAGAAAGAACTTACACTTACGTCTCATCCTGTACTGAAGGAGTCTCAAAGCATTCACAATTAATAAATTATATTTAAGGGGCCATTATTGTCCCTAGTGAAAAGCCCTCTCTCCACACCAGCACCGGGGAGGTGGGGTTTGAGAAAATTGAGACTTGATCACGCTCGAAACCATACTTTCGATTTTCCTGATTTGAGCTTTTGATGGATGAAGCTGGGAACATATGGGTACAAACTCCCGCAAAAAGAACATTCATGGCACTGAAGGAGGTCACAGACATAGGGCGTGATCATGGCAGAGCTCAGACCAAAACATGATGAGCAAGAAGTGAACGTAAGATCAGATGCTCAGGGTTTCTCTTTAACTCTTTGAGCCTGGCACAGTCAGCATTTGAAGGCCACGTTGAGCTCCCCTTCAACGAAGTGGATTTCTAGGCCATTTCACAGAATAGTTCAGAGTCAACCACTTTGACTGTGGGTCTGGAACCACAGACCAGGTAATGGTGACAGATTTCCTTCCCTAAAGTCAACTAAATGGGCTTTTATGACAAATGACAATTGTTCCAAGGGCACCTTTGGATTAGCTTTCAACTCCAGAGTATTTTTCTGTAGTGAATTTAAATTTCACCACTTGGCTTTGTTGAATTTGGGCCTACATTCCCAGCAATGTATGAGGTATGGTCAGTCAATTTACAGGTGGCACCAAAATTGGTGGTGTGGTGGACAGTGAAGGAGGTTATCTCAGAGTACAACAGGTCCTTGATCAGATGGGCCAATGGGCTGAGGAGTGGCAGATGGATTTTAATTTAGATAAATGTGAGGTGTTGCAGTTTGGTAAAGCAAACCAGGGCAGGACATACACACTTAATGGTAATGTCCTGAGGAGAGTTGCTGAACAAAGAGATCTTTTGGTGCAGGTTCATAGTTCCTTGAAAGTAGAGTTGTAGGCAGACAGGATAGGAAAAAAGGTTTCTGTTCACTTGCCTTTATTGGTCAGTGCATTGAATATAGGATTTGGGAGATCATGTTGCACCTGTACAGGACCTTGGCTAGGCCACTTTTGGAATACTGAATTCAATTCTGGTCTCCCCCCCCTACAGGAAGGATGTTGTGGAACTTGAAAGGATTCAGAAAATGTTTACAAGGATGTTGCCAGGGTTGGAGGGTCTGAGCTCTAGGGAGAAGCTGAACAGGCTGGGGCTGTTTTCCCTGGAGCATCAGACGCTGAGGGGCGACCTTAGAGAGGTTTATAAATCATGAGGGGCATAGATAGGCTGAATAGCCAAGATCTTTTCCCCAATGTAGGGGAATCCAAAACTAGAGGGCATAGGTTTAAGGTGAAAGAGGAAACATTTAAAAGGGACATAATAAGCAACTTTTTCAGACAGAGGGTGGTGTGTGTATGGAATGAGCTGCCAGAGGAAGTGATGGAGGCTGGTACAATTGCAACATTTAAAAGGCATCTGGATGGCTATATGAATAAGAAGGGTTTAGAGGTGAATAGGCCAAATGCTTGCAAATGGGAGTAGATTAACTTAGGATGTCCGGTTAGCATGGATGAGTTGGACCGAAGAGTCTGTTCCTGTGAAATTCATCTCCATGACTCTAAATCCTAGATTACTGGCTCAGAAGTATTATCACTGCCTCCTCTGGAGTAGCTATGTTTCATTAATCCTCAGGCCCAAAATGGCAGAAGTTGCAGCTAATGGATAATAAGCGTGAACATTGACCTTGCTGAAAACTCATGAGGGTTGCCCCTGCCACAAAGCCACTTTGCCCACACATTGATGGGAGAAGCCAACTCAGTAAATACCTTTTCAAAAATGGAAAGTTTCTCTTTGTTATCCATTACTCTCATATGAAGCCAAGTCTCCTCCATTTGATTTCACCACACGAATTGTGTGTGTTTCCACTGATGTGGAAAACATAACATAACACTTGCACTAACTGGTGATAACCACTTCCTGTTTGGAAGTCAGGTTCATGATTAATTTTTTTTGAGTTTGAGAAACAAACAAACTTATTGTGAGTGGAAAGGCCCTTTGGTGTTGTTCATTTCTCACCCCAGTGACCCTTCGTGACCCAGACAAGTAAATAAACTTGCAAATCTCCTCCAGACATACCATCAGGCCACACTATATGAGATATTACAGATGTTACAATATTTAACAACTAGAGTGAGATAAAGGAATGAATATTTAACGTTGTTGCCTAGTTTTTATGGCTGTAATATATCTGCAATGAAACCAATGGCCAGGATCCCAAACATACTTGTGAGAAGACTGATCCGAAATTTGGACAGGTGATTTTTTTAAAGATATTCACAGTGGGTGCTTAACCAGACCCTCAGTTGGAAATTTACAGCGAAGCTGATTTTGTTTGACTTGTTATTGTCACATGAAAAATGAATGCTTTATTGTCACATATATCTGAGGATTTACAGTGATAAGTGTTCTGTTGCCGCAATCTGGTACAATTTTGAGATACAAAAGAACCAACGACATAGGAAGGGAAAAAGTTAAGACTCTGAAGGGAGATTCCAGAAAGTTAGGCAGAAATTTAAAAAAGAGGTTCCCGAGAGTAGTAATATCTGGATTACTCCCGGTGCTGAGAGCTAGTGAGGGCAGGAATAGGAGGATAGAGCAGATGAATACATGGCTGAGGAGCTGGTGTTTGGGGGAAGGATTCACATTTTTGGATCATTGGAATCTCTTTTGGGGTAGAAGTGACTTGTATAAGAAGGGCGGATTGCACCTAAATTGAAAGGGGACTAATATACTGGCAGGGAGATTTGCTAGAACTGCTCGGGAGGATTTAAACTCGTAAGATGGGGGGGTGGGACCCAGGAAGATAATGAGGAAAGAGATCAATCTGAGACTGGTACAGTTGAGAACAGAAGCGAGTCAAACAGTCAGGGCAGGCAGGGACAAGGTAGGATTAATAAATTAAACTGCATTTATTTCAATGCAAGGGGCCTAACAGGGAAGGCAGATGGACTCAGGACATGGTTAGGAAAATGGGACTGGGATATCATAGCAATTACAGGGATGGGCAGGACTGGCAGTTTAATGTTCCAGGATACAAATGCTATAGGAAGGATAGAAAGGGAGGCAAGAGAGGTGGTGGCAGTTTTGATAAGGGATACCATTACAGCTGTGCTGAGGGAAGATATTCCCGCAAATACATCCAGGGAAGTTATTTGGATGGAACTGAGGAATAAGAAAGGGATGATCACCTTATTGGGATTGTATTATAGACCCCCTAATAGTCAGAGGGAAATTGAGAAACAAACTTGTAAGGAGATCTCAGTTATCTGTAAGAAAAGTAGGGTGGTTATGATAGGGGATTTTAACTTTCCAAACATAGACTGGGACTGCCATAGTGTTAAGGGTTTAGATGGAGAGGAATTTGTTAAATGTGTACAAGACAATTTTCTGACTCAGTATGTGGATATACCTACTAGAGAAGGTGCAAAACTTGACTTACTCTTATAAGTTAATAAGGCAGGGCAGGTGACTGAGGTATCAGTGGGGGAGCACTTTGGGGCCAGTGACCATAATTCTATTCGTTTTAAAGTAGTGATGGAAAAGGATAGACCAGATCTAAAAGTTGAAGTTCTAAATTGGAGAATGGCCAATTTTGACAGTATTAGGCAAGAACTTTCGAAACCTGATTGGGGGCAGATGTTCGCAGGTAAAGGGACGGCTGGGAAATGGGAAGCCTTTAGAAATAAGATAACAAGAATCCAGAGAAAGTATATTCCTGTCAGGATGAAAGGAAAGGCAGGTAGGTATAGGAAATGCTGGATGACTAAGGAAATTGTGGGTTTGGTTAAGAAAAAGAAGGAAGCATATGTAAGGTATAGGCAGGATAGATCGAGTGAATCCTTAGAAGAGTATAAAGGCAGTAGGAGTATACTTAAGAGGGAAATCAGGAGGGCAAACGGGGACATGAGGCAAATAGAGTTAAAGAGAATCCAAAGAGTTTTTACAAATACAATAAGGACAAAAGGGTAACTAGGGAGAGAATAGGTCCCCTCAAAGATCAGCAAGGCGACCTTTGTGTGGAGCCACAGAAAATGGGGGAGATACTAAATGAATATTTTGCATCAGTATTTACTGTGTAAAAGGATATGGAAGATATAGACTGTAGGGAAATAGATGGTGACATCTTGCAAAATGTCCAGATTACAGAAGAGGAAGTGCTGGATGTCTTGAAATGCATAAAAGTTGATAAATCCCCAGGACCTGATCAGGTGTATCCTAGAACTCTGTGGGAAGCTAGAGAATTGATTGCTGGGCCTCTTGTTGAGATATTTGTATCATCGATAGTCACAGGTGAGGTGCCGGAAGACTGGAGGTTGGCAAACGTGGTGCCACTGTTTAAGAGGGGTGGTAAGGACAAGCCAGGGAACTATAGACCAGTGAGTCTGACGTTGGTGGTGGGCAAGTAGTTGGAGGGAATCCTGAGGGACAGGATGTACATGTATTTGGAAAGGCAAGGACTGATTCGGGATAGTCAACATGGCTTTGTGTGTGGGAAATCATGTCTCACAAACTTGATTGAGTTTTTTGAGGAAGTAACAAAGAGGATTGATTAGGGCAGAGCAGTAGATGTGATCTATGTGGACTTCAGTAAGGCGTTCGACAAGGTTCCCTATGGGAGACTGGTTAGCAAGGTTAGATATCATGGAATACAGGGGGAACTAGCCATTTGGATACAGAACTGACTCAAAGGTAGAAGACAGAGGGTGGTGATGAAGGGTTGTTTTTCAGACCGGAGGCCTGTGACCAGTGGAGTGCCACAAGGATCGGTGCTGGGTCCTCTACTTGTTGTCATTTACATAAATGATTTGGATGCGAGCATAAGAAGTACAGTTAGTAAGTTTGCAGATGACACCAAAATTGGAGGTATAGTGGACAGCGAAGAGGGTTACCTCAGATTACAATAGGATCTGGACCAGATGGGTCAATGGGCTGAGAAGTGGCAGATGGAGTTTAATTCAGATAAATATGAGGTGCTGCATTTTGGGAAAGGAAATCTTAGCAGGACTTATATACTTAATGGTAAGGTCCAGGGGATGTTGCTGAACAAAGAGACCTTGGAGTGCAGGTTCATAGCTCCTTGAAAGTGGAGTCGCAGGTAGATAGGATAGTGAAGAAGGATAAAGTGAGGACCACAGATGCCGGACATCAGAGCTGAAAAATGTGTTGCTGGAGAAGCGCAGCAGGTCAGGCAGCATTAAAAGAGCAGGAATATCGACTTTTCAGGCATAAGTCCTTCTTCAGGAAGGAGTTTGGTATGCTTTCCTTTATTGGTCAGGGTATTGAGTACAGGAGTTAGGAGGTCATGTTGTGGCTGTACAGGACATTGGTTAGGCTACTGTTGGAATATTGCATGCAATTCTGGTCTCCTTCCTATTGGAAAGATGTTGTGAAACTGGAAAGGGTTCAGAAAAGATTTACAAGGATGTTGCCAGGGTTAGAGGATTTGAGCTATCGGGAGAGGCTGAACAGGCTGGGGCTGTTTTCCCTGGAGCATTGGAGGCTGAGCGGTGACTTTATAGAGGTTTACAAAATTGTGAGGGACATGGATAAGGTAAATAGGCAAAATCTCTTCCTTGGATGGGGGAGTCCAGAACTAGACGGCATGGGTTAGAGTGAGAGGGGAAAGATTTAAAAGGGACATAAGGGACAACGTTTTCACACAGAAGGTGGTACATGTATGGAATGAGTTGCCAGAGGAAGTGGTGGAGGCTAGTACAATTGCAACATTTAAAAGGCATTTGGATGGATATATGAAGAGAAAGGATTTGGAGGGATATGGGCTGGGTGCTGGCAGGTGGGATTAGATTGGGTTGGGATATCTGGTTGGCATGGACGGGTTGGACTAAAGAGTCTGTTTCCCTGCTGTACATCTCTATGACTCTATGACAATTCTCTTTTGACAACATACATAATCTTAATAGATGATTTCTTCTTTCTGGATTCTGCCTTAAGTCTAGAAAGTCCAACAACATCTTCTACTGTAATGAACGCAAAGAACTGGATGCCACAAATCAAGAATACAAGGAAGTTGAAAATGTCTGCAATTTGATAACCAACACTTCTTACAAAAGCAGAAAATGCTGGAGAAACCACAGCAGGTCTGGCTGCATCTGTAGAGAGAAAACAGAGATCAACATTGTGAGTCCAGTGACCCTTCATCAGAAAATATTCTCCTGGTTCCCCCTTTACTGGTTGTTCAACAACTGTTTGTTTCTTGGAAACAGTCAAACACCTTCTGCTACTGCAGAGATGTTGGGGTCAAGATGTGCATAAAGGCTGAAAAATAAGAAGTGTTGATTGTCAACATTGTAGACGTTTTCAAGTTCTTGCACTCTCTGTGTTGTAGTGTTACTTACAGCATACCCTGAACCGTGGGAGTTCCTCCACGTGGACTATACAGTTACATCTTTGTAGGCTGTAAGTTCTACTTTTTCAAGCATGGAACTTGCTTTGTCAGGTCTGTGACACTTGTTTCTTATTCAAGCTAAAGCTTAGTGTGATATTCATTGATATAAATACGTCAGTTAAATCACTAATTTCTTATAGGAAAGCTTCAGGCATTTTTCCTAGTGGAGGAGGTTCTATCTCTTTAACCTCTTTGTGTGTGTAAGCATTTTGATCTTTTCTGCTTGTAAACCGCATTCTATTTCTGCACATCTTCTGGAAGTGACCTGTAGATTTACAGATGCAACAGGCTTTGTCATTGCTGGGCACAGCACTGACACTGACTCTGGTGTTTGGCCTATCCTTTATGTTGTTGTCTTGTCATGTATGTCTGAAGAGTCTTTGCTTATTGTAAAGTGGATGAATTCTGTAGTAAATTTGTAATTCTCCTCTCAAGATTTGTCTATGAAATTTTTAGCTTCCATAATTTGAATATCTTTCCCCAAAGTCAACAATGCCTTGAACTGTGGTAAATATGATAAAGCCACATCGATAAATCAAACTACAATTCTGTCTCTATTCTTCTAACCTTCCTCTTCTGTCATTTTCTGTCTTCTAAGTCCTTCAAATTGCCCTTTAGTGAACTTAAATCTGCTTGATGACATTCCCAATGCTCTGACCTTAAGTTAAAAACCCTTGACTACTATATTCATGTCTGTAAGGGCCCCTCCAACACCACATCTTAACTCGCCCTTGCCCACAACCCACCGCGACCCATCAGGTCAATATCACTCACGCTGTCCGTGCCCTCACTGCCTCTAGTGATCTACCCTCCACTGCCTCAAAACTTATAGTCCCCCAGCCCCGCATTGACTGGTTCTTCCTGCTACCCAAGATCGACAAGTGCAACTACCCTGGCCGACCCACCGTCTCAGCATGCTCCTGCCCCACTGAACTCATCTCATCCTACCTCGACTCCATCCTCTCCCCCTTAGTTCAGGCACTTCCTACCTACATCCACGACACCAACCACGTCCTCCATCTCTTCAGCAACTTCCATTTCCCTGGCCCCCAATGTTTTATCTTCACTCTGAGTGTGCAATCCTCATACATGTCCATACCCTATAAGGATGGCCTCCAGGCCCTCTGCTTCTTCCTCTCCAATAGACCCATCCAGTCCCCCTCCACCAATACCATCCTCCGCCTCGCCGAACTGGTCCTCACCCTCAACAAATTTTCCTTTAACTCCTCCCATTTCCTCCAAATCAAAGGGATGGTCATGGGCACCCGGATGGGCTCAAGCTACGCCTGTTTCTTTGTTGGGTACATCAAACAGTCCCTCTTCAGTACCTACACAGGCATTGTGCCCCAACTCTTCTGTCATTACATCAATGACTGCATCGATGCAACATCCTGCACCTGGGCTGAACGGAGCAGTTCATTGACTTCACCCCGCCCTCAAATTTACTTGGTCCATCTTGGACACCTCCTTCCCCTTTCTGGACCTCACCATTTCCATCTCCAGCAACATACTCACATAACTACCTGGACTACACCTCCTCCCAGTCAGTATCTTGCAGGAACTATATCTTATTCTGTCAATTCTTTCACCTCCGCCACATCTGCTTGAACAAGGAGACATTTCACTCGCAAGCATCCCAGATGTCCACCTATTTTGAACAACATGCTTTTCCTTCCTCTGTCATTCAGACAGCCATCCACTGCACCTTCTCCATTCCCCATTCCACTGCCCTAAACCCACCCCTCCCAACGCAATAAAGATAGTATCTCCCTTGTCCTCACCTACCACCCAATCAGTGTCCGCATCCAACATATCATCCTTAAACATTTCTGCCAACTCCAACTAGACCCCCACCACCAAGAACACCTTCCTCTCCCCACCTTTCTCTGCCTTCCGCAAGGACTGTTCCCTTCGACAGTCCTTGGTTCACGCCACTCTTCCCACCAATCCACCCCCCCACCCTGCAACTGGTACACCACCCCGTTCACCTCCATCCAGGGCCCCAAACACTCCTTCCAGGTTAGACAGGGGTTCACCTGCATCTCTTCCAACCTAGTTTACTGCATCAGTGCTCCCGATATGGTCTTCTCTACATTGGGGAGACTGAATGTAAACTTAGGGAACAGTTCACTGAGCATCTCAGCCTGGTCTGCAAGGGCCGACCGGACTTCCCAGTCACCGTCCATTTCAATTCCCCTTCCCACTCCCTTTCCTACATAACCATCCTTGGCCTCCCCCATTACTCCACGCAGATAGTCACCTCCTAAGGCTGGAATCCAACCCAGGTCCCTGGTGCTGTGAGGCAGCAGTGCTAACCACTGAGCCACCAGGCCATGTTGGGAATACGTTTTTGTAATTAATATTGATCTGGAAAAACACTGGAAGATTTTGAACTATTTGGACATTATTTAAATTGAAAAGGGTTTTTACCCATGTGATTCCTTGGAAATGAAGCTAGTGGTTTAATGTGTGCTGGTGTATACTTGTTGTTTTCTGGATATCAGAGACATTGGAGAAAAAGCAAAGCTTTTAAGGAGGTAAGAGATGGGGTTTATTGCTTAATGACTGGAAAAATCTACCTTTGAAAGGATTAATGCGCCTTTGTGCCAAAAGTTGCCTGATGATCATTTCTGGTCTGAGCATTTCTTTTTGTAGATCTGGAGGCTAGAGTAAAGAGGACACCCTAGAAGCTGCCAGCCTCTTTTCTGAAATCCTGTTTCTCAGTAGAAATCAAAGAAACCTGAGAGAATTTCCAAATACCCGCATTTATTTCAATTTGCTTTTGCTGTGTCCAAGTCCCAAAGACACAAACCTATTTCTCTTTTTGCTTTAAAAAAAACTCTGCAGTAACTTATCTTTTTGTATTGTAAGTGTGTGTGTGTCTGTATGAGATTAAAGGGATATAATTTTAATTCCAATGATTTCCACTTGTTTTAAGAATAATTTTTGTTTATAATCAATGGATTATTTCCACTCATTAATGAAGCTTGGTGGAGATTTCTTTTATTCTGGATAGTAGTACAAAAGAGAGGCAATCAGCCATTTTGTTAATTGAATCAGCACTTATCCTGTGACTGGTGGACTTAATATTAATGTGTCTCTTCCATCACAGTCATAGCAATTATCCATCACTAGGTACCCAGGAGAAGGCAAGGGTGAACTGCTTTCTTGAACCGCCATAGTTCTTAGACTGTTGGAATGCCCACAATGCTGATAGAAGGGAGTTCCTGGATTTCAAACCAATGACAGTGAAGGAAGAGTGATAATAGCCGAATAAATTCCAGCAACACTCAAGGAACATTTATTACATACTTCAGGAGTGCAGTGAAGGGTCACTAAGCTGACATGGGATGGGAGGACTGTTTTATGAAGAGAGATCAGTTTGACTGAGTTTGTACTGAGTACTGTGAGCAGAAAGGAAGGAAGGATGTATTGGTTTGCAGAGAATGATTAGAGTGGTGCTGGAAACGCACAGCAGGTCAGGCAGCATCCGCGATCTTGTTCCTCGGATGCTGCCTGACCTGCTGTGCTTTTCTAGCACCACTCTAATCCCAACTCTGGTTTCCAACATCTGCAGTCCTCACTTTTGTCTTGCAGAGAATGATACCTGGACTTCAGGGATTACGTTATGGGGAGAGATTATACAAATTAAGCCTTTTTTCGGTAGAATTTAGAAGTTTAACGGGTGATCTGATCAAAGTCTCCAAGATGTTAACAGGAAAAACAGGGAAGATAAAGATACTATTTCAACTGGTTGGATATTCGAAAAATTAGGGCCAGATCATTCAGCAGAGATATTGGGAAACACTTCTACACACAAAGGGTGATAGAGGTTTGGAACTATCTTCCACAAACAACAATAATATTATTGATTAGTTGTTCATTTTAAATCTGAGATAGATTTTTATTTGTTAAACAAAAGTATTAAGGGATATGGGCCAAAGTTAGGTCACAGCCATGCTCTCACTGAATGATGGAATAAGCTTGAGGGGCCGAATAACCATTTCAATTTGGAACAAACCAGGACAACCGCTACCTACAGCAAATCCAGAGCGGTTCTCCCTCCGGATCCTTAGCTCCTACAACCACACGACATGAACATTTCCACTTTCCAAATCTCCCCTCCCCCAAACTATCCCAGATCCAACCCTCCGAATCAGATTTGTCCTCTTGACCTGACCTATCTATCCAGCTTTCTTCCCATCTATCTGCTCCACCCTATCACTACCACCTCCTAGCTTCGCCAAACTAATGCCTACCTTTCCCCTAGTTGCGCCCTCCCTTTCCCTATTTATCTCTCAACCTTCTTCCCTCTCCTCAGTCCTGAAGATGGGTCCTGACCGAAACGTCGACTCTCTTGCTCATCCTCCTCCACCGTTACTAACTTTGACTCTCCAGCATCTGCAGTCCTCACTGTGTCCTAGCTACTCCTGTTCCTACGCGTTCACTAGTATTTAGCCTCCCCTCCATTCTTCTGTCAGATTGAAGTCTACAAAATTCTAACAGGGTGAGAGACACTCGGTGCAGGTAGGCTGTTTTCCCTGTGTGAGACGTTCACGACCAGAGTCACTGTCTTCGGATAAAAGGTAGACCATTTGGCTTTGAGATAATGAAAGATCTATTCACTCAAATGAAGTGAACCAGTGGAATTCTTTACCACAGAAGGCTGTGAAGGCCGAGTTGCTGAATGTAGTCAAGAAAGAGATAGAGACAGTTTTCGACTTTAAAGGCTTAAAGTTGTATAAAGAGAAAACAGGAATATGCTATTAAGCTAAGGATAAGCCATGATCATATTGAATGGTAGAGCAGCCTTGACCTACTCCTGCCCCTACTTTCCATTATTTTATGTTTCTATGTTTACACTTTAAGAGTGTAAGGAATAGTTGTTCAAATCTTATCTTAATTCATTAAGTAATGAAGTGTGACACCAGCTTATGGAATATAAAAATATTTGATGTAGAGTTAGTGACGAGAGTATGTTGAGGTAATGAGAGACGACAATTCCATGTACGACAGCTGGAATGAGCTGTGCTATAAGCACTGATATAGTCTCTACTAAATTGCTTTGCTATCGTTAAGTAACCTAATGCACAAATAAAACCTGACATGTGAACACGATAAGGCAGCTATTTTTGGAAAATCACTTTATGTTTGCTTTTCAAAATTCAGTCAGGACATCATGGTATCCCCTTAATAAAATTTGGGACAGGATTTTTTTTCAGATGGCTGGGTTCCCCAGATGGAGGGGAATTTGCCAGTGACATGTTCAGAGACGTGTGAAGACATGAATGTCATGGTCATGAACGTTGCAACTGAAAGCCCCTTCAGAAATGCACCTTGTGAAACGAAGTATGTGGGAATTGATTACTGCTCCGTAAAATGTTATCTGATCAACGAGCTTACAACCACCCAGACCCATCTCCCCCTGACTAATGCGCCTAACACTATGGGCAATTTAGCATGGTCAATTCACCTAACCTGCACATCTTTGGATTGTGGGAGGAAACCGGACACGGGGAGAACGTGCAAACTCAGTCTCTGTGTTTGTTTTAGATTTCCAGCAACCTCAGTATTTTGCCTTTGGGTAAGCTCTAGAATAGCCTCCCTCAAGCTCTCTAATTTTATCTCTTCGTTGAAGATGTTATTTAAGATCTTTCCAGTTAACTAAACATTTTCTCACCTGTTTTAACACCTCTTCATGTGTCTTAGTGATAAATATTTAATTACGCTTTTGTAAATGCATTAAGATGTTTTATTACGGTAAAAGCGATACAGGCCTGCAAATTCCAACAATCAATTTGTTTATAGCAAAGTCACACTAACAACAATGCATTGATAACCTGATTATTTGTTTCAGATATTGATGCCCACATCCTGTGAATGAATTAGAAAAAAAGTAAACAGACAAAAAAATCAGCTGTGAACATTTAATTTTATTTAATCAATGCAATTTAGCCTCACATAATGCTACAAAATAAGTAAGAAACCAAACTTTCCAACAATCATTCTCTGGGAAAACTGCTTTCGGTTGGTATGTTAACAATCCGAATTGAAACATAAATGTTGTGGATGCTGGAAATCTGAAACCAACACAGAGAATGTTGGAGAAACTCAGCAGGGTAAAAACAATGACTGCAGATGCTGGAAACCGGATTCTGGATTAGTGGTGCTGGAAGAGCACAGCAGTTCAGGCAGCATCCGAGGAGCAGTCGGATGCTGCCTGAACCGCTGTGCTCTTCCAGCACCACTAATCCGAGAAACTCAGCAGGTCTGACAACATCTGAAGAGAGAGAAACAGAAACGTTTTCAGTCCAGTATGACTTTTAACCCTGTCCTTAAAAGTGAGCCAAGGCATCTCGGAATGTGACAGTAAGGTACTGCAATTTCACCACATTTCAGAAACAGCAGATTATTCTGAGCTGCAGCCATAACTGTTCTATAGTCCATTTTGGCAGCCATTTTGTGCACAGTGCGATCCTACAAATGTAAATGAGATCCGTCTTTTGATTTTGTTGAAATGGAGAAAACTGCTCATTCTTCAAACTACAGTGAACAATTGGTTCTTTAACATACCCACCAGAGTAGGTGACAGGGGCCAGGATTGACTTTTCCTTTTGTCAACTCATATGTTGCTCTCTACTTACCAACATTCTTTATTTGAATTTCATTCTTTAAGACTTATTGTGTAATCTTGGCTGTGTGTGAAAGATTGATTGATGTATTTGTTTCAAAAGCATTATTGACCTGTCTGGAACTCTATGAAGTGTGCTGGAATAGCCAGATAAGGAAATAAGCTTTAATTATGCTGAAGTCTGACTGATTTGCAAAATGCTTTGGAACAATAGTGGACAGGTGCCAGTCTCCACTGTAGTATGCTGCCATGCCTAGATACTGCCTGAAGTGCATGCACACACGTGCACATCAAGTTCCTGTCCCTGAAAACTGAATTACTGTTGTGCTCAGCTGCTCAAAATGAAAACTTAGGCCAATGATCGAAAGGAGTTCTGTACTCTTATGAATCCTTCAACTCCTTTGCTCCACCATTGACAATCTTTGGCTTCGGATGCTCAACTTAGGTTCCAAGCTGGGGAGGCACTGGCACCTTGGTATTATCACTGGACTGTTATTCCAGAGACCCAGGTAATGTTCTGGGGAGCTGGGTTTGAATCCTGTCATGGCAGATGGTGGAATTTGGAGTCAGTAAATATCTGGAATAAAGAGTCTAATGATGACGATGAATCCATTGTTGATTGTTGGAAACACTTATCTATAAGACACAAAACATCTAATTCACTAATGTCCCTTAGTGAAGGAAACCCTTACCTGGTCTGGCCTACACGTGACTCCAGACCCACAGCAGCATAGTTGATCTTAACTACCTTCTGGGCAATTAGGGATGGACAATAAATGCTGGCCCAGCCCTTGTCCCATGAATGAATTAACAAAATATCTTAGACTCCCTTTTTTCCACTCTTAGCCCCTCTTTAAATCTGGCAACTTTGACCAAGGTCTGCTTATCTATCCTCATATTTAATAATTAGTATCAAATGTTGTCTGATAAAATTCCTCTGTAGAACCTTGGGATGCTTTGCTATGTTAAAGATGCTATGCAAATGCATGTTGTTGTTGGGACGCAAACTGTTTGGAGTCATAAAGGATTAGATTCACCTCTGTGGGTGAAACACTTTTCCTGCCTCAAATTGCATTCCACATTACTGTCAATTTTCTGAATTAATTTATATTCAGCTCAAATTCATTGACCTATCACCAAGTGTAAAATAACCCAACACAATCAGGCTAAAGATTGCTGGTTTTCAGCAAAGGAAATTTTACTCAGGGTTACCCCAAGATCACAGATATCTCCACAACGTTCAATGTTCCTCAGATAAGCTGTTCTCACCACATCCTGAGATCCACAGCACACACTTGACCCCTCTCCAGCATCTCATTTTCCACATGGGAACCCTACACCCTTCTGGACTCAATATCAAGTTCAACCATTTTAGGGTTTTAGGCACCTTCTGCCATGTCCTCACCTCAACACCCACACTTATCATCACATGGGCTGCTACCACACAAAACCCGCTGTCAGCTACTAATATACCCCATTAGCAGCTATTCCTTGTCCTAGTCTAACCCTTACCCACTCCTTTTATCTATCCAACTGTCATTCTCTCTCTTTTGGGCTCCATCGCCATCTATCGTTCATTCTTCCCACTCACCCCATCCCATCATCTGCACAAATACCAACCTTTTCCAAGCTGCTACCTATTCTGGTGAAGAGTCATCGGACCTGAAACATTAACTCTGCTTTGTCCCCACAGATGCTACAAGATCTGCTGAGGTTTTCCAGCAATTTCTGTTTTCATTTCTGATTTCCAGCATCCACCAGCCTTTCGGTTTTCTGAAAAAAAGATTCCTTTGTTTTTTTAAGGGTGGCAACTCAGAGAAATTTTAATCATGTAACTGAAAACAGGGTTATCACAAAAACCACTATCAACTCCACTGTATGAGTAATTAGATTTTAACTTAGTAAAAATGAATTTCAAAAAATGTCTTTAGGTTCACTGGCTTGTCTAAGTTTTTGTCAGCATACAAAATGAGGAGCAGGACAGGGTCATTCAGCCCCTCAAGCCTACTCCACCATTCAATACAATAAAATACAGCACAGGAACATGCCCTATGGCACACCAAGCCTGTGTTGATTCCTAGTCCTTATTTAGACTCACTTCTTATTGCCCCCACACAGTTTCTATCCCTCTGCCGCCTTCTGTTCATGTGTCTATCAAAATATGCCTTAAATGTTGCTAATGTGTCTGCTTCCCCCAGCCTTCACTGGCAGTGCGTTCCAGGCACCCACCACTCTCTGTCTGAAAGATTTTCCCTGCACTTTTCCCATCACCTTAAACCTGTGCCCTCTTGCAATTGACCTTTCCACTCTGGAAAGGCAACCACCACCAATCTATGCGTCTCATAACTTTGTGGTCCTCTATCAGGTTGCTCTTCAGCTTCCATCTTTCCAGTGAAAACAGTCTGAGTTTATCCAACCTCTCCTCGTAACTAAAACCACCAGACAAGAAAGAAAGGCAGTGTCCTTGCAGCAGCCTTTCAATGAGAATTGCTGTTGCACTCTGCAAAGAAGGCCAGTGCTTTATAAATGCCCTGCAAGTGGATTGGGGAAGTGGTATGAGGGTCCTGGGGGGGGCTAACAAATATCAGATGCCAATAACCATGAATGAGGGGTGTGTATTGCTAGTGCCTGTGGATCGTGCTCCTGACAGTCTGTTTGATGGTCATCAACACAGATGCTCCTCACAGCCAATGGCAAGTTGACAACATAGAAACATAGAATATACCAGCAGGAGTAGTCCATTCAGCCCTTTAAGTCTGCTTCATCATTCAATATGATCAATCATCCAACTCAATACCCTGCTTCTGCTCTGTCCCTAAGTACTCGTTCTTTCCTTTACATGTAGCGAACTCTCACCATCTGGCACCAGAGGTGTGGAATAACATCTCTGAACAGATTGCTGAGAGACAATCTTGAGTTTATTCATGGCAGGTGGTAGGATGGGAGAGGTTGCATGCTAATGAGTTGAGGTGTGCAGTTTATAAGTTCATTAACAAGCAATAATCCTTCTTAAGAGGCAACTCACAGCTCCCGAGTGAGAATCTCTCCCCAGGATAAAGTTAAAAGTGGCAGCAAGGTGTCAATATAGGCCTCACTGGACTTCTCACACAACACCTCCACTTTTCTTGTCAAACTCAATGTCATTCAGACCACTATAAAATTCCATGGTCACCATTAGATTTGTTCTTATTTTAATTCCAGGTTCTGTTGTATGTACATTTTACCATATGCCCTGGTGGAATTTTAATCCATCTTCCCAGAACATGAGCCTCAAGCTCTTGATTACTATTGCAGTGACATATTACCTTGCAAGTGCCCCCCTATTATAAGTTCAGTTGCCCCAATGCTGCATGCAAATTGGCTGCACATGCCCAGCGACAGCACTTTGACAGTACGCCACTGGCTGTGAAACTCTAAGGGATCTTCAAATGGGAAGGAAAGGTGTTGCATTAATGTAAGGTACGTCTGTCCTATCTTTGTTATTTTTAGTTTCAAGAAGGATAGAGTGATAGACTTGTACAGCATGAAAACAGACCCCTCAGTCCAACCAGTCCATGCTGATGATATACCCAAACTAAACGAGTTCCCACCTGCCTGCGTTTAGCCAATATCCTTCCAAACATTTTGTATTCATGTACTTATCTAGATGGCTTTTAAATGTTGTAGCTATTCCCTCATCCACCACTTCTTCTAGAAGTTCATTGAACACATGAACCACCCTCTGTGTAAAAATGTCTTTTTAAAATCTTTCTCCTCCACCTTAAAAGTATGCCCTCTAGTCTTGAAATCCCCTACCCAAGGGAAAAGACCTGCCATTCACCTTACCTATACCCCTCATGATTTTATAAACCTCCAAAATGACACCCCTCAACCTCTTATACTCCAGTGAAAAACGTCCCAACCTATCCAAGCCCTCCTTATGACTCTTAACTTCCACTCCCAGCAACATCCTGATAAATGTCTTCTGAACCCTCTCCAACTTAACAATATCCTTCCTGTCGCGGGGTGACCAGAACTGGACACAGTCCTCCAGAAGAGGCCTCACCAACATCCTGTACAACCTCAACATGACGTCCCACTCCTTATAATCAAAGTTTTGAGCAATGAAGGCAAATGTGTTAAATGCCTTCTTAACCATCTTGTCTTTCTGTGAGGTCCCAGCCTATCTAGTCTCTCCTCCTAATTCAAACCCTCCAGTCTGGCAAATCCTTGTAAACATTTTCTGCACCTTTTTTAGTTTAACACCTGTCCTCTAGCAGGGCGACTAGAATTTTACACAATATTACTAATGCGGCCTTATGAGTATCCTGTACAGCTGTAACATGACATCTCAATAGACTTCTAAATGTCTACTTTGCTATATTGGTAGAACTTCTTCATAAAACTGATCATATTGAATGGGAGAGCAGCCTTGAGGGGCCTAGTGGCCTACGCTTGCTTCTAATTCTTATGCCCACCAATTTCAAAACATGAACTCAGTTCTCTATTTTGATTATCTTTCACCAAGTGCCAGTTTTGGTTTTATTCAGTTTTGTTTTTGTTCAGAGATGTTCATTCTCTGCCATTTTCACACACACTGTGGACCATGCTTTGCTTCTTTACTGCAACCCTCATTTCTTGCATGAGCCCTCTTCAGAACCCGGGTCTTCTTAAGAACAGTTCAGAAGGAAAGCCTTATCAGACTCAAAATATTAACTCTGTTTCTCTTTTCACAGATGTTGCCAGACCAGCTGAGTTTCTGTTTTTATTTCAGATCTCCAGCGGATTTATCACACTTTGGCTTTTGTTCCATGACATCTACTCTCTAATCCAGGCAAACTTTTGTTCTACTTCCTCATTCTCCTTCCCCTTCCTCAACTGCACAAAACCGTCTCCACCTCTCTCCTCAATTCTGAACATGAATCACTGAATTTGAAACATTAACTCGATTTCTCTCTCCACAGAGGCTGAGTTTCTCCAGCACTTGCTGCTGTATTTTATTAAGTCCTATTCCCTTCACTCTTTCCCTGTATCTGGATTGTGTTTCTCTTTCAGCTAATCCTTCCAATTCTCTCTTGGAATCCACTATTAAATCCATAGCTAGGGCCCTTTCATGAAAAGAATTCCAGATCCTAACCATTTGTAATTTTTTAGAGCTTTTCACACCATCACCTTTGATTCTTTTACTGATAACTTTAAGTTGATTTTCTCTTCAGCCATTCGAGAGTTACCGCTAACTCTTTAGAAACCCTTTGACCTTTTAAACAATTCTAACAAATTTGTTCTCAACTTTCAAAAGCAGAAATTGCTGGAGAAACTCAGCAGGTCCAGCAGCATCTGTGGAGAGAAATCAGAGCTAACGTTTTGGGTCCAGTGACTATTCTTAGGAACCTGAAGAACTCGACTGAAACATTAACTCAGCTTCCTCTCCACAGATGCTGACAGGCCTGTTAGTTTTTCCAGCAATTTTCTGATTTCCAACATCCACAGAGTCTTTCAGTCCTTTTTCCTCTTCAACTTCTCTGCTCCAAGGACAATAATTGTAGCATCTCCTGATCTATCCACGTGACTGTAATCCCTGTAACCATCCAAATAAACCTCGTCTGTACCTTTCATATCCTTCCAATAGCACGGTGCCCAGAACTAGACGCATTTAATCCAGCTGGGATTGAATATAGTGCAGGCAGCAATGGCTCAAGCGCAGTTCAAATACCATTCAACCCACATCAACAATGCTGTCTGCTGGAACCGATTGTACCTTAACCGATAAGAGAAGAATTTCCGCCCACTATTAGAATACTTGGCCAGCTCAGTAGACCAGTTTTTTTTGTTTATTTGTACAATGTTTCCTGTCACACAGTGATTGATAATGAACAAAATAAGAAGAAATCAATTCTGACATTGAGATAATATGCCACAAGGTAAAGCAAAACTGATAATTAATCTTCACAAGATTCAAAGCTTGATGGTCTGAGACATACCATACAGCCCTTGTGAGGTCTGTTGGCTTGGATCATTTTTTTGTTCATGTATGAGATGTGTGCATCACTGGTTAGGCCACCATTTATTGCCCATCTCTTACTGGAGTGAGAGCCAAACACATTACTTTGGATCTGGAATCAACTTTTGGCTAGACCAGGCAATGACAGCAGATTTCTTTCCCTGAAGGACATGCACAAACTACATTGGGATATTTATAATCATCATTTTATTCCATTTTTAATTTTGTATTGAATTCAAATTTCACCATCTGTGACATTTGGATTTGAACTCGTACCCATAGAACATTAACCAGGGCCTAGAGTCAAAAAGTGTGGTGCTGGAAAAGCACAGCTGGACAGGCAGCATCTGAGGAGCAGGAGAGTCGATGTTTCGAGCATGAGATATTCCTGATGAAGAATTTATGCCCGATATGCATCTGTAGTGCTCACTTTCTCCCAGATAATATTAACCAGAGCCTACTTGATTGCTAGCATATTGACGTTACCAATGCATCATCACCTCCCTGCATTCTTTTGTGAATCCAGCATGTTAGACTGGTCAGTAAAGTTATATGACATGTGATTTAGGCAGAGCTTATCAATTGGATTCAAAATTGTCTTGATGGTAACAGACAGAGGGTGGTTGTGGAGGATTGTTTTTTGGACTGGAGACCTGTAGCCAGGATATCCCATAGGGATCAGTGCTCGGTCCACTTTTGTTTGTCATTTATATAAACAACTTGATAAGAATTTAGGAAGCATGGTGAGTAAGTTTGTGGATGATGCAAAAGTTGGTATTATAGTCGACAGTGAAGAAGGTTACCTGAGATTACAAAGAGATCTTGATCAGTTGGGCCAATGGACTGAAGAGTGGCAGATCAAGTTTAATTTGGATAAATGTGAGATATTGGATTTTTGGTAAAGCGAACAAGGGCAGAACTTATACAGTTAGTGGTGGGACCCTTGGTAGTCTAGTCGAACAGAGAAAGTTGCGGGTTCAGGTGCATAGTTCCTTGAAAGTTGCATTAAACGTAGACAGGGTGGTTAAGAAGGCATTTAGCACTCTTGTCTTCATTGCTCAGACCATTGACTATAGGAGTTGAGATGTCACATTGAGTTTGTTGAGACCACTTTTGGAGTACTATGTACAGTCCCGGTAGCCCTGTTTTAGGAAGGATATTACTAAATTGGACAGGGGTCAGAAAAGATATACAAGGATGTCACCAGGGCTCGAGGGTCTGATTTATCAGGAGAAGCTGGATATGCTGAGACCTTTTCCAGTGGAGCATAGGAGGTTGAGAGCAGACCTTATAGAGGTTTATAAAATCATGAGAAGCACAG
The DNA here is from genome assembly GCF_004010195.1 of Chiloscyllium plagiosum. Classification (NCBI taxonomy): domain Eukaryota; kingdom Metazoa; phylum Chordata; class Chondrichthyes; order Orectolobiformes; family Hemiscylliidae; genus Chiloscyllium; species Chiloscyllium plagiosum. Next base: position 12,562,488 of record NC_057710.1, read on the forward strand.
ACAAGGTGAAGAGCAAATGTCTTCTCCTTAACGTGAGAAACTAGGGGACATATTTTAAGGTCAGAGGAGAAAGATTTAAGAGGGACCTGAGGTGCAACTTTTCCACAAAGGGTGGTTGGTATATGGAATGAACTACCAGAGGAAGTGGTAGATGCAGGTACAATTACAACATTTAAAACATATTTCGGCAGGTACCTGATTAGGAATGGTTTAGAGGAAAATAGGCCAAACGCAGGCAAGTGGGACTAATTTAATTTGGGGAGACATGGTAGTCATGGACGGATTGGACCGAAGGGTCGGTTTTTGTGTTGTCTGCCTCTATGACTCTAATCTCCCCTCAGGTTTCTCTACAGGTGGATGTGAAGGTAGGTCTTAGACTTTGTTTTCTGAATTTTGCAGATGCAACAAATTTGGGGATGGCCAAAAATTGAAAAACATCACACACAAATTTGGGACATGTGGCAGTCATTTAAAACAGGTGCTGTGTCCTTTAAATGTGTTCCTGGTGAAGGGCTTTTGCCCGTAATGTCAATTTTCCTGCTCCTCGGATGCTGCCTGACCTGCTGTGCTTTTCCAGCACCACTCTGATCTAAATCAGAATCCAGATCACCTTGTTTCAGTACTCTGTGAGGAGGTGTCTTTACAAGTCAAATTCTAAATGCAGCGCACCACATAAACCCTGAGATCCTTAATGGACCACAATGTAACACATTGTGAGAATTATCCAGGCATGTGGAACAAGATGCAATCATTCTGATGGATCCTGTGTGACAACCCTGACAACGTTCACTAAAACCAACAGCCACAAATGTGGAAAATAAACTTGACATCCCAGAAGGCATTTCTTTTAAAACTTTCTCATCACTTTGTGTGGATCCTGATTTGCAATCAGCAATTTGATGATTTTTATTTGGTTCCAATCACCTCAGATCACTGGTTCTGACACTGGACTTATTTAGGGAATGTGAAATGAAGAAGGCAGTGGACAGGTGGTTCAGGGCAACAGAATCTCTTTGTTTATTTAAATACAAAAAGGTAAGTATAATACAAGAAATGCAACAAAGCAGCAAAATTAACACAATTGGGACAATAATTAAATACACTATGAAGTTATATAGAGGCTAAGACACTATCGGAAGCTAAACTGTAGTTTTAATCACAGACATTTAAATCAGACTTTCTACCTAATGGGTCACTGCACTGTCACTACCTACATTCCCCTCCCTGCTAGCTAGGTTAAAAAGTATGTTGTCTCAGGAGTTTTCACGCATCACTGGGGAAAACACAATTTTGAAGTACAACTAGCCATTCCCACTTGCTGTATCTGGTGCCTGGATGAAGACTTCGGACAAAGTAGGCCTTCAGTCTGGGTTGAGTCTGCCAATGCAGTAGGACACGCTATGGATTTATCGGGTGAGTACTTGGTTTTCCTTACTCTCCGTTGGAGTTTATGGGCCAGTGTACCTGAGGCCTTGTAGTGTCAGTCGTGTTGGTGGTTGCCATTGGTTCCCCGGTCCAGAACAGGCCTGTATCAGGATCCCTCTTCTGGAGATGGCTGTGGTGATCGCTCTCGGGCGATTACGCTCTAAGGTGAGGTCTCTTGCAGGTCTCTTATCATGGTGCCAAATCTGCGCTTGCCATTGTGTTACTGAATTCAATTGTTGAATTTAAACCTGAGGTGAACACACTTTTATGAAGCAAGGGTATCAAGGGATTGGAGCCCAAGGCGGATATATGGAGTTAGGTCACAGATCAGCCATGTTCTTATTGAGTAGTGGAGCAGGCTTGAGGGGCTGAATGGCCTCCTCATGTTCCTATGTTCCTGACTCATCCTGGGCCAATTCCTCATTGTTCCAATTCTCACCTCTAGCTCATACCTCAAATTTCTTTTGGCTGGTTTCTGCTGTCGAGATCCTAAGTTTGGGAACTCCACCCCAAAATCGCTCCCTCCTTGTTTAAGACAACCAGTGACACCTGTTCTAATAGCTTCTTACTTCAGTATCATATTTACCCTTTGCTGAAGTGCATTGGGACATTTTGCTGATTGTTGTTGTAGATCATGTTCATTGATGTCCCTTGAAATATCAGCATGGCTGTAGCTGCTAAGGAATTGAGCAATCACTAGTATGATGAAATCGGCAAGCTGCATGGTGTGAATGCTGTATTCCTTCCTGTTGATGTGTATCTAGCACATTCATGAAGGGATAGTCTGTGGACATATGGCTGCAGTTGAAGACTCTGTCAGCTGTAGAGAACCAGGCACTCAGCACAATTATCATTATTGTTTTCAGTTCCCCAAGGGGAAGAAACTGAAAATATTATTCCTAAAGAACACGCCATCTGTGACTTGTCTTTGACAAGGTTCCGCAAGGTAGACCAATTAGTGAAGTTAGATCACATGAGATTTAGGGAGAGCTTGCCAATTGGATACAAGATTGGTTTGACAGTGGGAGACAGAGGATAGTGATGGAGGGTTGTTTTTGGACTGGGCACCTGTGACCAGCAGTGTTCACAAGGATTGGTACTGGGCCTACTTTTGTTTAGTCATTTAGATAAATAACTCAGATGAGAATTTAGGGGGCATCGTTAGAAACTTTGCGAATGATGATATAGTGGACAGTGAATACGTTTATCTAAGATTACAAAAGGATTTCAAATTATTGGGCCAATAGTAAAGAAAAAAGGGCAGTACAAGGGAAAAATGTGGTTAGGAACTGTGCTGTATTGCCTGGGAGTGTGGTAAAAGCAAATTCAATCATGGGCTTCATTAGAAAATCAGAAAATACCTAGAGCAAAACAATTTCCTCGGCACTATTTAAAATTCACCCATGGGATGAGGGTGTCTCTGGCTTGGCCAGTATCTATTGCCCTGAGGGCACTTAAGAGTCAGCCATATTGCTTCAGGTCTAGAGTCACATGTAGGCCAGACCGAGTGAGGATGGCAGTTTCTTTCCTGAAGGACGTTAGTCAACCAGATGTTTTTTTCCAACAATCAACAATGGTTTCATGGTCATAATTAGACTCTTAATATCAGTTTCTTTATTGAATTAAAATTACACCATCTGTTGTGGTGGGATTCAAACTCAGGTCCCCAGAACATTGGCTGCATTTCTCAATTAATAGTCTAGAGATAATACCACACAGCCATTGCCTCCCAGAGGATGCAAAAGGCAAGGGAGTGAGTGCTGGCATGTTTATGATGGGCTAAATGGCCTTCTTCCGTGCTGTAATCGCCCAGTGGTTCTGAGGCTTGGTTCTGCTCTTTGCCTTTAATGCTCACAATGGGTTAGGTAAGATCAAAGCAGGCCAGGGAGTAGTAAATTTAACCAGCACTAGGGGTGGCAGTAGCAGATCCTGTCAGGAAAAAGCAAGGATCTTTAAACAGTATATCAAAACCGGCAGTAGAACAGTATTGAGAGGAAAGAAACAAAGCATCAGACACCATAAGAACAGAAACGTCTCAAACAATGACAGCACATGGAGATATAATATCAATAAATACGACGTTTATTTGTTTGTGTTTTTCAATGCAACATATGTTTTTTTTTGTTAAAGTTTGTGTTTCGATGTTAGTTAATCAGTTAAGTAAGTTGAGGCTAAAAATAAGCTACTAATACGTTCTATCTGTATATGCAGAATTCTCTATCACAGAAAGTAGCTGAGGTCAAAACATTGTATGTTTACAAGAAGGAATTAGATGCAGTGTTAAAAGGATCAAAAGGTATGAGGGAGAAACAGGAACAGGCTAGAGAGTTGGAGGATCATAATGAATGGAAGAGCAGGCTTGAAGGGCTGAATGGCCTGCTCCTGCTTGCAGTTTCCACATTTCTATGCTTCTATAAAGGGAGGCCTAGGTTTTTGTCTTGGTGATGGGTGTGTCAAGTTGGGAGAACTCTGCAAAATCAACCTTAAAAATGGCCTACCCCAGTGTTGGGTTTTTGGTCCAGGATATGGGGTAAATTAAGAACAGACACAGGGAATCCCAGTCTAGATTAGAGTGGTGCTGGAAAAGCACAGCAGGTCAGGCAGCATCCGAGGAGCAGGAAAATTGACATTTTGGCCAAAAGCCCTTCATCAGGAATCAGGCTACCTGACCTGCTGTGCTTTACCAACACCACTCTAATCTAGACTCTGATCTCCAGCATCTGCAGTCCTCACTTTCGCAACAGGGAATCCCAGACTGACAGTAATGGGTGCCTGGTGCTAAGGCAGACTGGGCAGGACTCAATATTGAAGTTTCAAAAGTAAACAGCCCTGCATCTCCCATAAGACCATAAGTGACAGAAATAGGAGTAGATCATTCGGCCCCTCGAACCTGTTTTACCATTCAATAAGATCAATGCTGATCTGACATTCCTCGTGATCACTTTCCCGCCCTTTCCCCATAACCCTGATTCCACACTGATCAAGAATCTACCTCATCTTAAACTTACGGAGGACTCTACCCACAGCTGTCTCTGTCAAGAGGTTCCAAAGACTCTCAACCTTATGAGAGAGGAAATTCCTCCCTACCTCAGTCTTAAATTGTTGCCCTTTAACTCTGAGAGACAGTGACAATGAAGGAACAGTGACATAATTCCAAGTCAGGATGGTGTGGGGCTTGGAGGGGAACTTGCAGGTGATAGTATTCCGAAGTATCCGCTGCTCTTGTCTTCCGATATGATGTGGGCCATAGGTTTGGAATGTGCTATCAAAGGAGTAGATGTTGAGTCCAAAGGGCAATAAAAGGCAATGAATTCTGTTGGTCAGACAATTGTTTCTCTGTAGATTGCCCGGTTGAAAATGTGCAGAATCCTTGGCACAATGGCAGAGGTGTCTAGTTGCTTCTTTTGTTTGTTTCAGATCTCTAGCATCCACTGTTCTTTGTTTAATTATAGATAGATAGATTCTTGTCCATAAAAGGACTTAAAGGTTGTCGGAGCTAGGTGGGAAGTAGATCAGCTGTGTTAGAACCCAGAACAGTACAGCACAGGAATTGGCCATTCAGCCCACAATGTTGTGCCAAACATGACGCCAAATTAAACTAATCCCTTCTGCCCGTCCTTGGTCCATATCTCTCCATTCCTTGCATTTCATGTGTTTATCTAACAATTTCTTAAAAAAAACCCGACAGTACTACAGCAGTGGGGTGGCATAGTGGCTCAGTGGTTAGCACTGTTGCCTCACAGGGATCTGGGTTCAATTCCCACCTTGGGCAACTGTCTGTGTGGAGTTTTCATATTCTTCCCCATGTCTGCGTTAGTTGCTCCGATTTCCTCCCACAATCCAAAGATGTGCAGGCCAGGTGAATTGGCCATGCTAAATTGCCCGTAGTGTTAGGTGCATTAGTCAGGGATCAGTATAGGGTATGGGACTGGGTCTGGATGGGTTACGCTTCAGAGGATCGGTGTGGACATGTTGGGCCAAAGGGCCTGTTTCCACACTGGAGGGAACCTAATCTAATCTACCCCTGGCAATGCATTCCAGACACCTTCCACTTTTTCTGTTAAAAAACCCTGCCCCTCACATCTCCTTTGAACGTTTCCCATCTCACCTTAAATGCATGCCCACTGTTTTTAATGAATTATGGAGCATTCTTGATGGGCCGAATGACCTACTCCTGCTCTTGTTCATCTGAGCACAGGGGAACTATGTCCTACTGCCTGATTACTGCTCCAAAAGCTTACAATAGGAAATTTTAATTTAGGCTTCTATATGCACAATATAAACAGAGAAATTAAAAAGTGTACTCTATTTTAAAATTTATGTTTCAGCATGTTCCAAAATATGTTATAATTGGTGATTTTAAAAAAAGTAAATATTATTCCATAGAAAGATGCCACAGTAAATTCACACAAACAGAAAAAGAGGGAGGGAGTTCATGTAAGCCCAGACAATGTTGGAAGCCCTCCACTAGTCAGGTAGTAGAGGAGGTAGCCAGTTTGTCTTATTTTAGCAACTGCTCTTAAGGAGGTGGGGGGGGGGGAGGTTGATCAGGACACTGGGAGAACTTCTTGTTCCTTAAATAATATCGTGGGTCTATTTTTTTCCATCCAGTTGATAAAACCTTGGCTTTACTATCACACCCAAGGAACAGATATTCAACAACACAGCATTTCCATGTGCCTGCTGTATGCTTCAGCATGAACCCTTCAGTGGGTAAAGGTTGTCTACTGTATAAGATTGCTCTAAGGTCTAAAGGAATGAAAGGTCAGTCTCCAAGACACTGGCTGACTTGAAATAAATACCGCGAGGGGCAGGAGTGTGCTGCTTTAGACAATGGCTTTTTTGAAAATTTTTATAAAACTGCCCCAAGAAGGATTTATTTACTAAAGGCTGATTATCTTGGCAGGGCAGTTGTGAGAGGATGTCATGTGAGCATTACATCTGAGTGCAGTTGGTTACATAGGTTTGATGCACAGCGAGGAACTGGCATCGGGCCAGGCTGAAATTGTGCAGGGTTTACCTCGCCATCATTTAAAATCAACTCTGAGCTTTCAGTTCCTGATAAATTGGTGACTTTTGCACTCTGCATTGCCATCGATAAGGGGAGGTGACAGCCGACTGGAATTCTTGCCATCTGTTAATCAAAGAAGCACAAGGTAATGTTCTGGGGCCCTAGGCTCAAATCCCATCATGGCACATGGGGGAATTTGAATTCAATAAAAATCTGGAATTAAGCATTTAGTGATAACCATGAATCCATTGGTGATTGTTGGAAAAACCCATCTGGCTCACTAATGTCCTTTAGGGAAGGAAACTGCCATCCTTACCTGGTCTGGCCTACATCTGACTCTAGACCCACAGCAATGTGGCTGACTCTTAACTGCCCTCTGGGCAATTAGGGATAAGAAATAAATGTTGGTTTAGCCAGTGACACCCTTGTCCTGTGAATGAATTAAGTAAAAATCTGCCTCTTGCTAAAACTCTGCTGTGTGCATCTTAACTTGCAGCAGATTCCTTTCCTTTCTCAAGACCTCTGTGCTCGATGACCTACGTTGGCTTCCCATTCAGCAACACCTTGATTTTGCAATTCAAATCCCTTCTGGGCCTCTCCTCTCCCATTCGGAGTAATCCTGTCCAGCCTCAGAGATATCTGTGCTCTGCTACTTCTGTCTGTTGTGCATTCTGATTTAAATTACTCTAGAGTTGACTGCTGAGACTTCAGTTGCTTCACCCCCTGACTTGGAATTTCCTCCTTACTGCTCTCTACGTCACTATCAAATTCTCGAGTCCCTCCTTTAAATCACATTTGAAAATTTGTCTTCTGACCGTTTTTAGTACTTCAACCTAATGTTGCCTTCTGTGGTTTGGTGTCATATCTCCTTTTTAAATGCTGCTGTCAAGTGCCTGTGGGGCATTTATTTATGTCAAAGGTACTGTATAAATAATACAGGCTGATGCTGCTGTCATTGTAAAAGTTATCACTGGTCATGAAGATATTTCTCGAACTATTTGGGTTAGGAGCTGCCCACCTTGAGTGAAATACTATATTCATGAAATCAGTGGTGGGCAGTGCACCTCAGCTGGTTTTGAATATTGCCACTTGACTGGGCATTTGACTGTCAGCTGAACTTGCTCTACCATAAACAGCGGTGAGTATCATCAGTCTTACCATGACCTTGACAACCCGATCTGGCCCAAAATGAAGACTGAAAGCCCATAAATGACACCCAGAAATTGGATTATGCCTAAATCAGGATGGATGCAAGGCATTGTGAAGGCTGCACATGCCTAATGCAGTCATTGGTGGTCAATGAGACAAATTAGTCTGCCTGCTTCCTTTGGTCTTTGCCAGCAAACAGCAGGTCATAGAATTATATAGCAACACAATCAGTGAAGATATACAACTGCACCTCAACACTGGAGCCACCCCCCCAACAAGGGTGCATTCTCCTCTACTCCCTGTACACCCACGACAGTGTAGCCAAGTTCTGAATGAACACCATCTTTAATTTTGCAGATGACACTGCCATGAAAGGACAGATATCAAACAACAATGAGTCAGAATAGAGAAAGGAGGTAGAGGGCTTGGTGTTGTGGTGCAATGATAATAATCTCTCTCTCAATCTCAGCAAAACAAAATAACTTATCATTAACTTCAGGAAAAAAAGGAGGACACACCTCTATCTACATCAGTGGAGTGGAGGTGGAGAGGTCTGAGAGCATCATGTTCCCAGGAGTGACGATTACTGACAATCTGTCCTGGACCGCCCCTGTAGATGCGACGGTCAAGAAGGCACAACAACACTTTTTCTTCCTCAGGTGGCTCAGGAAATTCAACATGTCCATAAGGACCCTTACCAACTTTTACAGGTGCACCGTAGAAAGCATGCTATCTGGGTGCATACCGGCCTGGAATGGCAACTGCTCTGACCAGGATCCGAAGAAACTACAGAAGGTTGCACAGCCCAAACCAACACAGAAACCAACCTCCCATCCATGGCCTCCATTTACATTTCTCATTGCTATGGAAAGGCTGCCAACATCATCCAAGACCCCTCCCACCCCAGTAATGCTCTCCGACAACCCCTTCCATCAGGCAGAAGATACAGAAGCTTGAACATGCGCACCAGCAGGTTCAGGAACAGCTTCTTCCCTGCTGTTATTAGATTGGTGAATGGACTCTCTACCTTCAAATAATGTTGATCTTGTTAATGGTGATCTTGCTTTGCACATCTCCTGTGCAGTGTAACCTGTATACCTTGCTCTGTCTGAGCACCCTATGATCTGTCTGCTCTTGTTTGCTTTGATCTGCATGTACTGCTTGCGAAACAAAGCTTTTCACTGTACAATAGATCAAATCCCTTTGGTCCAACTTGTCCATGCTGACTGAGGGTCACAAAATAAATAACGGCTTAATGGTTAGCACTGCAGCCTCACAGCACCAGAGACCCGAGTTCAATTCCAGCCTTAAGCGACTATCTGTGCAGTTTGGAAGTTTGGCTGAAGTCCCAGTTGACTCTTGACAACATCCATGCAACAGGAGAAGCTAACTTGCAAGATGCTACTGTGTGGGAAATCCATCAGTGACTTACTCCACTGACAGGATATTGGCATCAAGCCGGCAAGCCGTTTTGCCGACTGCACAAATGAGCAATGTGGTACATGAGTTTTAGTACTGGTGTGATGCCAGTTATGTAGGGCATACTTCCTAAAGACTGGCGGACCTTATTTAATAACACATGCCATTGACTGTTCGCAGTAGGCAGCTTGTGAATCATGGTCAACCAGCCTATGCCTGCAAGCCCAGAACAGTTTGCCACAGATTTCTCGAGGCCAGGAAAAGGCTCTTCAGCTCATCGAGTTTGTGCCAGTCAAAAATAACCACATACTGTCTGTCATTAGATCATTTTTATTCATTCACAACATGTGACAGTCTTTGGCTAGGTCAGCATTTATTGTTCATCTTTAATTGCCAAGAGGCCAGTTAAGGGTTAACCACATTGTTGTCAGTCTTGAGTCATATGTAGGCCAAACCAGGTGAGGATGGCAGTTTCCTTCCTGAAGCTCATGAGTGAAGCAGATGGGTTTTTTGGTTCTGCTATTGGAAAACATTTATTAAATAATCCTGACTGTGCTAAAAGTTACATCAGAAAATAATTTAAGATCATGAGACAAGCCAACAGTGTGGTGTTTTTGCGTGTGCTAGAAATTACATACAAAAAGACACAGGGCCTTGTTTTATGTAGACAAAAAGAATTTGTACATAGGTTAAAACAGGCTATGGAGACAGCCAAACATCTGCTGCATTCCCATGGCAACATCCTGATCAATGAGAATCTCCTTGTCAGGTCTGAGAATTAAGATTGACAGTTAACTGCTCTTGCTACATTTCCATGCCATTGATGGCACACTCAGTCAGCACCATCTTCCAATGCTGTGTAAAATAGTGTCTCTTTTCCCTAAGTTTATTCTTGCATCCTAGTTCTTATGGGTGCAAGATGAAAAGCTTCAATTTTCACTGTCCATTAAATAATCATTCTCGTTTTCCTTTCTCGGCTAACTCTGTATGGCTAGAGCAAATTACTGCAGATGCTGGAATCTGTACTGAATACAAAAATGCTGGAGATCACAGCGGGTCAGGCAGCATCCATGGAGAGAAAGCAAGCTAACTTTTTGAGTCTAGATGCAGAGTCATCTAGACTTGAAACGTTAACTTGCTTTCTCTCCACGGATGCTGCCTGACCTGCTTCGATCTCTGCATTTTTTGTTTTCAGCACAAACTCCCTGTGGCTTTCATGTTCTCTACAACTCCCAGGAGACTGACTTCATGCTGAAATGCTGCGGAATATATGCAAAGGAACCTAATTTACACTAACTCTCGAAATAGCTTGGCTCTTTGATTTAAAATTTCAGTCAAACGCATCAAAGCTGATATGCTCCACTGCCCTCCAGTCTCCAGACTCTGATAGCTGAGTCATTGTTAAAATCACAGTGGAGTATAGATAAGGTGAATGGCAGGCATCTTTTCCCCAGGATGGGGAATTTCAAGACGAGGAGGCATATTTTTAAGGTGAGAAGAGAAAGATTTACAAGGGTCAAGAAGGGCAATGTTTCTACTCAGAGTGGTTCGTGTGTGGAATGAACTTCCATCGGAAGTGATGGATGAAGGTACAGTCACAACATTTGGATATGTTCATAAATAGCAAAGATTTGGAGGGACTTGGGCCAAGTGCAGGCAGGTGGATCTAGTTTAGTTTGGGATTATGGTTGGCATGGACTGGTTGGGCCGAAGGGTCTGTTTCCATGCTGTCTGATTCTATGACCCTATAACAATCTTACAGTCCTCACTACTAATTTCCAATCCAAAGGCTAAATACTGTGGGTAGCAGAAACCTGAAATAAGATCAGAAAGTACTAGGAATACTCAGGAAATTCAGTCTTTGCCTTTCTGCGCATATGGCTCAACTGCTCAGTAGTTTCAATATTTTCTGTTTTGTTGCAGCTCACCAGTAAGTTAAAGGCAGGCCAAAGGCACGAAGTCATGATGCTCATTCGGAGAGCTGGCGCAGACATGATGAGCCAAAGAGTCACCCTCTGTGCCACAGCACTTTGGTGACGCTGGGTGTTCTGTTTCTGTGTTAGGGTGGATTGAAGGGTGTGGTAGAGCTTCAAAGCAAAGGTTTTATGTGCCAAAGAAAATCCAAAGCAGTGAAAAGATGTTGAAGAGAGATATCAGGCAATGCCATGTAGAAAAATATTATAGAATGAAGTGACTGAAAGAATTTAAGTGCACGACTGTATTAGATAATGGAACGTTACTGGAGGGAGAGAATACTAATTGAGAGTGATGATGTTATTGCTGCACAAGGTATTCCCATGTGAAGTATGTAAATGATACATCAATCTACCGTGAATAGAGGGTGGGGTTGGAGTGGGAAGAAGAGAGAGAGAACCTGCAATTACATAACATCTTTCAACACCACAGGATTTTCCAAAACACACCATAGTTGAGCAGTATATTTGATGCATACTCACTATTACATTGCAGAGTAGGTAACAGTCAATTCAATCATAGCAATAAAACAGTAACAAGATCAACTGTTTATTTTTTTTTACTTGCATGAGATGTGAGAATCACTGGCTAGGCTACCATTTGTTGCCTATCATTAATAATTGCTCCTGAGAAAATGGTGGCGAGCTGCCTTTTTAAATTATGACAGTCCATCTTGTTTTGATACACTCACAGCGTTGGTGTTAGGAAGGGTGCTTCAGGATTCTGACCCAGCGACAGTCATGGCCTGGCAATGTGATTGCAAATCAGCATGCTGTGTGGCTTGGAGGGGAACTTGCAAGTGGAGGTATTCCCATTCATCTGTGCCCTTGCCTTCATCAGTGACATTGGTTGGAAGTTTAACAGGTGCTGTCTGAAGAGCCTTGGTGAGTTGCTGCAGTGCATCTTGTAGACAGTAGACCTTGTAGTGAAAGAGGTATGAATCTTTCTGGTGTTTTTAGATTAGATTAAATTACTTACAGTGTGGAAACAGGCCCTTTGGTCCAACAAGTCCACACCGACCCGCCGAAGCGCAACCCACCCAGACCCTTTCCCCTACATTTACCCCTTCATCTAACACTACGGGCAATTTAACATGGCCATTTCACCTAACCAGCAAATTTTTGGACTGTGGGAGGAAACCGGAGCACCTGGAGGAAACCCACGCAGACACGGGGAGAATGTGCAAACTCCACACAGTCAGTTGCCTGAGGCGGGAATTGAACCCAGGTCTCTGGTGCTGTGAGGCAACAGTGCTAACCACCGTGCCACCGTGCCGCCCACGGTGTTGAATTCCTTGTGTGTGGATTGAGCTGTAGTTATCCAGAGTAATGGATGTCTACCATCACACTGGACTCCAGAGAGTCTCCAGGCATCGTTGAGGGAGCAACAGAGTTAGGGGCTCCTGGTTGTGTAGGCTGGGAGTGGGGACTCCTTTTTATTGGCATAGTGGTGGCAGCAGCTCCTGGTTGTGGAAGGCCTGGCTATCTGTGAGGCAATAGCAGCAGCAGAGCTGGGGATTCCTGGTTGCAGGGTTGTGTGGGTCAAGCACAGACCCTTGCTGGTGACTCATTGCAAGGTGGGTGCAGCGATGTAAAATGGCTCCTGAAGAGCAGTGGGTCCAGTGACGATGGCAGAGAGTTAGCAGCACTGGTGTTGTTGAGTCTGCCCGGGACTCATAGTGGACGTGGCGGATCATAGATTGACTTTCTTTCAGCTTTATCTTTTTATTCTTAAACAATTTAAAATGGAGTCAGATTGTGGCGACCGTTGAAGCTTTTCACTGTGTTTTACCATGTAGAGCATAAGTGACAATGAATCATCATTCACTCACTGCTCCCAAGGATATTCCAATCTCCAATTATTTTGAAGTAGTTGAATTTGGACATAGAACTAAGGGAAAAAAAAACTCACCAGACAGGGCCTCCCTTGGTTGGGGAACTTTGCAAAAAAAGTACTTGAGCTTTGGGAGAGCTCCCCCAGATGGATATTTAAAAGTAAAACAACAAATTAAATGAAATAGAAAGAATCAAGAGGAAAATTAAGAAAATTATTCCACTCAGTGCCCATCAGTTGGAGAAGGTTTCACTGCAATCTATCTGGTTTACCTTCAGGAAGACAACCTACAGGCCTTCCCCATACTGACCTATATCTGGCTAATGGTTGCTTGTTTGGAAGTCAACAGCTGTGCATTCACAGAGGATATACTTATAGAGTCAAACAACATGGAAACAGACCCTTTGATCTAACTAGTTCACGCCAATCTGTTCCAGAACTAAACTAGTCCCATCTGCCTGCATGTGGTCCGTATGCCTCACAACCTTCCCTATTCATGTAGTTACTCAAATTTCACACGAAATATTCTCTGTTAAAAAAAAAGTTGTCTATCATATCCTTCCTAAAACTTTCTCCACTCACCTTAAAAATGTTCCCCCGAGTTTGGAACTTGTCCACGCCACGGGAAGAAAAACCCCTGTTATTCACCTTCGGGCTAAATCACAGAATTCCTAAAGTGTGAAAGCAGCACATTTGGCCCATCAGCCCCACCTTGTAATCCTGCATGGGCTCACCAATCTAGCGTGCACATCCCTGGAGACTATGGAGCAACTTAGCAACTTAACCTAGCCTGCGCACCTTTGGACTGTGCGAAGAAACTGGAACATCCAGAGAAAACCCATGCAAGCATAGCAAAAATGTGCAAACTCCACACAGACAGTCACCTGAGGGGGGAATCAACCCTGAGTCCCTGGCGCTGTGAGGCACCAGTGCTCACCATTGAGTCACCGTGCCACCCTAAAGGTTTAAGGGGATCAAAGGATGCAGGAAGAAAGTGGGAACATGGAGCTGAGTTGGATAATCAGCCATGATTGTACTGAATGTGGGACCAGGCTGAATGGCCTACTCCTGCTCTGAGGTTATACGTTTCCAAATAAGCAGACTGCTGAGGTTTAGCAATTTAAAATTCCCTTACCACCTTCCCTAGCCCATTAAACTCCTGTTACCTGAAGATGGTGGTAATTCGACTCTGCTAAATGTGTTGCACACCTAAGCTGGTGGGCTTCTGTACCCAAACTCCTGGAATGCAATTTTCAAATTGAATGTGTAACCAATCCTGACCCCATCACTCATTGATAATAGGGTCTGATATAATTTACTATAATGGGATTCTAAAGTCGGGACGCTTAGGGTTTCCACTTCAATACTATAATCACTACCATACCTAATAGGTGGCACTGTGGCTCAGTGGTTAGCATTGCTGCCTCACAGCACCAGGGTCCCAGGTTCGATTCAGGCCTTGGGTGACTGTCTGTGTGGAATTTGCACATCGTCCGCGTGGGTTTCCTCCGGGCACTCCGGTTTCCTCCCACAGTCCAAAAGATGTGCAGGTCAGGTGAATTGGCCATGCTAAATTGCCCATAGTGTTAGGTGCATTAGTCAGAGGGAAAGGGGTCTGGGTGGGGTACTCTTCGGAGGGTTGGTGTGGACTGTTTGGGCTAAAGGGCCTGTTTCCACACTGTAGGGAATCTAATCTAATCTAATCTAACAGAGTCATACAGCATGTAAACAGACCCTTATGTCTAACCAATCCATGCCAAACATAATACCAAACCAAACTAGTCCCACCTGCCCGCACTTGGCCATTATCCCTCTAAACATTTCTTATTCATGTACTTATACAAATGTCTTTTAAATGTTGTAATTGTACCTACATCCACCACTTTCTCTGGAAATTGATTCCACACACAAACTACTCTTTGTGCAAAAGTTGCCCCTCATGTCTTTTTTAAATCTTTCTCCTCTCACCTTATAAAATGCCACCTCGTCTTGGAATCCCTCACCCTAGGTAAGACACCTTATCTATACTAGATTAGAGTGGTGCTGAAAAAGCACAGCAGGTTAGACAGCATCTGTGAAGCAGGAAAATCGACATTTCAGGCAAAAGCCCTTCATCAGGAATTCCACTCCTGATGGAACCACTCCATCAGGAACCACTCTAATCTAGACTCTGATTTCCAGCATCTGCAGTCCTCACATTTACCTAGTTGATTCCCACCTTATCTATACCCCTAATGATTTTATAAACCTCCTACCCTCCAGTGATAATAGTTCCAATCTATCCTGCCTCTCGTTAGAACTCAAACCCTGTGTTCCCAGCAACATTCTGGTAAATCTTTTTTGAACACTGTCCAGTTTAATGATAGCTGAAAATGTGTTGCTGGAAAAGCACAGCAGGTCAGGCAGCATCCAAGGAACAGGAGAGTCGACGTTTCGGGCATAAGCCCTTCTTCAGTTTAATGATATCCTTCTTATATCAGGGCTACCGGAACTGGACACAGTACTTCAAAAGAGGCCTCACCAACATCCTATCATAATCTTAACATGACGTCCCAACTCCCACAGGCAGAAGTAGGTATTGCAGGTGCTGGAGATTAGAGTCAAGATTGGAGTGTTGCTGGAAAAGCACAGTAGGTCAGGACGCATCTGAGGAGCAGGAAAATCGATGTTTTGGGCAAAAACCCTTCACCAGGAATTCCTTTTGCCCGAAATGTTGATTTTCCTGCTCTTGGAATACTGCCTGACCTGCTGTGCTTTTCCAGCACCACTCTAATGCTGATCCCAACTCCCATACTCAAATGATTTATTTGATGCCATCCTCAGAGTCACAGAATTGTTACAGTACAGAAGAAGGCTATTCAGCCCATCATATGCACTGCCACTCCGAATGAGCAATTGACTGAGTGAAGAATTGCAATACAGAAGGAGGCCACTTAGCCCAATGTGAATGCACCAGTTCTCTGACTGAGCAATTTGCAGCACTATCAAAGAATCACAGAAGTGCTATGGTATAGAAAGAGGCCATTTGACCCATCATGTTTGCACCGGCTCTTCAAATGAGTATTATTACCTAATACCAATTGCCTGCTAAATTCTCATACACTTGGACACCATTTCTAACCAAATAACCATCTAATGCCCTCTTCTTCCACCACACTTAAAGTTGAGCATTCCTGGTCCTAACTATTCACTCTGTGAAAAGAATTTTCTCACCTCACATTTGCTGTTTTTTGCAAATCACTTTGAATCTGTTCTCCAGCCCAACAGTCCAATATGTTATTGAAGGGGAGTTATTTTTACTGTTTCCCTGTAGGATTAACCTTGACTTCAAACTTGCCTACTCCCAAACAGCTTTTATGGAAATAAAAAGCTTCTGCACATTCTGCTTAGCTCTCACATTGTGAGTTAGATGCAGTGACAGTTGTGCAAGGAGCCTTCAGCTCATAACCTGGTTTCACATCTCCCCACAGATCAGCAGCAGGAGTGCAGGGAGAATTGAGAAACCACTGTCTTCAAACCCAGAAGAAAAGAGTTTCAGGCAGAGAATCTTATCAGACGGAAGCAGATGGTGCAGTATTGGAGCCCGGTCAGCACAGCCAAAACAAAGCAATTTCTGAGTCTTTGATTTCCTATCCATTCCACTGCAATACACTCTAGCTTCTAATACAAAGCCTATCAGTAATTCAGCATTCCTCTGGGTCTTAGTGCCTGAATGTGAT
Source organism: Chiloscyllium plagiosum (assembly GCF_004010195.1). NCBI lineage: Eukaryota > Metazoa > Chordata > Chondrichthyes > Orectolobiformes > Hemiscylliidae > Chiloscyllium > Chiloscyllium plagiosum. The sequence goes on from NC_057710.1 coordinate 12,579,018, forward strand.
AGAATGATAAACAGGCTACGTGACAAATTACCTAAGGGCGGCATGGTGGCTCAGTGGTTAGCACTGCACCCTCACAGCACCAGAGATGCGGGTTTGATTCCAGCCTCGGGTGACTGTGTGGAGTTTGTACATTCTCCCCATCTCTGCATGGGGTTGCTCTGGTTTCCTCCCACAATCTAAAGATGTGCAGGTCAGGTGGATTGGTCATGCTAAGTTGTCCATAGTGTTAGGTACATTAGTCAGAGGGAGATGGGTCTGGGTGGGTTCTCTTCAGAGGGTCTGTGTGGACTTGTTGGGCTGAAGGGCCTGTTTCCACACTGTAGAGAACCTAATCTATCTCCTACTTTTAATGTGCAAGAAGGTTGGAATATACAAAAGATGGAATGTGATACACTTTGAATCAGGAAACTGGCTACCTCTTTTTCCTGGTCTCTACATGTATTTATTTCTGTTTAAATTGTACACATAGTCGAGTAATTACAGACCAGAAAACATTAAACAACAGAAAGCAACATTCAGCCCTTTGAGTTCTGTATATGCTAACATTCCCACTTATATTGGCCACATCAGCTTATGATCTCTTTATTCCCTCGATGCCACTAGAAAGATTTGATGCCCATTGCCTTTGAACGGAATGACTTGGCCATTTCAGAGGGCAGTAAAGATCAATCGCTGGAGAGGTGATGGCCAAGTGGTATTATCGCTGGACTGTTAATCCAGTGCAGGCAAAATCGACGTTTCGGGCAAAAGCCCTTCATCAGGAATAAAGGCAGAGAGCCTGAAGCGTGGAGAGATAAGCTAGAGGAGGGTGGGGGTGGGGAGAGAGT
>NC_057710.1:12582247-12589639 GCF_004010195.1 Chiloscyllium plagiosum
CAACATTTCAACTCCCCCTCTCACTCTGCCGAGGATATGGAGGTGCTGGGCCTCCTCCACCGCCGCTCCTTCACCACCAGACGCCTGGAGGAAGAACGCCTCATCTTCCGCCTCGGAACACTTCAACCCCAGGGCATCAATGTGGATTTTAACAGTTTCCTCATTTCCCCTTCCCCCACCTCATCCTAGCTTCTAACCTCCAGAAACTCGGTCCCCTGACCTGTCCGGACTTGTCCGACCTGCCCAGCTCCTTTTCCACCTATCCACTCCACCCTCTCCTCCCTGACCTATCACCTTCATCTCCTTCCCCACTTACCTATTGTACTCTATGCCACTCTCTCCCCACCCCTACCCTCCTCTAGCTTATCTCTCCACGCTTCAGGCTCTCTGCCTTTATTCCTGATGAAGGGCTTTTGCCCGAAACGTCGATTTTGCCTGTCCTCGGATGCTGCCTGAATTGCTGTGCTCTTCCAGCATCACTGATCCAGAATCTGGTTTCCAGCATCTGCAGTCATTGTTTTTACCTGTTAATCCAGTGACCCAGGTAATGTTCTGGGGACCCGTGTTCAAATCCTGTTAGAGCCAATGGTGAAATTTGAATTCAATAAAAATGAAGAGGCTAATGATGACCATGAAACCATTGCCTGATTGTCAGGAAAAACCCATCTGGTTCATTAGTGTTCTTCAGGGAAAGAACTTTGCCATCCTTACCTGGTCTGCCCTACATGTGACTCCAGATCCACAGCAAGGTGGTTGACTCTTGACTGTCCTCTCAGATAGGCATTGGTGAATGGTCCTGTGAATGAATAAAATTAAAAAAAAAATTGTTGAGGATGACATATTTCCTTCTCTGAAGTGAACCAAGTGAGTTTGTGCAACCATCGTTGGACATGTTTAGCATTGCTGAGACGAGTTATGGACCAAATGCTGGCAAATTGGACTAGATCAGTTTAGGGTGTCTGGTTGGCATGGACAAATTGGACTAAAGAGTCTGTTTCTGCGCTGTGCGGCTTTATGACATTATATCTCAGATGCATCAATTGAATTTAAATTCTACCACCTGTCGTGGCGGGATTTGAATCCACATTTCAAGCCAAACCTCTGCTTTACTAATCTCATGACATTATTGTGGTATTTCCTCAGGTGACTCCTGCTGGTACTGTGTGGTATCTTACACCTCCACCAGTGTGTGGGACTAGGGGAGGGTTATTTGAGGCATTTCACCGTCATCAATACTCCTTTGATTTTGCTTTGTCTTGGGACTGAATTGTGATTAGTGGAAGAGAACAAAGCACCATTTATTTGACAGATATTTGAATAGGCAGGGAACAGAGGGAAACAGACAGTGTAGAGATGAAAGGTTTTTAGTTTAGAAAGGCATCTTTGTTCGTGCAGTCTTGGTGGGCTGAACGGCCTGATCCTGTCTTTATCGTAGAGTATCTACAGAAGACTCACAGTTTTCAAATAACGAGAAAGCCTATTGCATGACAGTAATGAGTACAATAGTTTGATTTGATTTGATATACTTCATTGTCACATGTTCCAAGGTACAGTGAAAAGTTCTGTTTTACGTGCAGTACAGGCAGATCATACTATACAATGTGCATTAGGGTAATAGCACAGGGTGAAGAATGCAGAGAAGATGCACAATGAGCAAGATCAACATTAAATTTAAAATTTGAGATGACCATTTAGAAGTCTAATAACAGCGAGGAAGAATCTGTTGGTACGTGTATTCAAGTGTCTGTATCTTTTTCCTGATGGAAGAGGTTGGAAGAGATTATAACCAGAGTGGGAGTGGTCTTTGATTATGTTGGCTGCTTTCCTAACTCAAACCTTAGGGAACAGGTATAGATACATCTGCTGCCTTCAGGGTAGGATTCCCTGTTTCTACCATCTGACTGTGTGTGATATCTATAAATGATTTAACATGAAAACTAACCCATACAGAACCAATACCTCATACTATAATTACCAACATATCCACACATATAAATTCTGCACTTTCTTTTTCTCTGCATTCGTGCATAGTTACTAAGTGAGTTGGTTAGCTCAGTTGTTTGGACAGTTGGTTTGTGATGCAGAGTGACACCACCAGCATGGGTTCAAATACCAGCTGAGGTTATCATGATGGTCCCACCTTCTCAACCTTGAGGTGTGGTGACACTCAGGTTTAAATAACTTCCTGTGGGACTATGGTGACTTTACTACATAATATCCTCAATCATCTACTCTGAATGTTCCTGTCCATTTCAATGCACTATGGTGGATATAAGATTTGAGTTCCTAGGAGTAAAGATCACCAATAATCTGTCCTGGTCCATCATGTTGACACTACAGTCAAGAAAACACACCAACACCTCTACTTCTTTGGAAGGCTAAGGAAATTGGCATGTCCATAATTAATCTTACCAATTTTTATATATACGCTGTTTAAAAAAAACATCCTATCCAGATACATCACAGTGTGGCATGGCAAATGCACTGCCCAAGACTGCAAGAAATTACAGAGTTGAACACAGCCCAGTCCACTATGAAAACCAACCCCCTTCAATTGACTCCATCTGCACTTCCAGCTACCTCAGGAAAGCAGACAAGATAATCAAAGACCCCTCCCACACCAGTTACACTCTCTTTCACACTCTTCCATCAGGCAGAAGAGACAGAAATTTGAAAATGTGTACCAACAGATTTAAGAACAACTTCTTCCCCACTATTATGAATGGACATCTCAAAAATTGGAGTTGATTTTTCTCTGCACCTTCTCTGTAGCTGTAAAGTTATATTCTATATTCTGTCCCTGATGTATTCATGTAAGGCACGATTTGTCTAGATAGTATGGAAAACAATACTTTTCACTGTATCTTGGTACATGTTACAATGTTAAGTCAAAAAACAAAAGTCTTTCCAAAAGAAATTACTTTAATCATCTTATTGGGAATATAAATTTAAGAGAAAAAGAAGTCAGTATCAGATCAGTATTTTTTGCAATGAATCAGCAAATTAGGTGATTCTTATAACTCTATCTATGACATATATCTCTCAGAGATATATGTTAGCAATTAAAAGTTGAAACTTTGATTTATTTTTAAATATTCTCTTCCAATAAGTCATGTGAGAATGTCAGGAGTGCAGAGCTCTGAGATGCAGAGAGATCTGGGTATCTGCACACCTGGATCACAAAAGGTTATGCAAGTGCAAAAAGTAATTAGGAAAATAGATGTTACCTGTTTTGTGAGAATTGTATACAAAAATAAAGAGATTATGCTTCAGTTATTTGGGTGGCACGGTGGCACAGTGGTTAGCACTGCTGCCTCACAGTGCCAGAGACCCGGGTTCAATTCCCGCCTCAGGCGACTGACTGTGTGGAGTTTGCACATTCTCCCCGTGTCTGCGTGGGTTTCCTCCGGGTGCTCCGGTTTCCTCTCACAGTCCAAAGATGTGCAGGTCAGGTGAATTGGCCATGCTAAATTGTCCGTAGTGTTAGGTAAGGCGTAAATGTAGGGGTATGGGTGGTTTGCACTTCGGGGGGGTTGGTGTGGACTTGTTGGGCTGAAGGGCCTGTTTCCACACTGTAAAGTAATCTAATCTTATTCAGCTTACTGGTGAGACCACACCCAGAATCCTGTGCACAATATTAGTCTCCTTATTTAAGAAAGGATGTGAAAGCATTGGAAGCAGAACTGAGAAGTTTTGCTAGTCTAATGCCTGAAATGGGTGGGTTGTCTTATGTGGGACAGTTGGACAGGCCATGCTTGTATCGTTGGAATTTAGAAGAGGAACAGGAGATTTGGTTGATGTACATAGGATTCTGAAAAGTCTTGACAGCGTGGATTTAGAAAGGATGTGACTTCTTGTGGAAGACTCTAGAATCAAGGGTCATTATTTTAAAAACAAGGGATCACTTATTTAATAGAGAAGAGTGGCAAATTTTTTTCTAATAGAGGATAGGGAACATTTGAGCCATAGAATCATAGAATTATACAGCACAGAAACAGACCTTTCAGTTCAACTTGTCCATGCCCACCAGGTTTCCCAAACTAAAGTAGTTCCACTTGCCTGCATTTGGCCCATGTCTCTCTAATTTCTTATTTATGTACCTGTCCAAATGTCATTTAAATGTTGTAAGTGTAGCTGCATCTATCATTTCCTCTATCAAATCATTCCACATATGAACCAATCTGTGTGAAAGAAATTACCACTCAGGCACCATTTAAATTTTTCTCCCTCTCACCTTAAAAATACTCCCTGTAGTTTTGAACTCCCCCACCCTAAGGAACAGACTTTTACTATTCACCTTATCTATGCCCCTCAGAACTTTGTAATCTTCTTTAAGGTCACCCCCCAACCTCCTGCGCTCCACTAAGTCCCAGCCTCTTTGTATAACTCAAACCCTCCAGTCCTGGCAACATCCTGGTAACTCTTTTCTGAATCTTCTCCAATTTAGTGATATCCTTCCTATCACAGGGCGACCAGAACTGTACACAGTACTCCAGAAGTGGCCTCACCAACGTCCTTAACAGCCTCAACATGATGTCCCCAACTCCTATACACAAAGGTTTGAGTAACGAAGGCAAGAATGCTAAACACCTTCTTAACCCACCCCTTGTGATGCAACTTTCAGAAAACTATGTACTTGAACCCCCTAGATCTGTCTGTTCAACAACACTACCTTGGGCCCTACCATTAACTATCTAAGTCCTGCCCATCTTTGTTTTACCAAAATGCATTCATCCAAATTAAACTCCGTGTGCCACTCCTCAGCCCATTGGCCCAATTGATCAAGATCTCTTTGTAACCTTAGATAACCTTCTTCACTGTTGACTACAACAAGTTTATTGTTATTCACAAAGTTAGTAACCATGTCTCCTAAATTCTCATCCAAATAATTGATATAAATGACAAACAAATAAGGATTCAGCACCAATATCTGCAGAATAGGCCTCCAGTCTAAAAAACAACCCTTCACCACCATCCTCTGTCTCCTACTGTCAAGCTAATTTTGTATCCAATTGGCAAGCTTCCCATGAATCTCATGTGATCTAATTTTATAAGTAGTCTACCATGTAGAACCTATTTCAAAGGATTTACTAAAGTCCAAGTCGACAACGCCTACAGCTCTGCCGTCATCAATATTTTCGGTTACGTCCTCAAATAAAAACTCAATCACATTTGTGAGGTACAATTTCCAGTCACAAAGCCATGCTGACTATTCCCTAATCATTCCTTGCCTCTCCAAATGTTTGTAACTCCTACGTCTCAGAATCCCTCCAACAATTTACCCACCACTGATGTCAGACTCGCATGGGTCTACAGTTCTCAGGCTTCTCCTTACAGGGTGTTGCTAGGGATGGAAGATTTGAGTTATAAAAATAAGCTGGGACTTTAGGAGATTGAGGGGTAACCTTATAGAGGTTTATAAAATCATGAGGGGCATAGGTAAGTGTCTTTAGCAAGGTGAACTAGGGGACATACTTTTAAGGTGAGATGAGAAAGTTTTAAAAAGGATTTGAGGGGCAACTCTATCATACAGAGAGTGGTTCATGTGTCGAATGAACTGCAAGAGGAAGTGGTGGGTGGAGGTACAGTTACAATATTTAAAGGCATTTGGATAAGTACATGAAACAAAAATTTTGGAGGGATGTGGGCCAAATGCAGGAAGGTGGGAATAATTCAGTACGGGAACATTGTCATCATGGCTGAGTTGAACCAAACGATCTGTTTCTGTGCTGTATGGCTCTACGACCCTACATAAGATCCTGGGGTGGGGGGTGTGGGAGGAGGGGGGTGTGGTTGACTGGGTGGATGTGAAAAGGATGTTTCCTCTAACACCTAGAAGGTGGGGCAGTATGGTGGCTCAGTAGGTAGCACTGCAGCTTCACAGTATCAGAGACCCAGGTTTGATTCCAGTCTCAGGTGACTGTGTGGAGTTTGCACATTCTCGCTGTCATTGCGTGGGCTTCCTCCCAAGTTTCAAAGATATGCAAATTTGCCCATAGGTTCATTAGTCAGGAGAAATAAGGGAATGGATCTGGATGGGTTACTCTTCGGAGGGTGGCTGTGGACTTGTTGGCTGAAGGGCCTGTTTCCACGCTGTAGGGTTCTAATGGTGGAATCTAGAACTAAGGATCATAATTAAAATAAGGGATCACTCATTTAAGCTGGGCAAGAGGAAACCTATTTTCTCTCAGAGTCTTTGGAATTCCCTTCCTCAAAGGGCGGAGGATATAAACCTTGTCAATATTTTTAAGACAAATGTAGTGGAATAACTGCGCAAAGGTCGATATCCTATCACCACACCACCCTTTATTTACATATGAACAATACACTGGCTGTGGCCAGCCAGCTCAGAGTTGGCCCCCTGTTTATATTTTTTGAATTCATAGTTATTCAAAATACAATATATTAGTAACAATACACAAGAGAAGTAGAGACGCAATCATAAGGCATCCGAAAAGTCCCCAATTTATTTTTATTCATAGTTATACAACATACAATAGAACATTAACAATAAACAGGATAATTTCCCTTTTTATATATATGTATATGTATATCCACATATACGTTTTAAAGTGTCTTCCTTAAACAAGGGGAAAGAAAAAGAAAACTCTCCTCTTCCAAAAAAAAACAGAAACTAACAATGGCAGTAACACACTCACTGTAGCACCAGCCAACCAGCCAGCCAACCAGCCAACCAACCAGCCAACCAACCGACCAGCCAACCAGCCAACCAACAAGCCAGCCAACCAGCCAGCCAACCAGCCAGTCAGCCAGCCAGTCAGCCAACCAGCCAACCAGCATAGAGTCAGTGCTCAAAACTGAGGAGACTCTGAGGAATCTCCTGGTCATATTTTATTTTAACTTGACCCCCACATTACCGCCTAACTGCAGTTTTCTCTGCTTATATTGGTCAGCCAGGGCTTCTAGATTGGCCAGGTTGTTTTTTAATCTTTTTTTTTGTGTGTGCAGGTGTGAGACACAATGAAAGACACAAAGTGCACGAATCTTTATTCAAATTCCACCACCAGGAAGAAAGGAAAACACCCGGGTGGCCAGTGACAAACACTGCCCTTCACATCAAAGGGCAGTGCTGTGTGATCAAAACAGTGAAGGGAGGGGAGGGACTAAATCAAAATAGATTTGGAGGGAGAAATGATGCACTCTACTCCCTGTGGCGCCCACCTCTCCCTGAACAACTCCAGGGTGTTGGTGGACACCGCGTGCTCCTTCTCCAAGGACACCCGGGCCCTAACGTAACCGCGGAAGAGGGGCAGGCAGTCGGCCCTAACAACCCCCTCCACGGCCCGCTGCCTCAACCTGTTAATGGCCAGTTTGGCCAGGCCCAGGAGCAGACCCACGAGAAGGTCTTCAGACCTGCCCTCCCTCCTCCGT
>NC_057710.1:12589851-12612902 GCF_004010195.1 Chiloscyllium plagiosum
AGCAGCAGTCTATACAGGGCCCTCCTTTTTACATCTTTGAAGGAGACAAAATTAAAATTTCGGAGGCGGCTCAGGTTGTGGGGCACAGGCTCCCGCGGGAAGTATGGGACCTTGGGGCCAATGTGAAATTCCGTCCGGGCAGGGGTGAGCATGGACGGGATTCCCACCACACACCTGAGCGTCCTCCAACTGGTGCACTACGTCGGGTCCGAGCACTGCCGTTTTAAGGCGTCGGATGGCGGTGGCTACGTACCGGACGTCTACCGTTTAGATTGGCCAGGTTAACAACCGTATTCAAGGATCTCAATCAATGAGATCCACCTGATTCCAATCACGACAGGGAGCTACATTCTTGATTACCAAGGGGATGAAAGAATACCGGGGGTATGCAGGAATGTAGCGTTGATCAGCCATGAGTTTGCCAAATGGCGGAGCTGATTTGAAGGTCTGAGCGGCTGACTTCTGTCCTTATTTGGATGCTTGTGTGACACTGCATTCCTGAAGAAGGGCTTATGCCCGAAATGTCGATTCTCCTGCTCCTTTGATGCTGCCTGACCTGCTGCGTTTTTCCAGCAACACATTTTTAAGCTCTGATCTCCAGCATCTGCAGTCCTCACTTTCTCCTGTTTGTGTGACAGGTTATCAGCAGTTTCCAGAAAGTAGACAAATCAGCTGAGGCACAAGCTAATTGAATGGCAAGGCAAACTGAAGGAGCAGAGTTGTCTTTTCCTGCTGCAAATTCAAATGTTCCTATGTTTGTATGTTCCTGTGAGTGATCAGGAGAGAAGGATAAGCTGACTGTCTGGCAACAAGCACCAATGTGCTGGGCTGCTCTATTTTTTTCACATTACAATTAAGCTACTATTAAACAGCCTTTTCTTGAGATTTATCCACACCTTGGAATTGAAAAATCTCGCGTTCACTTGTGCTGATCTTTACAGCAACCTGCTGCTTATCAATCTTACTGCATTTTTTCAACTCTGGAATTTTGTGAATTCCCCATACACTATTGGTAGGGACCTTCAGTTCCCTAGGGCCTAAGGTCTGGAATGCTCTCAGACTTTATGTTATTCACCCTTCTGAATTGATTGCACTTTTCTTATTTACTCTGGGGACATGGGCATTGTTGGCTGGGTCAGCATTTACTGCCTGTCCCTAGTTGCCCTTGAGAAAGTGGTGGTGAGCTACCTTCTTGAACCACTGCAGTCCACCTGCTGTGGGTACACCTTCAATGCCCTTAAGGAGGGAATTTCAGGATTTTTGACCCAGTGACAGTGAAGGAATGGCAATATATTTTCAAGCCAGGATGGTGAGTAGTTTGGAGAGAAACCTGAAGGTGGTGGTGATGATGTTCCCATGTATCTGCTGCCCTTGTCCTTCTAAATGGAAGTTGCCATGGGTTTGGAAAGTGGTGTCTGAGGATCTTTGGTGAATTTATACAGTGCACCTTGTACACAGTACACACTAATGCTACTGAGCGTTGGTGGTGGAGGGAGTGAATGTTGGTGGATTTGATGCCAATTAAGTGGGCTGCTTTGTCCTGGAGGCTTGTCAAGCTTCTTGAGTGTTGTTGGAGCAGCACTTATCCAGGCAAGAGGCAAGAATTCCATCAGACACCTAATGTGCGTATTTTAGATGGTGTCATCAAGTCGGGAGTTGAGAAGTCATATTGAGGTTATACAGGATGTTGGTGAGGCCTCTTCTGGAATACTGTGTCCTGTTCGGGTCACCCAGTTATAGGAAGGATGTTATCAAGCTGGAGAGGGTTCAGAAGAGATTTACCAGGATGTTGGTGGGTGTGGAAGATTTGAGTTATAAAGAAAGGTTGGATAGGCTGAGACCTTTTTCACTAGAGTTTGAGAGGCAATATGATAGAAGTTTATAATTTTTTTTATTTTCATAGGCATATGGACAAGAATGGAATAGTGTAGATTAAATGGGCTTCAGATTGGTTCCACAGGTCGGTGTAACACCGAGGGCTGAAGGGCCTGTACTGCGCTGTAATGTTCTATGTTCTATAAAATAATGAGGGGTATAGATAGAGATAATGGTAATTGGCTTTTTCTTAGGATGGGTGACTTCAAGACAAGGGGTCACATTTTTAAGGTGAGAGGAGACAGATTTAAAAAAGACATGAGGCAAATTTTTTATAACTGTGGTTCATGTGTGGAATGAACTCCTGAGAAAGTGGTGGATGTGGGTACAATTACAACATTTAAATGACATTTGGATAAGCACACAATGGGGAAAGGCTCGGAGGGATATGGGTCAGGCGCAGGCAGGAGGAACTGGTTTAGTTTGGGATTATGTTCGGCATGATCTGGTTGGACTGAATGGTCTGTTTCCCATGCTGTATGACTCTGTGACTATGATTCTACAATACTTTCGATCTGACTTGTCCAAGCCAACCAAGTTTCCCAAACTAAGTAAATCCCATTTCCCTGTGTTTGGCCCATTTCTCTATAAACCTATTCATGTACTTGTTCACGTTTTTTTTTTAAATGTTGTAAGTGCACCTGACTGTATCACTTCCTCTGGCAGTTCATTCCATACACAAGTCACTGAAAACATTGCCCCTCAGGTCTCTTATAAATATTTCTGCTCTCACTCTTAAAATATGCTCCCTGGTTTTGAAATCAACCATCTCAGGGAAAATAACTTCGCTATTCACATTGTCTGTGCCCCTCATAATTTAATAAACCTCTATAAGGCCACCCCTCAATCTTTGAGAGAATCAGGAGATAAGTTATTTGTTCTGACTTGCTCTTGCAGCCACTGATTCTATATGGTGAGTTCATTGGAATTTCTGGTCAATGGTCACCCCTAGGATGTTAATAGAGGGGGTTTCAGATAGACAAAAAGGGGATGGAGGGAGGTCGAGAAGGAGTAGAAACATCAGATAGACATGTTGGAACTGATGCCCAGTTCCTGCTCATTAAGATCTTGGTGAGATTTTGTTATCTCTCTCACACACCTTTTTGAGTTGTTCCTTAAACTGCTCCATCTTTGAGAAGAATTTGGGTCATCTGTCCTGTGTATTCACTTTTGACTTGATGCCAGTGTTTATTTGGTATTACTCCTTTGGAGCACCTTGTGTGAGTTACTGTGTAAAAAGGTCTATAAAAACAGAGTTGTTATTGTTGCTGTGAGCTCTAATCTTCATATCAACTTCTACAGAAAACCTGAATGAAAAAAGACTTGAATTTATATCGTGCCATTCATGTCTCATGATTTAAGTACTTTTCAAGTGCAGTCACTGTGATAACCTAGAGAGACCTGGGCTGACACTTCAGTGCAGCATTGAGTGGGTATTATACTGTCAGAAAGGTGGATAAGTTGTTTTTTGGGGGTGGGGGATAGTTTTCTCAAAGTTAGCTCTATCTCTCTCGCACAACTTCAACAGAAGTGTAGCACAAATCCCTGTGAAATTTCATTTCCATGAACCTGTTTAATGGAAGTTATTAATCCTGTAATACTTATTTAACAGGGGAATATTACAGTTGTCCTGGCCAGCATGACTCCAAAGAACGCATTGTAATTCATCAGTCAACTCAGTTGTGTTTGTGGATCAGCTTCTATATTTGTCTTGTAACCAATCACTGCTTTACAATGTAATGAATTGCACATGACTGATTTTGAGATACGATAAGCTGAATGCAGCAAAAGCTCATAAACGTAGCATTGGAACAAGATAGATGTAGTCCATTGGACTAGTTACACAACTCCAAAACAGAATAGACGACCATTGCCCAATAGCTTTCTCAGCTACATTTGTTAAACTATCTCTTGAAGTTTCTTTACCATCCAATGGCTGTAATACTATCTGACCTATAATTTGCTTTACTCTCCCTTCTCAACTTTCTCCTTTCTTTGTGGTAATTGACAGAAGAAAAGGGAGATAAGGAGGCAGAATAATTCGAGATGGGCAATACAATGCAACTGCCAGCAAAACTCACACCCCATAAAGGTATGGAAGAAAATTCTCTATTTTGATAATGTTCCTCAATCCCAAACTTGAAAGAACATTCCCTAACACACCTGCTCTATTTATCCAACTTCCCTTTAGCTACCCGGTATTACAGTAGGATCATGATTTAATCCTCATTCCAAGCCTGTAGTAGAGAGTAATGGACTGACGATCCAGTGTTGTTCTGGGGGGAAAATACATAATCAGAAATGGTGACATTCTGGATGAGATGAAATTAAAGAACAAAACTCATGCTGCTATTTGAAAAAGAATTGAGTTCTCCTGACATCCTGGTCAATATTTATCCCTCAGCAAAAAAAAATCAATTGAGCATTCATTTCATTGCTGTTTGTGAGAGCTTACTGTATATACAATTGATTGCTGTTTTTATCTACATTATTGCAGCACTCATACATTATAAAAAGTAGTTAATTGGCTGTGAATGGATCCTGAGACAATCTAAGAACTTAAAAGGTATTATATAAATTGAGTAAGTGTCTTTATTTAAGTCTGAGGTCCTTTTAATAGAAATTGGTCTCCCTGATGGGAAACCTGCCAGCAATACTGTAAGATTAGGAAGTTATCAATGGCTCTGGATCCCTGCAAACTGACCTGAGGCTTGGGTTTTTGCCCATCCAAAGGAACTACCTGCCCAGTGACAACAAACCCAGAACAGGAGACAAAAGGCAACCATTTTAATAAAACACTTTCATTCAGTTTATTTGCTTATGGAATGAGGACATGGTTGGCAAAGCCTGTGTCTATTGCACATTGATAATCTTCCATGGGAAGGTGACGGTGAGTAGTTTGAAGGGGAAAGTATAGAGGCCAACAAACAAAATTAGAATAGTGTTTCGGAAATAGTAGTTAGACTCGATGTTATTGGCTTCATCTCAGAGTACAAACTACGTAGATTTCATGATTTGGAGGTGCCGGTGTTGGATTGTGGTGGAGCAAGATAACAATCTCACAAAATCAGGTTCTAGTCCAACAGGTTTATTTGGAAGCACTAGCTTTTGGAGCGCTGCTCCTTCATCAGGTGGGTTGCCATAATGAAATGAATGCTGAACTGATTTTTTGGCTGAGGGATAAATATTGACCAGGATGTCAGGAGATCTCGATTCTTTTTCAAATAGCAGCATGAGTTTTTTTTCTTTAACTTCAGACTGAACATCTCATCCGGAATGTCACCATTTCTGATTATGTAGAAGTCACTTGATGAAGGAGCAGTGCTCTGAAAGCGAGTGCTTCTAAATAAACCTGTTGGAAAATAACCTGGTGTTGGGTGATTTACAAATAAGTAGGTTTCAAAAGTGTAGAAATTGACCATTTATGTCAAATATGATCAAGCTAAGACTGAAGGGCTACTGCAGTGCAGTGGTAATGTCCCTACCTTTTCAGCCATTGGCTCATATCCCACCTATTCTGGAGGTGTATGAAAACATCTCTGAACAGGTTGACTTTTAAATAGTGTAAATAAACTAAGGCTGAGAATATGTAAGTGGAGGGTGTTCATTATATGATTATTTGGTATTATCTCTGGGCCAGCAGATCTGGATTCACTTCACAACTACAAAGCAAGTCAGGAGGGGTGGGGATGGAGGTGCAGTACAGTGACCCTAACTCTGGGCCAGAAATCTGGGTTCAACTCATGCCTACTCCGGCAGTGTGTCATAGTCAATAAGGCCATAAGATATAGAAGCAGAATAAGGCCATTCAGCCCACTGAAACTGCTCTGTCATTTGATCATGGCTGATATGTTTCTCAACCTCATTATCCTGCCTTCTCCCCAAAATCTTTGATCCTCTTACTAATCAAGAACCTATCTGCCTCAGTCTTGCATATACTCAATGACTTGACCTCCACACCTTTCTGTAGCAATGAGTTGCACAGATTCATCAGTCTCTGGCTCCTTCCATAGAAATACTTCAGAGAAATACTAAAATGAATGAAAATGCTCCTTCTAAAGGGCCATCCCTTCACTCTGAGTCCGTGCCCTCAGGTCCTAATCTCTCCTACTAGTGGAAACATCTTGTCCATGTCCACTCTTTTGGTCTCTCAGTATTCTGTACGTTTCAATGAGATCCCCCTTCATCCTCCAAAGCTCCATTGAATACAGACCCAGAGTCCTCAATGCTCCTCATTTGTCAAGCCCTTCATTCCTGGAATCATTCACATAAACTTTCTCTGGATGCCTTCCAAGACTAGCACATCATTGCTTTGAAATAGGGCCCGGAACTACTCAATATTCTAAATGCAGTCTGAGCAGAGCCTTACACAGCCTCTGTAGTACATCTGTGCTCTTGTACTCAAGCCTTCTTGAAATGAATGCTAATGTTGCATTTGCCTTCCCAAATTGCCAAATGACCCTGAAAGTTAACCTTAAGAGAATCCTGAACTAGGATTCCCAAATCTCTTTGTGGTTCAGATTTCCAAATTCTTTTCCCCGCTTAGAAAAAGACGTCGGAGGTGGTGTGCTAAATGATGAGAGTTTTGAGAGCCTGGCCTTTGTTTTGTGTAAATGAATGGTTTTTGAATGAGGTACTACCTCACCCTTCATGTTTCATGACTTGTGGGATAAGTAGCTGCTCCTCAATATTGCTGTTCTGGCTGGATGAGAATGGGTAGGAGGGGGCAGCACTGAGGAAAACCTCACTGAGATTGATCAGTTTTGGTTAGGCAATAAAGATTATAGATCAATGGGCCGATGGAATGAGAGCCATGCTTTCACCAAATTGCTGAAGAGGCTCAAGGGATTGACCTTGTTCATAGGATCATGAATCGTTGGAACATTTGTCCCTAGAGAGCAGAGAAAGCAGGGTCATCGAATAGGTTTAAGTCCACTCATTCTTGACTAAAAGGGGGAGTGATCAGGGATAGCTGGGAATGTGGACTTGAGGCCATATTCAGATCAGCCGTGATCTTATTGAATAACAGAGAAGGCGAGGGGGCTAAATGACCTACACTGCTTATCAGTGGATTGTCATAGGAGAAAGGAGTCCATCTTTACTCTGTTTTGGATTTATTCACTAAGTCCATTACAGGTGCATAGCTCCTAACTCTACTAGCTACTACCAGCATCAATACTGTCTCTAATCAACCTGTTTGCTCACATCTGATCACATCTCTGGATTGAGTGATACTTGAATCTCGACCTTCCAGTCCAGAGGTAGTGATAGTACCAAAAGACTCCTAAATAGAACTTTACATTCACAATTAGTGAGTAATCCTTGATAATACTTCTGACCAGTTTCAAACTTGGGATTTTTGTGCTTGTGACCAAATCTTTGTGGACTTTCAACCCAGAGACTCAGGTAATGTTCTGGGGACCCAGGTTCAAATCCTGCCACGGCAGATGTGGAATTTGAAATCAATAAAAAATCTGGAATTAAGAGTCTAACAATGACCACGAATCCATTGCCAGTTGCCAGAAAAAGCTCATGTGGTTCATTTAATGCCCTTTAGGAAAGGGAACTGCTGTCCTTACCTGGTCTGGCCCACACGTGACTCCAGAGCGACAGCAATGTGGTTTGGGGCAGTACGGTGGCTCAGTGGTTAGCACTGCTTTGTCACAGCACCAGGGAGCCATGTTTGATTCCAACCTCAGGTGACTGTGTCTGTGTGGAGTTTGTACATTCTCCCAGAGTCTGTATGGGTTTCCTCCAGGTGCTCTGGTTTCCTCCAACAGTCCAAAGGTAAGCAGGTTAGGGGGATTGGACAGGCTAAATTGCCCATATATTCAGGGATGTGTGAGCTAGCCATGGGAAATGCAAGGAGTATACGGATAGGGAAGGGAAGTCAGTCTGGGTGGGATGCTCGTTGGAGGGCCAGTGTGGACTCAATAGGCCAAATGGCCTGCTTCCACAGTGTAGGGATGGTGTAGAAAGGATGGACAGAGGGGACAAGGTTTCCTTGATAGTAAGAAATGAAAGTCAATTGACTGCAAAAACGCTACAGGTTAAAATGCTGGAAAATGTGTTTAGAAAGATGGATAATATGGCTATGTAATAGTTAGCACAGACCTGATGGACCGAAGGGCCTCTCTTTGTGCTACAAAAACTCAATGATTCCAAGACCATCAAGATGGCTGCTAAATAAAGCAAACACAAGAGTAAGGAAGAGTATAGAGAACGTTATTAACACACTTTGCTTTTCTTTGAGAAATCACTCATTTGTTGTTTGAAATGTTGTAAATAATCTCTCAAATCTCCACTCAAAATAACTTAAAGAGTCCTGAAATGACACACTCTCAATTTAAGTGTCCCATTAGTTGATCATCATGTGATTTCTGTTAACTTGTTAACACTTGGCAGTTTGTGAGGGATGAGAGGCTGTTGTCGTGGCATAGTGGTAGTGTCCCCTACCCCTGGAGCCAGAAGGCCTGAATCTCAGTCCTACTTTGTCCCAGAGGGGTGTCGTGACATCTCTGAACAGGCTGATTAAAAAAATACAGAAGGGTCACTGGACCCAAAACATTAGCTCGGCTTTCTCTGCCTAGATGCTACCAAGCTTCTCTAGCAATCTTTTTTCTTATTTCCAACATGAGACTTCTTAAAATAAAAATAAAATACGTCCAGGTTGAGGCGTGGAGGAGATCCGAGTTTGAGTGTAATATCTCTGAACACATCAACTGGAAAATCCCTTACAAGTTGCCTACAACCACAGCTTGTGTTAGAGCTTCATTAGTAAGTTGTTCATGTAGTTTTTGCTAATATGTTGCACGTGTGACCCTGTTCCCTCAAATTAACTGCTTTGCTTGTTTCCTGGTGCACCTTTTGTCGCGAAATAAAATCATCTGCACCTATTGTCCTCTGAGACTCCCTGTCACTCTGCATCCTAGTTGCTCATTTGACCTTGCCCGCTGTCCCAGTTCAAAGTAGTGTCAGTGTGACTGAGCTTATGCTGCTGTCGAAGATACAGGAAGCCGGCTCTCAATACAGGGGACGCCACTTTTAAATATTGCCCCTCACTTTCCCAGTTACTTTTAACACTGACTGCTGAGATGTACCGTTTGAAACAAAAACGTGGCAAGTCGCCACAGATGACCATAAAAAAAAACATAATTTCTTGATCCCGGAAGTTTACATTTGTTTGTGAAATTAACAATTAAAAAAAAACATAGAATCACGAGTAACGTTTTTGGGGGAGGGGGTATAGTAAGGCTGAACATTTTCGCTTCTATTAATTTTGATTTGGTTTAGAATTGTGCTAGTTTCATCGCAGTGTTGTACATAAGGCACGTGGATGTTTTGAATGTGCCTTGATTAAAACAAAACGCTTGGGTTTTCTTGTGGGTGGGGGTGGTTTAATTTTTTTTAAAAGAAAAGGCGGAGGTCAGCACCCCTAGGCGTTTCTTGTGCTCGTCTTGCTGGGTCGGGTTCGCCTCTCCGGGTCTGCTGCTTGAAAGAGCAGCGCCCGGCTCTGAACCGAGAGTTCCTTAGACAGACAGACACACACACAGAGAGAGAGGGAGGCAGACGCGATGGACTCTACACGGGTGTTTCATCTGCAGCCGTGTGGTAAGCGGCACCAGTGTCTTTTTTATTTCTTGTGTTAATTCTTTTTAAACACGCCGAGTGATAAAGCAAATACGCTCCACGTGTTTAATTCATTTCAGCGGCGGGGCGGGGAGGGGGGAAATGCAGGGACATGTGTCAACTCATGACAGTCGGAGGAGAATATGTCGTTGAAGCCAAGTCGCATCTCGATCTTTGCAGCACGCTTTTTAAGGCATCAACACTTAGAGCGTTCACAGACTAGGCAAAACGTTTTAAGTATCTGTTTTTGCAAACAGTCTGTGCTTGTGTGTGTAGGATAATTTGTTTATAATAAACATTTTTTTTATTGGCATAGTCGGCGGGTTCTGAAAGCAGAACAGAAATAGCTGGAGGAAATCAGCAGGGTTGGCAACATCTGTGGAGAGAAAGCAGAGTTAACGTTTTGCATTCAGTGACTCCTCAGTTTTGATTCAGTCCAGGGCGAGGCAGTTGTCTGATTTTTTTTTAAAGAAAGGAACACCTGCTTTAGTTCAGAGCTGGCTCATCCAGAGTAACTGTGGAAACCTTTCTTTCTCCTCGACCTGAGTAGGGATGGGATTTTGTCGGGGAATAACTGGCAGCTCAGATGATGGCTGTTTGCTCATCTGTGTTCAGACTCTGGGCTGGGTAGGTGTAAACTAGATGTTTCTTTTTTGCAGGGAAGTCGAGGTCTCGCCAATAGAAAGTCAGTTTGAGCCTGTTATTCACTGCGGCTGTTACAAATAACTGGGGATAGAGATTTCAGCAGAATCTCCTTCATCCGCAGGGTGGTGAGAATGTGAAGATGGGGTGCGGGTGAGAGAATTAACAAAATACTGGAGAGAAGAGGCTAGAAGAACAGACTAGTGGGCTCTTACTTTTTTGAGGAAGGCTTCTGAATTGTGATTTTTTTTAAGGAGTGCGTGTAGAATAAGGGTGTGAGGTGACAGTTTTCTAGAGGACTTTGGATGCTCTGTAGTAGCATTTGGATGATTTTATCTTTTCCCTCCTCCCATACAGTGAATTATGGCTAGAAATGTATGATGAGAAACTATATTCAGACCCACTAGTTATCAGGATTAGTATGGTGCTGGAAAAGCACAGCATCAGAGGAGCAGGAAAATCGACGTTTCTGGCAGGAACCCTTCATCAGGAATTTTTTTCCTGCTCTTCGGATACTGCCTGGCCTGCTGTGTTTTTCCGGCACCTCTCTCATCTTGACTATAATCTCTAGCATCTGCAGTCCTCACTTTCACTTTCGCCCACTAGTTATCAACTGAGGAATTACTAAGAGAAGTAAAGGAGGCAAGGAAGGTGGTGGTACACACCTAATGGGCGAAAAGGCCTCTTTATTGTTGTTTGATTGTGTTGCCATAGTCTTACCAGGCAGTAGGGGCTGGCCTCTTATTAGAGAGAGAAGTGCCTGGTGGTGATTTAATCCGAGGGCCACCAGACCACAGGTGAGGGAAGAGGTTGAGAAGGAGCATTCTTCACAGTAACATCAAACCAGTGATGGGAATTGAATGCATGCTGTTGGCATCACACTGCTCTGTAAACCAACAATCCAGTAAACCAAGCTAAACCAATTTCTCTCTTTATTTTATGATTCTATGAAAAAAAAATACCGTGTTAAAGTTAAAAGATGCCTCCTGCTAAGATACCCTGTACAAAGAGGGAGTTGAATCTTTTTGAATCATCGGTTTAACTTGTTCGTTGTAATGAAACACACCTGCTCTGGGTAGGCACCTGCAGCTTATGCAGCATTGCTCCTTTGTAAAGTAGTGCTGAGCAAACCGGACACTGAGGGGTGGGTAGGTGAAGGGGTTAGTGTTAGGTGGATTGGAACTCGAAGGTTCAAAGGCTAGTCTGAAGGTAGCCACAGAGTTGAGGCAGTTTGGAATTGGGGAATGAAGGAAGGTACAGTGACTGAAACATGGAACAGCATGTTAGAGCAGATTGCTCAGCTAACCTCGCCCAATCCACGGAGAAACTTAGAAAGCACCAGCAGGTTCGAAGTGCACTTACTGTCGATTGCAGGAGCAAATTGATAAAGGTTTATAGGTTATGGATAGTGTTATGGAGGCAAAATATTTTCGGAAACATTGCCTTCTGCTCAGTTACAAAGTATTTTGAACTATGAATGTTACTGATGCTTGCTGTACAAGTTCCTTTTGATGTTTCAATTTGCGATCCAAGAGTTTGTTTCTCGATGTTCACTGAGTAAGGTGATGATCTCTGGAGTGAAAGCAAACATTCTGACAGTAGCATGCTGCCTCTCCATCTCAATAAGGGAATACAGTCCATTAGGGTTACTGCTTCTCTTACAGACTAACAATTTTATTTTCCCATTGTGCCCTATCGAAAGAGAGGGGGAGGAACCAGACTAGACAAGGCTCGATCATGACATCTCATTGAGACTATCAGCAGGCTGTGTGCGCCATTGTTGTATTCACAACTAAAGAGATATCCTGTAGCTGAGGGTTTCTGGTAAATGCGGAATTGCTCTCCAGTGTGAGCCAGTGTCTTCAGAAGAAGGATTTTCATTTACATAGCACTATTCACCCTGCTGCCAGAGTCCCAAAGTGCTTTGTTGATCGTGAAACATTGAAACAATGACTGTCCTCCAGCGTCAAAAATTCTGGCTCAAGAATGCTACACAAGTAGGCAGCAATGAGAAAACAGACTTTTTTGAAAAGATCAGATTATTGTTTGTGCCATCTTGGATGCTGGAAAGAAACCTTCATGTACTACTTTGAAACAATGCAGTGGGATCCTTCACTTTGCCTGACTGCAGAC
This sequence comes from Chiloscyllium plagiosum, assembly GCF_004010195.1. NCBI lineage: Eukaryota > Metazoa > Chordata > Chondrichthyes > Orectolobiformes > Hemiscylliidae > Chiloscyllium > Chiloscyllium plagiosum. The sequence goes on from NC_057710.1 coordinate 12,602,131, forward strand.
TTGAAATTGGCTTAATACCTTGCTTGAAAGCCAGGACGTTTTAAGAGTGCAGCACCTTTTTCAGTATTGCATTGGAAGCATCAGCCCTACCTTTGTTCCTGTGGTATTTTGGTCCAACTTTGCCCTTTTTAGAATAGAGGAGATTTATCAGGCACTGAAAATAATCAGTGCTGATTTTTCAGGCACCAAGAGTTTCCAGAACAGATTGCTTAATTTTAGATTCGATTCCCTACAGTATGGAAACTGGCCCTTTGGCCTAACAAGTCCACACTGACCCTCCGAAGAGTAACCCACCCAGACCCATTCCCCTATCCTATATTTACCCCTGACCAATGCATCTAACAGTATGGGAAATTTAGCATGGCCAATTCACCTGACCTGCACATCTTTGGATTGTGGGAGGAAACCGGAGCACCTGGAGGAAACCCACACGGACACAGGGAGAATGTGCAAACTCCACACAGATAGTCACCCGAGGCTGGAATCGAACCTGGCTCCCTGGCACTGTGAGGCAGCAGTGCTAATCACTGAGCTACAGTGTGGCCCTAGTTCAAAGTATGCAGTTAATCCATGGTTCATCCAAAATAAGTTAAATTGTGGTGGGGGACGGGGAGAGACATGACTGGATGGTCTCTACATTTTCTTTGATTGTTATTACATTGTAAAGTATGGACTGCAGTTTTGCTTTGCTTTACTAGGTGGTAGGTGCAGTGTGTGAACAAAATAAATGGCATAGACTCAAGTGTGCAGATTGTGATCTGTGGAAGGTTTGGTAGAACTGTACAATACCCGAATAAAAATTATTTTTACTAGAATTGTACAATATTTGGCCCACTGTACCTGTGTTTGCTCTTCAAAATCTTGTGGATTTATTTGGTCAGTTCACTGCTGCATTTGTAAGCCACTTATCAGTATCTTTTCAAAATTCTATCCTGTTTTGTCCCTTTTATCATCACGTTCAAATTTCTTGTCCACTGTTTACTGACCCTGTCAGTATTTACCATGTCAATGCCCCACGTAACTTTGAATGTGTAGGTAAGGTGTTCGTGTTTTTAAAAAATTCCTTTCTGCCTGATTCTGAATATGATGAGCTCTATAGAGGCCTTTGTCAGTGGGCTGACCTACATCTGAATGCCTATCTTGCATTGGATTGAAAAGTTGAATGGGGAAGGTTTACAGGACTTTGGGGAAAGAACTCCGATGATACCCATGAGATGGCTTTAATGAAGAGTCAGTATGGACACAATGGGCTGAATTGGCTGGTTCTATGCTGGATGGTCATCATTCTTATGGTAATGCATAAAGAATAACTCCTTTTTTTTCTGTTTCCTCCTCTTGATCTTCTCCGGGGCAGTCAGTTTTATGGCAAAAAGACTGGTATTGAGATGGAGATTTTCTCGTGCTGGTCGTGGCATTCGTAGTGATTTTTGCAGTGGGTTTAGTTGCTTTTTATTTTTAGAAAGGTTTTGGAAACCTCTAATGTGCTTGCTTTAAACATATTTGTTTTATTTTAAATAGCTCCTTGCATTTTTGTGTCCCGTTTTCCTGAGGTTGTAAAACTCATATTAGTGATGTGAAGGAAGTGGAAAGTAGGAAGGAAGAGTTGACTGATGTTTGGACAAAGAGTTGAGTCTAGTCCTTTAGTCTCTCGCCTTGGTGATCTCGCAAGGCATCAAACTGTTATGCAGAAATGTATGTACCTAATTGGGACCATGTCTTCAGTGTGATGTTGAGAGAGTGCATCATTGTAGTAATTATGTTGTATGTTGCAAACATTCAGCATGGGTCCCATTGCTCCCACAAGTGGACATAAAGAGCATGTGTCCTTGTCTCAAAGATGAGTTCTTTCAGGTGTGTTGACATTTACCAGTATTAGTGGAATATTTTTGAATGTCACTGTAATGTTCCAGTTTTTGGGAGCTAGCCATGTGGAAATTGTATTATTTCCCAAAGGTACTACAATGATCAGGTACTCTTGGCTGTGGAATTCTTTTGGATGTGAAAGGGGACAAAAATCTGAAGGAAGAGTCCTGTGTAGCTCGCTCACTCACTCCCACCTTTTCTTGGCGCAAATGTTGCCATACCTACTGAGTTTCTCCAGCACTTTGTATTTTTACTGCACAGATTGAAGTGCATGGTCAGTTGACATCCTAGACTGTACTGGAATGTAGTTTAGCTTGTATTGAGGAAAGGAGGATTGTGAAGAGCCAGTGATCAGGTTTTATCTGACTCCTTTTTTTGTTTTGTTTCTTTACACACTATGAAAGTATAGTGTGTGTGTGTGTGTGTGTAAATATGTGATGCTGTCTTGCAGCAAAAAGGTTTGTACCTTCTCCACACAAACACACACTGACAAAGTTTGGTAATTATTTGCAGTAATTGGGTGATTTTGAGTATTTTGTTTTACCCTGTTTCTGCACCTTTTCTGGTAGTCTTTTTTTTTCAATGATCTTGACTTCCCTCCACTCTGCCCCCATTAGGTACTTTGTACCTAAGATGGTACCATGAGAGATGACATTGTAAACTTTTATCACAGTACTCCTGTACTTGAGTACACAAGACAATAAAACTTAAGTCTGATTCTGCTTGCTCGTGGTGCAATTGGAAGATCAGCTCTGAGATGGAATCTTCTCGCAAACCTGTCCCCATGCTGCACCAAGACATTTGGTGATGGGACACTTGCGTGGTGAATATGTCAGCCCTGTGCTTGTGTGTTTTAATTTTGGCGGGAGCAAATAGTTTTTGCCTCTGCCAACTCTTCAAGAACGAGTTTGGTTGCGGCAGAAGTCCATGAACATTTTGAAGCACAAGATATGTTGATGTTTGTCTTTGTTATTTGTGAACCTTTTCAAAGAGAACAGTTCAGAGTTTTTAAAAAATTTATTCATAGGCTCTGGGTCTCAAGTGTGATTAGCATTTATTGTCCTCCCTTCCACCGCCAACGTAATGGCACTGACCAAGTTCAGGAGTTAGCTGTGTCTCAGCAATAATTTTGGTTGAATACTTTCCTCTCCAGGGAGAAAGTGAGGACTGCAGATGCTGGAGATCAGAGCAGAAAAATGTGTTGCTGGAAAAGCACAGCGGGTCAGGCAGCATCCAAGGATCAGGAGAATCGATGTTTCGGGCATAAGCCTTTCTTCATTCCTGAAGAAAGGGCTTATGCCCGAAACGTCGATTCTCCTGCTCCTTGGATGCTGCTTGACCTGCTGCGCTTTTCCAGCAACACATTTTTCAGCTACTTTCCTGTCCAGTCAAACACTTTTTTTTATTATCAAGTGACGCTAGACCTGAGCAGTCCAGGTTATTATTGAAAGACCAAAGGCATTGACAGTGGAAATGTGTGGCAGTTGCTGAAGGATGACTGATCTGGCAGGGTGCGCTATGCTGAAGTGAATATATTGATGTTTTCAATTTATAATGGAAACAGTCTTTATGCTAAGATACGTTTATCAACTGCAGTATATTAATTGTCACTACACTGACTCTATTGACTAATTTTTATTTCTGTATGGTTATTGCTTTGGCATCTTGTGTGAACTTTGATCGACAGTGGTACTGTGATGAGTTCGTTTGGCTTGAAGTTCCAAGGTTCACATATTGTGCAGGGTGTTGTTACCTTCCAACAGGAACTACTCCTGAATCCTTCAAGCCTTTTTACTATTGGTTATACTAGGTGAGGTGTGACAACTTGGCCCTTGTCTTTTTAACTCCCTTGGTTGGCCGCAAACAAAACTTTGCTTTATATGCATGTTGGTCTACCTCCGTCCAATACAACTATTACTCCCTAGTTCATCAGAATCAAATAATTACAAGGTTTTCTTCAGTGAAAGGGAAAGCAAGTTCGCCCCTGGAAAAATAATCACATAAAACTCACAAGCATAAAAACAACAGTTTTGAAAAGAGGGAAGTGCCAAGTGTAAAACGGAAAGTTTAAGAAAAGTCCTTTGGAATGTCCTTGAGATGCTAGGTTTTAACCTGAGACCATGGTTGTTGAGTTGACGTCTTTTGTATCTTCAGCATTCACAAATTTTGCAGATATCTTTTGAGTTCCAGTGACCAAGGATCATGGGGTAAAAGGCATGAAAGTGGATGTGAGGAATTGGCAATGTATCTTGGGATCAGCCATGATCCTGTTGAATGGTAGAACAGGCTGAAGGGGTCGAATGACCTACTTCTGGTCTTTTTTTTATGGCTCAGATTGGTCTTTATTTATCTCCTGTTAGTTCCACAAAGTGGGTTCAGCTGTGGTCAGCTAATTGCTGTGGCCATTTTGTCAGTATCTCTTTTTTTTCTGTCTTAAAGCTTTTTTTTTTAAGTTCATGAAGGGCACTGGGGTTTAAAATCAGATGATGGAAGTATACTGTCCCTATTTTGCTACTATTGTCCTACTGGGTCTGGACTATCCATTTCCCAGTTTTGGAATTGCTTTGGGTGATGACGGATGGTAAGGTCACTTAATATCATGGTACAATGTTTCTTTATCTCCTAACTGCTAATATCAATACTTGTGGTCATTGCTTTGGGACCCCATCCAGTACTGCCCGGCACTATCCAAGTTGGTTAGTATAGATGCCCTCTTTTTCTTGCCTTTGGAGTCATAAGATTTATAAAATAGCTATCAAGTAAATGGGGAAGCAATAGTCTAATGGTGTTTATCGCTGGACTGATAATCCAGAAACCCGGGTAATATTTTGGTGACCTGTTCAAATCTTGACACGGCAGATGGTGGAGTTTCAGATCAGTTTTTAAAAAAAAATCTGAAAGGAAGAGTCTAATGGTGACCATGGATCATTTGTCAGGCAAACCCAGCTTTTAAGGAAGGACATTGCTGTGGGATGATGGATGAGGAATAAATGCTGGTATTGTCAGCAATGCCCTCATCCCATGAATGAATTTTAAAAAAACCTGAGAGAGAGCATTGTCCCTTTATTAACCCATCTTTTTTTTTTTGCTTCCCCATTTAGCATCTGAAATAATGTTTTTTTTTAATCCCTTAAGGTATATTTCAATCTTTTGAAGACATTTCTGTTGCTAGCCATCCATCCTAACATATCTAGTTACCAGTTTAGACCTCCTGTAATATATTTTACAATTGATATTTTGACTAGACCTTTCCTTTTTTGGACTTTCAATGTACTCTAAATTAAAGTGAGTTTTCAGAACTTTCAAAAATAGGGATAATCTTTTGAGCATATAGTATTCACTATTCCTCCAGCTTCCCCGATGTCCTCGTGTCTTGGTCAGAGCTGAGCATATTATCAAAGTTTTAAGGTCTAGAATTGCTCTCTGTCTCTCTTTTCCAAACCTGCTACCCCTCAATGTTCACTGTTCCCCTGTTTTTATCTATTTATCGTCCCTTTTTATAAAGCTGTTTTAAAACCGATCTCTCTGACCAAACATTTGGTCACCTGTTCCATTATATCCTCCTTTTTAATTGTCCCAGTGAGGTGTCTTGTGAGATTTATTTAAAGTTGAAGGCATTGTATAAGTGCAAGTTGTGTGTTTTCATCAATGTAACTTAATCAAGGCATTGTGCTTTGACTCCTACTCTGCATTGGCTAGACGTACTATGCATCAATTCCCTTTGACTATGTTTCCATACCCTCTGTGTTACATTCCTTTTTATGTATCATCTGCATACTTTGTTGACACTCAATTCCTTAACACAACTTTTGAATCTTTAGTTTTCAAATTTCTCCTCGTAATTGTACGAACTCTGTCTTTATCCTGTCACCTTCCCCATTTGCCCAGCCGTGCAACTAAGTATTCCTCTTCTGTTTGTTCACTGCTTTAATCTAACTAAATGAGGGTGAGGAATTGAAAAGAGTCAGATGCCCTCCCTAAAGCGCATATTTTCTTGACTGGAGACTCTGCATATTGTACACGCAAATCTCATTGACACCATTAACAATAGCACTTACCATTGTTTGGGCACTGATTTTATAATTAAATGGCAAGCATCTTTTTTTTTGGGGGGTGGGGGGAAGAAAGATATGGTAAATAAAAGTTTATTTCTAAAGCTATTTGGCTGAATTCCAGTGTGGGGATCCCTTGTGAGTCCTGAGAGAGTCTGTTCCTGATATTGAATTCAAGCTTAGCCTCATTTTTGCCCGTGAATGCTTCCATGGAACATTTATGCAGCCGCGTGTGAAGTTCTTTATTTATTTTGGCACTCCCTTGCTGCCATACGTGGGTGCTGACCCCTGTGTCATCCTTCTGCCACTGTTGGGGAAAGGCTTGCTAATTGTTTGGCAATCACTTCAGTCAACTGAGACAGTCAAAGCCAAAACCAGGAGCAAGCCTTGCTGCAATATGAGGACACAATAACGTTATTCATCTCCCTAGAGGGGAAGTGTCTTGCTGATTTTATAGTCTGTTTTGGAAAGATTTCTGATGGTGCAGTTTAAGAGTTTAAATTTGCATGCCTGGTGGGGTTTTGAATAAATTTTTTGGGGAAACAATTGCACTTAGCATTTCAATTGTATTTTTTTTGTTATAAACACACACAGGAATTGGATGTCCATTTTTCATGCTTTGAAACTTTTTGTTTTGTTATTCAATTTTCTGCCTTGCGTGTCATTGTGATAAGCCTTTCTCCTTTTAGAATTATTTTGTCTCTGCCTCATAGCCATTCTTTCTGTTGTTTACTTTAGATCCGCACTGTCTCTTTTTCTGTCACCACCCCCAAGCCCAAATCAATTTTTCTATATTGGCCTAGGGCTAAAAATACCAACAAGATAAAAGGCTGTAAAATCTGCCCCTTAAATCCCAACAAAAGCAGACATTTCTTCTTGCTCACCATGAGTTCAGAAATACATTGAAATATTTCCAGGTTCTTGAAATAAATCAAATGTGAAGACAGCCTTTCTTTTCCCTTCTTGATCAGGAATTATGTCTCTACGTTAGGACGGAAGCATGTAATGTAATAAAATTTGAGTAATTGTTTTTCTGTTTGGAGATGTTATAACACACGCCTGAGGCAGGATGGACTTCGAAACCAGACCTCCTGGTTCAGAGATAGGCGCTGGAAAAGCGCAGCAGGTCAGGCAGCATCCAAGGAGCAGGAGAATTGACGTTTCGGGCATGAGCCCTTCTTCAGAGATAGGGACAATATCACTGCATGACAAGGTGTCTTTATAATAGCTGAGCACACTTGAGTCCAGGAGAGACTGTGTGGCTGAACCGTTAATTTACCCACTTCTTTCTAGACGCCAAAACTTGATTTATCCTGCCAGTTGCTTGTAAGCTGATGGTGTCAGAGGCTACCTGCAACCACTTGTACAACAAAAGTGGTGCCGACAAGTACGAATGCAAGGTATTGGATCCGCATTATTGAAAGTTGTATCTGCATATCTTCCTTCCTGGTCTCGTTTTGATGGAGCTGGCTTCCAATGGCAAATCCCGAACTGAAGAGTTAGATTGAAAGCAAATTAAACAGTAGAATATTGCCAGTGAGAAAGTACTTCTCCTGCAGGTTTTAGAAAAAAACCATGACAGCCAAAGGAACATGAAATGCAAAGAAGCTGTAGATCAGCATGATCTGACTTGGACGAGAGGGGAGCTCAAAATCCATTTGATGCTGTAATGTATTATAAAGGCTGAGCCATAGTGTATGGAAGTTCTAATTAACAGTGGGGCAAACATGATCCACTTCTATCCAACCACACAAGTTTACAGCAACCCATCATTCTGGTCTAATTAATCTCTAAATAATGTCAGAGTGTTTCCTCTTGACCTGTCCAGGGATAAGTGAGAGTTTGTGACCAAATGAGTCCTGATAAAAATTGTGGCCAAATTCTGAATTATTTTTTCTAGCGGTTGTGATTAATTTAAGTGGTGGGAGATGGTGGCACATTGGTAATGTCATTTGTAATTCTGAATCCCAGGTCAATGTTTTGGGGTCCTGAGTTCAAATTCCACCATGGCGGATGGGGGCATTTTTGAATTTTAAAAACCAAATCTGGAATAACCCAATGGTTAAAAACCCCATCTAGTTCTCTAATGTCCTTAGGGAAGGAAACTGCCATTCTTATCTGGTCTGAGACAGAAAAACACCCTGCAGGTGCTGGAATCCAATGTCAACAGGCAAGAGGCTGGAAGAACACAGCATCAGGAGGTGGAGAAGTCCTGAAGAAGGGTTATACCTGAAACGGCGACTTCTATACCATCTGATGCTGCCTGACTTGCTGTGTCCTTCCATTTTTATCTGGTTTGGCCTACCCACTACTCCAGATCCACAGCAATTGCCCTCTGGACAATTAGGAATGTACAATAAATGGTGGCCTAACCAGTGACACCCACATCCTATGAACAAATATTTTGGAGACTAAAGCGGTCCTGTGCCTCCATAAAGATCCCTCTCATTTAGTCTACAAGAGGCTTGGCCTTGTCCTCAGAACTTGGTTCTCATGCACCAGTGGATCCACCTCCCTAACTGTTAATTGTGAGCATTCTCTAGTGGATTGCAGTTTCATTAGGATGGTACTTTGGAATAGTGATCATAATTCTGAACATTTTAAGATAGTTATGGATAACGAAAAGACTGATCCTCAGGTGAAAATGCTAAATTTGAGGAAAGGCAAATTACCACAGTATTAGACAGGGACTGGAGAAACTAGATTCGGGGCAGCTATTTGAGGGTAAATCCACATGTGACATGGAGACTTTTAAAGGCCTGTTGATCAGCGTTCAGGATCAGCATGTTCCTGTAAAGATGAAAGAATAATTTGACAGGATTTGGAAACCAGAAGACTAGAAAATAGCCAATATTCTTCCTTTGCCAGAACGGGATAATCCAGGTTTATATAAGCGAACTTTAAGTGAGTGGAATAGAAATTGTTGGAGACGGGATTTGGTTGCATTTGGGAAAGAATAGACTTCTTATAGATAGTCGGCATGGCTCTGCATGGGGAAGATCTTATTTCACAAACTTGAGTGAGTTTTTCTTTGAGGAATTGATGAAGATAATTGAGAGTAAGGTAGTGGATGCCAGCTGTATGGATTTCACAAAAGCATTTGAAAGGGTCTGTCATGGTAGGCTGGTTCAGCAGTTTGTCACATTGAATCCATGGTGAGTTAGTAAGTTTGACAAAGAAAATTGGTTTGGTCATAGAACTCATTGTAGAACTTCAGTCATCCAGAGTGCCATCCTCTTCTTTCATCTTTACAGGAACATGCTGGTCCTGAACTCTCATCAATTGGCCTGAGGGCCAGTCTGATCCTATTCTATAACTTTTATGACCACTATCCCAAAACATCCCTCCACTTTGATCACCTGGCCAGGTGCATTCCCCGATACGAGGTGTGGTACATCCCCTGCCTGAGTTGGACTGGCCACATGTTATTTCAAAAAACACTCTCCGACGTATCTAACTAATTCTGCCCCATATAAGGGAGTCCCAGTTAATACAGAGAAAGACCAAGGTGTTTCTCTGTGAGTAATGGTTTTCTGCAAGGATCAGTGCTGGGACCTCTGTTTGTAATCACATAAATGGTCTGGAAGAAAACAAGGGTGGTCTGATTAACAAGTTTGCCGACAACATGAAAATTGGTGAAGTTGCGGAGAGTAAGGAAGGTTATAAACGATGCAGCAGGATATTCGTTGGTTGGAAAGTTGGGCAGGGAAGTGGCAGATAGAGTTTAATCTGGAAAAGAGTGAGGTAGTTCATTTTGGGAGGTCAAATGCAAGTGGAATATATACTGTAAATGGCCAGACCCTGAGGAGCATTGATAACCAGAGGGATTAGATTAGATTACTTAGTGTGGAAACAGGCCCTTTGGCCCAACAAGTCCACACCAGCCCTCTGAAGAGCAACCCACTCAGACCCATTCCCCTACATTTACCCCTTCACCTAACATTATGGGCAATTTAGCATGGTCAATTCACCTTTGGATTGTGGGTGGAAACCAGAGCACTCGGAGGAAACCCAGACACTGGGAGAATGTGCAAACTGCACACAGACAGTTGCCTGAGGAGGGAATTGAACCAGGGTCTCTGGCGTTGAGGCAGCAGTGCTAACCACTGTGCCGCCCACTAACCCAACAAGTTAACCCAACATGGATCTTGGAGTGCAAGTCCGTAACTCCCTGAAAGTGGCAACGCCAAGTGGATAAGATGGCAAAGAAGGTGTACAACAGGCTAGCCTTCATTGGTCAGGGCATTGAGTATAAATGTTGGCAAGTCGTGTTGCAGCTGTGGAAAACTTCAGTTAGGATATATTTGGAGTATTGTGTGCAGCTCTGTTCACCACTCCACAGGAAGGATATGGAAGCGTTGGAGAAGATGCAAGAGATTTACCAGAATATTGCCTGGATTGGAGTGTATTTGCTGCAAAGAGAAGTTGAATTGTTATTACTAATATCAGAGGCTGAGGGGCAAACTGATGGAAGACTATAAAATTAATAGAAGCGTGGTAAATTGGGGTCTCTTTTCAAGGGTGGAAAAGTCAAATACTTGGGGGCACAGTTTTAAAGTGAGAGGGAAAGCTTTTTTTTTTAAAAGAAGAGATGTGCAAGGCAGTGTTTTTTAACCCAGGAGTTGGTTGAAGCAGATATGGTAGCAATTTTTAAGAGACGTTTGAGCAGACCCATGAAGAGACAGAGAATAGAGGAATACTAGAACATAGAACAATACAGCACAGAACAGGCCCTTCGGCCCACTATGTTGTGCCGAACATTTGTCCTAGCTTAAGCACCCATCCATGTACCAATCCAATTGCTGCTTAAAGGTCACCAATAATTCTGACTCTGCAACTCCCACAGGCAGCGCATTC
>NC_057710.1:12615334-12626611 GCF_004010195.1 Chiloscyllium plagiosum
CAACGCTCTGTCTGAACCTTGTTTCCTCAGCCTTATGTAAGCCTCTTTCTTCCTCTTTACTAGACATTCAACCTCCCTCGTCAACCAAGGTTCCCTCACACGACCATCTCTTTCCTGCCTGACAGGTATATACATATCAAGGACAACATCGTATCTGTTCCTTGAAAAGTTCCACATTTCAATGACATCCTTCCCTGACAGTCTATGCTCCCAACTTATGCTCCTCAGATCCTGTCTTACAGCATCGTATTTACCCTTCCCCCAGTTTGTAAAACCAACCCGTTGTACCCACCTATTTCTCTCCGTAACCAAGGTGAAAGTCACAGAATTGTGGTCGCCATCACCAAAATGTCCGCCAACTAACAAGCCCATCACTTGTCCTGGTTCGTTACCAAGTACCAAATCCAATATGGCCTCCCCTCTGGTCGGACAATCTACATACTGAGTTAGAAAAGCTTCCTGGACACACTGCATACTGATCGTGTGCATCTCTCGCTCTCTACCCATTTCCACCAAACCCTTCCACTCAACACCTGTCTGACTTGTGGTTCACCTTCTATGCTGGTAGGTATGGGGCATATTTAACTCCTGCCTCCTCTAGAGCTGTTGAGTTCTAGACCTTGCAGCCTCTGAGCCTACACTTCCTAAGTGATTGGTAGTTCCCCATTCCTGGACCTTGTTCAAAGCAACTCTGGCCTCCAGCTGCCTCTTGTCATTTAAAAGCCCATCTGTTTGTCTAACGCTGTGTTGGCAAGATAACTGTTGCCTTTACCTGGTCTGGCCTGCATGTGATTACAGACCACAACAATGTGGTTGACTTTTCACGTTTCACACTGCTGCTACTAAGTGGTGGTGGAAATGTTTGGTTCCTCACTTTGGGGAGTCAGGAGGTGAATTATTTGCTAGCCTCTGACCTGTTCTTGCAGCCACTGTATTTACATGGCAAGTCCAGTTCAGTTTCTGGTCAATGGTAACCTCAAGATGGTGACAGTGGAGATGTCAGTGATAGTAAAGCCATTGAATGTCAAGGGACATGTCTTTAGATTAGATTACTTACAGTGTGGAAACAGGCCCTTCGGCCCAACAAGTCCACACCGCCCCGCCGAAGCGCAACCCACCCATACCCCTACATTTACCCCTTCCCTAACACTATGGGCAATTTAGCATATCCAATTCACCTGACCTGCACATCTTTGGACTGTGGGAGGAAACCGGAGCACCCGGAGGAAACCCATGCAGACACGGGGAGAACGTGCAAACTCCACACAGTCAGTCGCCTGAGGCGGGAATTGAACCGGGTCTCTGGCGCTGTGAGGCAGCAGCAGTGCTAACCACTGTGCTACCGTGCCACCCGTCTTGTTGGGCTACCTGGTACCTGTGTGGTATGAATGTTACTTGTGGTGAAGTTAGCTATGTAGGTGAAGCTGGAAGAGGAAGGATTTGGGAATTTTTCGAAGTTGAGATTGTCAAGTGACTTGGAATTGAAAAGTCCAAAATTAGCATGTTGTTAACTCATTAGAATCCCTATAGTGTGGAAGCAGGCCATTTGGCCCTTCAGATCTTTACTGTCTGAAGAACATTCCACCCTATCCCCATTTTCCCATGGCTAATCCACTTAGCCTGCACATCTTTGGGAGGAAACCCATGCGGACAATGTGCAAACTCCACACAGATGGACTGTATTTATAGACCTAACTCTGGAAAGCTTTCCAAAAAACTATATAAACTGATTGTAAAAACTTCTCTAGTGTGTGAAGACCAGTGTAGGTCCCTCTTATAGTCATAAACAGGATATGTTATAATGACAGACGCATTATGAGTAACCAAGCAGACCAGTTAAATATATATTTTAGTTCTGTATACAAAGGTAGACACAGCTAACATCTGAGAAATGATGGGGTTTAGTGAGAGGGAAGAACTGAAGGAAATTGACGAGGGGAATGTTTGAGAAATGGAGATTCAAGGCCAATTAAATCCCCAGGACCTGACAATTCGCACCATAGACTACTTAAGTGCCCCTACAAAAGTTGATGTACAGGTACTTGGAACAGTTCCTATGGATTGGAGGGTAATTAAATTAAAAATTCATACAACACCAGGTTATAGTCCAATAAGTTTATTTGGAAGCACCAGCTTTTGGTGTGCTGCTCCTTCATCAGGTGGATGTAGAGTATAAAATTGTAGGACACCAGAATTTATAGCAAAACCTTTGCTATAAATCATCAAGCAGGACTGCCTGACCTGTTGTGCTTTTCCAGCACCACACTCTCGACTTTAATCTCCAGCATCTGCAGGCCTCGTCTTTTTGCCTAGATGAAATATTGAAGTCCATTATAAGAGTTAATAGTAGAGCACTTTGAAAACAGTGACAGGATTAGATGGATGCAGCATGGAATAATGAAAGGGAAATTATGCTTGTCAAATCGACTGGGATTTTTCCAGTAAAGTTGACCAGGGGGAACCCATGGAGGTGACAAAAACCGAAATTCCTGGAGAAACTCAGCAGGTCTGGCAGCTTTTTTGGAGACAAAGCAAAGTTCATGTTTCAGGACCATTCAGTTCAGAAGACCATTCACTGCACCCAAAATGTTAACTCTGATTTCTCTCTACTGATGCTGACAGACCTGTGGAGTTTATCCAACAATATCTGGAGAGAGAACTGTTTGGCAGACAGAAAAAGTAGAAATAGTAAGGCTTTTTTTCTGACTGACTGGCAATGATCAGGATCAGTGTTTGGATCCCAGCTACAAAATATATGTTAATGTTTTCAAAGTGCGGTTGACCACTAACTGCTGTCTGGACAATTAGGGATGGGCAATAAATTCAGGAATTATAAATTTAAACAAAATGTTCTTCTTGCAATCATTCATGAGATTAGGGCACCACTGGCTGGAGCAGCTAATTATCTGCCACGTTGCTGTGGATCTGGAGTTGCATGTCGGCCAGACCAGGTAAACATGGCAGCTTCCTTCCCTAAAGGACATTAGTGAACCCAATGATGCATTTTTCCCTAACAATCACCAATGGATTCATGGTCACCAAATTTCACCTTTTTGAATTCAAATTGAAGTCAGTGGTTTCATAGTCATCATCAGACTCTCTTTTTAATTCAAACTTCTAGTGGGATTGAATTCTGGGTCTCCAGAATATTGCTTGATCTCTGGAGTAATAGTCTCGCAATAATACAGCCACTCCAGCACCTCTCTCGTGTAACGGACCCTTCTGAGGGGTCTCTGTGCTGGGGATAAAGGGGGTACTGTGGTCTAGGCCGCCTGCTAGGGCTCTCACTTGTTCCTGGTCATATTGTTGGTGAGCATTTCTAAGAGTTTCACTTCTCACTGAGACTGAAATCAAAGTTTGAAATTTAATATTTTATCTGAAAGGATGACACAGCCTTGTAATGTAAAATATTTGTTAATAAACTAAAAGCACAGCGGCCCCTTGCCGCCGTTTCTGCCTCTGTGTTTCATTCAAAGCACGGCTCGGCTGCGGTCATCCTTCCTTCTTGAACCTTTAGTGCTTCCTCCCTCAGAAGGTTATGGCTGAGTTCATTGGTATTTCATTTTCCTCAACTACCTCAGTGATGCTGATCAATCTTGTGGGGAGGGATTGGACGATATTATCCCTTGAATCCAGAGTTGCTGTTGACCCGTGGCATGATCTGGGCAGGCTACTGCTGGGGACCCTGGGTCCTTGGGGATGGGGATTCCCTAGTGAAGACCTAGGGCAATGCCATGGGACATTGGGGGGCGCAGGGAGGGACTTTCATCCCTGGAGTGTAGGATGGTGAGGGGTGACCTTGCCAAGGTTTATAAAATCATGAGGGGCATGGATAGAGTGATGGGTGAGTGCTGAACCAGAGGACACAGCTTAAAAGTACCGGGTAGACCATTTAGGACAGAGATGAGGAGAAACTTCTTCACCCAGAGAGTGGTGGCTGTGTGGAATGCTCTGCCCCAGAAGGCAGTGGAGGCGCAGTTTCTGGATTCATTTAAGAAGGAGTTGGATAGAGCTCTCAAGGATAGTGGAATCAAGGGTTATGGTGATCAGGCAGGAACAGGATACTGATTAAGGATGATCAGCCATGATCATATTGAATGGTGGTGCAGGCTCGAAGGGTAGAATGGCCTACTCCTGCACCTATTGTCTATTAGCAAAGGTCTTTTCCCCAGCGTAGAAGAGTTCAAAACTCTCAATTTAATATTTTATCTGAAAGGATGACACAAAGCCTTGTAATGTAAAAAGTTTTGTTAATAAACTAAAAGCACAGTGGCTTAAACACTTTAAAAGGTGGCTTTATGCTCTAAAAATATAAAAATGATTCCATGGTTAACCTTTATTTTGCCCCACTGTGGATGCACCATTATTCCAGAGGTAGCAGTACATAGTAAGTCTTAGCTCATTGAGGGTTTACTGCCTCCTTTTGAGTCCAGAACAGAGATTCCTTCTAGCTCAAGTTTAGCTGGTTTTCCAGCATTGTTTTAAATGCTCAAAAATTTTGTCTTTTCAATCTAAGCCTAAGCTGCAAGATGAACCATTGAATCTTGCTGCCTCTCGCAACACTTTTCTTCACCCACATTCCTGCAGACTAACATTTATCAAATTCAGGGATATCTTGCAGTGGGACTTTTTTTTTTTGTTTTGTGATCCAATTTTACAATGACTTTTCCTATGCCTCTTTCCCCCCAACTCCATGGGCCTGATATCCAGGTAGCTGTGCTGATTACTTGGGCTTCAAAGACTGCATTTGACGTTTAGCTAGCTCTATCTTGAAATTAAATATGGCAGGCATGTCTTCCTGGGACAGAGGAAACTAACTGTACACTCAGTGTAGATGTTTCTGCCCTTACCCATTGTCAATGTTTTGTGCATTCTTCCCAGTAACAAAATACCTGCCCCCCGCCTTCCAGCAATCAATTCTGTCAAGTCTTCAGTCTACAGCATTCATAAAAGGTCATCTGATCCTGTTCTTTTCTCTATTTTTAATAAAAACAGCAGTTCCAAAACAAAATCTTGTTAATGCCTCTCATTTGTAACACGAGACATGAATCTGAGTCTATCAAGTTCTGCAAGAAATTGTTTAGGCACCGAACTGTGAAGACAGAAGCATTTTGTAAGACGATGAAGATTGCATTCATATGGAATTTTTGAAAGTTTTAGTGTCATTTTAGAACTGAATGTTGATCTTTTAGATTTAGAGGTTGAGTAGCTTAGGTTTATTTTCACTAGAAGAAAGGAGATTGAGGGGGGACCTGATTGAGGTTTATAAAATCATGAAGGGTATAGACAGGGTGGATAGAGACAAGCTTTTTCCCCAGGGTGAAGGATTCAATAACCAGAGGTCATGCTTTCAAGGTGAGAGGTGGAAAATTTAAGGGGGATACGTGCGGTAAGTACTTCACACAGAGGGTGTGGGTGTTTGGAACGCGTTGCCAGCCTAGGTGGTAGAGGCAGGCATGGTAGATTCATTTAAGATGTGTCTGGACAGATGCATGAGTAGGTGGGGTGCTGGGGTTTTACAAATGCTTAGGAATTGACCAACAGGTTTAGACAATACATTTGGATCGGCACAGGCTTGGAGGGCCGAAGGGCCTGTTCCTGGGCTGTAAACTTTCTTTGTTCTTCTTTGTTCTTTATTCAATGTTTGACAAATGGGGAGACTGCATGTAAGATATTTGGTGTAATGCTCCGCCTCATGGGTGAGGTCAGTGATAATTATCTAATTTTTTTTTTGAGGGTGATGGTAATGCATTTTCTGAAACAAGTGCTGTCCATGTGGCGTCGGTATGCCCACTGGCTTTCTGTCAGTCTTTTAATACAACTGAGCAACCTGGGCCATTTCAACTGGGAGTCAGCCACATTAGTCCGTCAGATTATAGAAACAGAATTAGACCATTCAACCCATCAGGTCTGATCTGCTATTCAATCGTGGCTGATGTGTTTGTCAATCTCATTCTCCTGCCTTCTCCCCATTGTTGCAGACTTAAAGAAGTCAAGTGTTTTCCCCTCGAGGACATGGATTGTGTTTTAATTTTTATTTATTTTATCATTTCTATCTTTTCCAGATTTATTAATTTATTTTAAAATTGCTCTAGTTGAATGTGTGTGTGTGTCTCTATCTTGAGTATGGAGGGATATTCTTATAAGTAGAATTTAAGTATGTGGGCTTGCCTTTATTCACTCATGGGATGTAGGGGCTGTTAGCTGTGCTAGCACTTATTGCGCTGTATTCTTTGGAATTTAGAATGAGAGAAGCCATAAAGGATTCTTAACGGCTGTCAAAATAGATGTGGAGGGGTTGATTCTCTTTGTGGGAGAATCTAGGACCAGAGCGTATGATCTAAGAAATGGATTCCACGTTTTAAAACTGAGATGTGGTGGAATGTATTCTCGGAGTGTTGTGAATCTGTCGAATTCTTTACTGCAGAGGGCTGTAGAAGCCAGTGGTTAAGTATAATTAGGGCTGCGATTGGCAGATTCTTAGTAAGGGAATCGAGGGTTATGGAGAAAAATGTAAGGAAGTGGAGTTGAAGACTACCAAATCAGCCATGATCCTGTTAAATTATGGGAGTGTATTTGGTGGGTCAAATGGCCTCCTTTTTATTCATTCACAGGGTTGTTGCTGGTTGGGTCAGTATTTGTGTGAGGCAGCAGTGCTAACCGCTGTGCCACCGTGCCGCCCACCTAAGACTACCAAATCAGCCATGATCCCGTTAAATTATGGGAGTGTATTTGGTGGGTCAAATGGCCTCCTTTTTATTCATTCACAGGGTTGTTGCTGGTTGGGTCAGTATTTGTTGTCTGGAAGGCAGTAAAGGGTCAATCGCATTATTGTTGTTCTGGAGTCACATGGATGCCAGACTGGGTAAGGTTCGCAGTTTCCATCCCAAAGGGATGGGGGTTTTCTAACATTCAGCAGTGGTTGTGTGGTCATCCTCAGACACTATTAATTCTAGATTTTAAAAAAAAATTGATATCAAATTCCACCATCTGCCATGGCAGGATTTGAACTTTGGTTTCCAGTTCTGCTTCTACGCCTTTATGGGTTTTTGGTCATTTAAGGCAGGGCCCCTGGATGACTGGTTTAGGAAATTAAAGATGGGAAGGGTATAGCCACTGAGGAATTCAAACTTGATCATAATGTTTAGATTATCTCCTTGTGCCCTGACATCTTTAACGCACAGGTGAGAGAGACTTGATCTGGATGACAATACAGGCAGCGAAAGATATGATCAAAGTTGGTTGAGGGTCGATCGTCACTTGAGCAGAAAAACAAAAGGCCACTTTGGAATATTGTGTTCAATTCTGGTTTCCCTGCTATTGGAAGGATGTTGTGGAGCTTGTAAATCTTTTCTGAACCCTTTTGAGGATGTTGCCAGTGTTGGAGGATTGAGCTTTAGGGAGAGGCTGAATAGGCTGGGGCTGTTTTTCCTGGAGCTTCAGAGGCTGAGAGATGATCTTTCTCGGTTAATAAAATCATGAGGGGCATGGATAGGATCAATATACAAGGTTTTTTCCCCCTGGGTGGGGACGGGGAAGAGTTCAGAACTAGAGGTCATAGATTTAAGGTGAGAGGGGAAAAATAAAAGAGGCCTAAGGGGCAACTTTTTCATGTAGAGGGTGGTGCATGTATCAAGTGGGCTGCAAGAGGAAGTGGTGGAGGCTGGTACAATTAAAAGGCATCTGGATGGGTACATGAATAGAAAGGGTTTAGAGGGCTGTGGGCCAAGTGCTGGCAAATAGGATGAGATTAATTTAGGATATCTGGTCGGCATGGACGAGTTGGACTGAAGGATCTGTTTCCATGCGGTTCATCTCTATGACTCTATAAATGTAATTCCTCCACATACGTTTGGCAGTGAACTAAAGTCTGATCCTCCTCTCATTTTTTTATTTTTAATCCAGATACCCCAAGCTCCACTGTGAACGGATATTACTTCCAGGAAAGTGGTGAGTGGATGAAATGATGTACTGTGATTAACCAATGCAGAATGAAAATAACTTATTGGATGTGATTTTTTTCAAGAAAGGAGATAGAGAGCAAATCTAATCTTAATGTGAAATAATTAATCCTTCAGACGGATTTCTGAGTATGAGCTTTTTATTTTAGTGTTGGATTGATTTTGTTTTAAGAAACAGCTAAAGTGTTGCAGCTGAGTGTAGGAATGTATTTGTTTTCAGTCAGTGACTGACTTACAATGAGTCTGAGAGTGATGTGCACCTGCATTACAGGCATTACTACAAACTAGTTCTGCTTACGTAAAGGACTTCACAAGATGTATGGTGTGGGTGAAAAGGGCAAATAGCTTCTAGACTTAGTGAGTTTGGACACACACACGTGGGAATAGACGTTAATGATTTTTGATCTTTGTTTTTTGTTTCTTTTGAATGGGCACTAAGTCAGTCTTGAGTTCAGATATTTGATAATGCTTTTTCTTGTTTTGTTAACTGGATGTGACCTATTGCTGGCAATGACAACATTTACTGACTTTGAGGGTGCCTTCTTGAATTTGTGCAGGAGCTGCCGACAGTGCTGTTTGGGAGCTATCGAACGGAAGAATAATTTTTCTCCCCATGCAGGGAATGAATGTGAATTTCAATAGCATCTTCTTTTTTTCTTCTCTATTTCTATACGTTTCATTTTGCTGCTATTCTCTCTTTTGAGTCGAGGGTTATGTGATTAGAAATTGGCACATTGAGAACTTCTAGAAACAGCAACAGAACAAAATAGCCAAATAAGGCCACTTGTGGAATACTGCAAGCTGTTCTGGTCTCCCTGTTGTAGGAAGGATTCTATGAAAGGTTCAGAAAAGGCTTACAAAGATCTCGCCAGTAGGGTTAGAGCTATAGGGAAAAGCTGAATAGGCTGGGGCTATTTTCCCTGGAGCGTCAGATGCTGAGAGGTGACCTTTATAGAGCTTTATAAAATCAAGACTGGCATGTTTAAGGTAATCATCAGTTTTTTTTCTCCCCCAGGGTAGGGGAATCCAGAAATAGAGGGCATAGGTTTAAGGTGAGTGGGGAAAGATTAAAAGGAACCTAAAGGATAATTATTCATTCAGGGAGTGGTACGTGCATGGAATGAGCTGCCGAGGAAGTGGTGGAGGCTGGCACGATTACAGCATTTAAAAGGCATCTGGATGTGTAAATGATTAGGAAGGATTTAAAGGGATATGGTCCAAATGCTGGCAAAAGAGACTAGATTTATCTTTGATATCAGGTCAGTATGGCCAGGTTGGACAGAAGGGTCTGTTTCCATGTTGTACAGCTGTATGACTCTAACAAAAAATAGAAATTACTGGTGCAGGTCTGACAGTGGAATAAATGGATGTTAATGTTTTGTGTCTGGTTTCCAGAGTTATGATGAAGCGTCACCGGACTTAACATTAAAACATAGCACAGTACAGGCCCTTCGGCCCACTGTGTTATGCTGAGCATTTATCTTTATCTAAGATCAACCTAACCGACACACTCCTCGATTTACTGCAGTCCATGTGCTTGTCCAGCAGTCGCTTGAATACCCCTAATGTCTCTGACTCTATTGACACTACTGACAGTGCATTCCATGCATCCACTAATCTCTGCATAAAGAACCTACCTCTGACATATCTCCCCTATTCCTTCCACTTATCACCTTAAAATTATGACTCCTCATGACAGCCATTTCTGCCCTGGGAAAAGTTCTGGCTGTATACCATATCTATGCCTCTGATTATCTTGTACACCTCTATCAATAATGTGGAGGAGCCAGTGTTGGACAGGGGTGGAGAAAGTTAAAAATCACACAACACCGGGTTATTGCCCAACACGTTTATTTGGAAGCACTAGCTTTCGCAGCGCTGCTCCTTTAGTCAGATATCAGCTCTCTAGACGCGAGTGCTTCCAAATAAACCTGTTAGACTATAACTTGGTGGTGTGATTTTTAACTTTCTCCACCTCTATCAAGTCAGCCCTCTTCCTTCTCTCCAGTGTGAAAAGCCTGAGCTCAGTCAGCCTCTCTTCATAAGACATGCCTTCCAATCCACGTAGATCCTGGTAAATCTCCTCTCCACCCTCTGAAGCATCTACATCCTTTCTATAATGAGGTGACCAGAACTGGACACACTATTTCAAATGTGGTCGAACCATGGATTTGTAGAGCTGTGGCAAAACCTCACACCTCTTAAACTCAATTTGCCCTGTTAATGAAAGCCAAACCACCATATGCCTTCTTAACAACTGTATCAACTTGGGTGGCAACTTTGAGGGATCTATGTACATTTCCCCCTTTTTCTCCTCTCTTCCCACCGCCCCCACTCGCTGTTACTCCAACTGCCAAGAATCCTGTCTTTAACCCTGTATTCAGCATTCAAATTCAATCTTCCAAAATGAATCACTTTACATTTTATCCAGGTTGAACTCCATCTGACATTTCTCAGGCCAGCTCTGCATCCTGCCAATGTCTTGTAGCCTGCAACAGACTTCGGCACTGTCTACAACACCACACACCATTGTGTCATTGGCAAACGTACCAACTCACCCTTCAACTTCTTCATCCAAGTCATTTATAAAACAGTATAAAGAAAGTAGGAGTATACTTAAGAGGGAAATCAGGAGGGCAAAATGGGGACATGAGATACCTTTTGGCAAATAGAATTAAGGAGAATCCAAAGGGTTTTTACAAATATGTTAAGGACAAAGGGGTAACTAGGGAGAGAATAGGGCCCCTCAATGATCAGCAAGGTGGCCTTTGTGTGGAGCCACAGAAAATGGGGGGGGATAGTAAATGAATATTTTGCATCAGTGTTTACTGTGGAAAAGGATATGGAAGATATAGACAGTAGGGAAATAGATGGTGACATCTTGCAAAATGTCCAGATTAGAGGAGGAAGTGCTGGATGTCTTGAAACGGTTAAAGGTGGATAAATCCCCAGGACCTGATCAGGTGTACCCAAGAACTCTGTGGGAAGCTAGAGAAGTGATTGCTGGGCCTCTTGCTGAGATATTTGTATCATCGATAGTCACAGGTGAGGTGCCAGCAGACTGGAGGTTGGTAAACGTGGTGCCACTGTTTAAGAAGGGTGGTAAAGACAAGCCAGGGAACTATAGACCGGTGAGTTTGACCTCTGTGATGGGTAAGTTGTTGGAGGGAATCCTGAGGGACAAGATGTACATGTATTTGGAAAGGCAAGGACTGATTCGGGATAGTCAACATGGCTTTGTGCGTGGGAAATCATGTCTCACAAACTTGACTGAGTTTTTTGAAGAAGTAACAAAGAGGATTGATGAGGGCAGAGC
>NC_057710.1:12627398-12700682 GCF_004010195.1 Chiloscyllium plagiosum
GTGTATGGAATGAGCTGCCAGAGGATGTGGTGGAGTCTGGTACAATTGCAACATTTAAGAGGCATTTGGATGTGTATATGAATAGGAAGGGTTTGGAGGGATATGGGCCGGGTGCTGGCAGGTGGGACTAGATTGGATTGGGATATCTGGTCGGCATGGACAGGTTGGACCGAAGAGTCTGTTTCCGTGCTGTACATCTCTATGACTCTACATATGAGCAAATTACTGCAGATGCTGGAATCTGTACTGAAAATAAAAAATGCTGGAAATCAGTGAGTCAGGTAGCATCCATGGAGAGCAAGCGAGCAAAGGAACATAAACATTCGCTTGCTCTCTCTCTCGATGTACGCTGCCTGACCTATGGCGTTTCCCAGCATTTTTTGTTTACACTAGATATCAAGTACTTTCTATAATATTGGTGTCTATTTATATATAGATGTAAATACATTAAAAGCAGTTCGGAGATCGTTTCCCAGGCTAATACCTGGAATAGTTGGACTGCCTCATGAGGAAAGGTGAGGCTAGCATTGGTTGGCATTTAGAATAAGAGGTGACTTAGTTGGAATGTACAAGATCCTGAGAGTTCTTGAGAGGTTAACTGTGGAGAATGGATGTTTCCTCTTGTGGGAGAAATTTAAAACTATTAGCTCATATTTTAAAAATAAGGTGTTGTCCATTTAAACCCATCAGGACAAATGTTTTCACTCCAAATCATTGAACTTTAGAACAGTCTCTCCTCCTCTCCTTGAACATTTTTAAGGCAGATCCTTTTTTTTAAAAAAAAAGAAATGGTGAAAGGTTATTGGGGTAGTCGGGAAAGTAGTCTTTGGATCAGCCATGAATCTATTTAATGGTGGAATAGGCTCAAAGGCCGGGCCTATTCCTGCTCCTGATTTCATATGCAGATTGCTCTGTCACCTTTCCGATAAGCATAATGTCAAAATGAGAAAATTAACTTGAGATCTACAGCTAAATGGAAATAGCTTCTGTCCCCTTTTTAAAATGGTTTAGACTGTAAAGAGCCTTTTGTAGGATTTTGGAGGAGTGCTCCACATTAACAAAGTTTGGGTAGAAATTCGATGTTATAAGAGAAGGCAATGGCCCAGTGGTATTACCGCTTGACTGTAAACCCAGAGACCCAGGTAACGTTCTGGGGATTTGAGTTCAAATCCTGCCATGACAGGTGGTAGAATTTAAACTCGATAAATATCTTGTTTTAAGAGTCTAATTAATCCATTGTCGAATGTCAGGAAAAACCCATCTGGTTCACTAATGTCCTTCAGGGAAGGAAACTGCCATCATGACTTGGTCTGGCCAACATGTGACTGCACCCTCTCAGAAACGTAGTTGCCTCTCGGGTGCATTCTGGGCAATTAGGGATGGGCAATAAATGCTAGCCGAGTAAGTGACTCCCTCCTCCTGTGGAAAGTATTAAAAAATAACAACAGCCCATTTAAGGAAGGAATGAGATTACATTCATTCATTAGACATCTCCATGGTGTTTGTCTCATCATGTTTTAATGTATCAATTCAGACACCTATCAGTACTACGCCAACCACTTTAGATGGTCCAATAATGTGGTGATTTGAAGCCAAGGTCTGCAGAGGGGAAAGAATTAGAATGAACTTGATGCTTTTAACACAGCAATTAAAATATCTCAACAGTGCAGAATGGTTTACGGTTTCGGATTAGCCTAAATCGGTACAAATGATCTGAATAGTTTTACTGAAATGATACTCCAGCTATTTCAATTTTTTCATATTAATTGGGTTGCAAGTTACTGAGTTTTAATGAGTATGAAACCACAAGCTCAAATCTCAGTAAGGTGTGATAGTTCTCGTGTTTGGGAAGAGAAACTGCCCAATCTGACCAAGGTGTGACTCCAGCCAGGCACTCCCTGTTTAACCACCCTCCGGACAATGGCTTGTCAGTGTTACTGACCCCTCTAACAGGTCTTTTTCACTTGCAAG
The DNA here is from genome assembly GCF_004010195.1 of Chiloscyllium plagiosum. NCBI lineage: Eukaryota > Metazoa > Chordata > Chondrichthyes > Orectolobiformes > Hemiscylliidae > Chiloscyllium > Chiloscyllium plagiosum. Next base: position 12,629,370 of record NC_057710.1, read on the forward strand.
ATTTTGAGTCTGTTTTGTTGCAGTGGTTTAAATTCATTTCACTCGGCATCATAAGTGCTTATGTGAATTGTGCCAGCAACCACATTTGCTAGTCGAGGTTTTGGCATCCTTTTAAGAGATGCGTTAAATACGTTTAGGGCAAATACATTGCATTAAATTATTATCTTAGGGCTTAAAAGTGGCTCCCCACTTTCCATCTGAGGTGAATTGTCTGAAGGACATGAGGAGACAAAAATGTCATGGCATCACGTTGGTGGGCAACATTTTAGCTCGAAATCTACTGTTGGGGTCGATGGTTTTTTCTTTTGTGTCTGACCAGTTTAGAATGAATATCTGAAGTGGCCATCTGTGTTCAATGAAAGCAAAATACTGCAGATGCCAGAATTCTGAAACAAACACTGAATACTGGAGAAATTCCAATCTGTGGAGAGAGAGAGAGATAACGTTTGAGTCTGGGATGACTGTAGGCGATTTTAACTTAACACTGTGGCAATACCCAGTCTAAGGATTTAGATGGAGAGGAAGTTAAGTGTGTATAAGAACATTTTCTGATTCAGTATGTGGATGTACCTACTAAAGAGAGTGTAAAACTTGACCTACTCTTGGGAAATAAGGCAGGGCAGATGACTGAGGTGTCAGTGGGTGGGGAGAGCATAAGTGACTATAATTCTATTAGCTTTAAAATAATGATGGAAAAGGATAGACTGGATCTAAAAGTTGAAACTCTAAATTGGAGGAAGGCCAATTTTAATGGTATTAGGCAAGACCTTTTGAAAGTTGAATGGGTGCAGTTGTTCACAGGCAAAGGGATGGCTGGAAAATGGGAAGCCTTCAGAAATGAGATAATGAGAATCCAGAGACAGTCTATTCCTGTTAGGGTGAAAGGGACAGCAGGTATAGAGAATGCTGGATGACTAGAAAAATTGAGATTTTGGTTAAGAAAAAGAAGGCAGCATATAAAGCAGAAGGGTATAAAGGCAGTAAGGGTATACCTAAGAGGAAAATCAGGAGGGCAAAAAGGGGACATAGCTTTGGCAAATAGGATTAAGGAGAATCCAAAGGGATTTTACAAATACATTTAAGGGCAAAAGGGTAACTAAGGAGAGAATAGAGCCCCTCAAAGATCAGGAGAAAGTGAGGACTGCAGATGCTAGAGATCCGAGTTGAAAAGTAATGGCGCTGGAAAAGCACAGCGGGTCAGGCAGTATCCGAGGAGCAGGAGAATTGGCGTTTTGGGCTTAAGCCCTTCATCAGGAATGTCTCTCCTGCTCCTCAGATGCTGCCTGACCTGCTGTGCCTTTCTAATGCTACAATTTTTGACCCCTCCAAGGCAGCTTATGTGTGGAACCACAGGAGATGGGGGCGATGCTAAAGGAGTATTTTGCATCCATGTTTACTGTGGAGAAGGACATGGAAGATATAAAATGTGGGGAAATAGATGGTGACATCTTGAACAATGTCTATATTACAGAGGAGGTGGTGCCGGATGTCTTAAAACACACAAAAGTGGATAAATCCCCAGAACCTGATCAGGTGTACCCTCTAACTCTGGGAAGCTAGAGAAGTGATTGCTGGGCCCCTTGCTGAGATATTTATATCATTGATAGTCACAGATGAGGTGCCCGAAGACTGGAGGTTGGTTAAGATGTGCCACTATTTAAGAAAGGTAGTAAGGAAAAACCAGGCAACTACAGACCAGTGAGCCTGACATCAGTGGTGGGAAAGTTGTTGGAGGGAATACTGAGGGACAAGATTTACATGCATTTGGAAAGGCAAGGACTGATTAGAGATAGTCAGCATGGCTTTGAACATGGGAAATCATGTCTCACGAACTTGATTGAGATTTTTGAAGAAGTAACGAAGAGGATTGATTCGGGCAGAGTGGTAGACGTGATCTATATGGACTTCAGTACGGTATTCAACAAAGTTCCTCCTGGTAGACTGGTTAGCAAGGTTATATCTCATGGAATACAAGGGGAATTAGCCACTTGGATACAGAGCTGGCTCGAAGTAGAAGATAGAGAGGGTGGTGGTGGAGGGTTGCCTCTCAGACTGGAGACCTGTGACTAATGAAGTGCCACAAGGATCGGTGCTGGGTCCACTGCTTTTCGTCCTTTATATAAATGATTTGGATGTGAACATAGAGGTATAGTTAGTAAGTTTGCAGATGACACCAAAATTGGAGGCGTTGTGGACAATGAAGAAGGTTACTTCAGAGTAGAATCATATCTTGATTTAGATGGGCCAATAGGCTGAGGAGTGGCAGATTAAGTTTAATTTAGATAAATGAAAGGTGCTGCATTTTGGAAAGGCAAATCAGAGCAGGACTTATACACTTAATGTGGGACTGTTGCTGAAGAAAGAGACCTTCGAGGGCAGGTTCATAAATCCTTGAAAGTGGAGTCTCGAGTAGATAGGATAGTGAAGAAGGCATTTGGTATGCTTTCCTTTATTGGTCAGAGTATTGAGTACAGGATTTGGAGGTCATGTTGCAGCTGTACAGGACATTGGTTAGGCCATAGTTGGAATATTGCGTGCAATTCTGGTCTCCCTCCTGTCAGAAACATATTGTGAAACTTGAATGGGTTCAGAAAAGATTTACAAGGATGTTGCCAATGTTGGTGGGTTTGAGCTACAGGGAGAGGCTGAATAGGCTGGAGCTCTTTTTCCCTGGAGCAGTGGAGACTGAGGGGTGATCTCGTAGAGGTTTATAAAATCATGAGGGGCATGGATAGGGTAAATAGACAAGGTCTTTTCCCTGGGGTCGGGGAGTCCAGGACTGGAGGGTATAGGTTTAAGGTGAGAGGGAAAAGATTGAAAAGTGGCCTAAGGGTCAACCTTTTCACACAGAAGATGGTGTGTGTATAGAATGAGTTGCCAGAGGAAGTGGTGGAGACTGATACAATTACAGCATTTAAAAGGCATCTGGATGGGTATACGAATAGAAAGGGTTTAGAGGGATATGGGTCTAGATTAGTTTAGGATATCTGGTCAGTTTCTGTGCTGCACACCTCTATGACCATGACTGTGACTCTTCCAAAAGATTGTTTGTCCATCTTTTGATTCCTTGTGCCTTCAGAGATTATACAAGCTTACACCAGTCAAATATGAACGTAGGAGCAGGAGTAGGCCATTTAGCCCTTCGAGCCTGCTTCGCCATTCAGTAAGATCATGGCTGATCTTTTCATGGACTTAGCTTCATTTATCTGCCCACTCACCATAACCCTTAAGTCCTTTACTGTTCAAATATCTGATCTATCTAATCGATCTATCTAATCGATCTATCTATCCTTTAAAAAACTTAGAATGAGTTAGCCTCGACTGCTTCACTGGTCAGAGAATTCCACAGATCCACAACCTTTTGGGTGAAGCAATTCCTCCTCAACTCAGTCCTAAATCTACTCCCTTGTATTTTGAGGCTATATCCTGTAGTCATAGTTTTGTCTGTCAGTGGAAACAACCTCCCTGCTTCTATCTGATATAAAATTATGAATGAAGAGATATTTCTACAAGATACCCCTCCTCCTTCGAAATTCCAAGGAGTATAGTCTCAGTCGACTCAATCTGTCCTCACAAGTCAACACACTCAACTCTGGAATCAATCTAGTGAACCTCCTCTGCATCCCCTCCAATACCAGTATATTGTTTTTCAATTAGGAGACCTAAACTGTACGCCGTTCTGTGCAAATATTTAGGCAGACTTCAACATGTTGGCTTCTAGACTTGGAAGATTGAGATACTTGGTGTGTCCTGGTTTGTCATGAGTTGGTCAATTGTTGTAAATGGGCAGGAAAAAGATGGTTTATTTGTCTGTCGGCAAGTCTAATAACTCCCTATGCATAATGCGGAGGAGCTGGTGTTGGACTGGGGTGGACCAAGTTTAAAAATCACTAGCTAGTGCTTCCAAATAAACCTGTTGGATTATAATCTGGTGTTATGTGATTTTTAACTTGGTCCCTAAGCATAGTGACGGAGAAGGATAGAGAGCTGACAGTTATTTTTTTATGGCTGGATGGATTTAATGAACTCCTATACTTTGTCACTAAGAGTTATTTACTGTTTTGTGTGCTGACTTAAACGACAAAAAAAAACTATCAGCAAATATAGGCTGAATTCTGGATTACTCTTTGACTCAATTTGGTTATAATTCTGCCAAGTAAAATCAAACAACTTTTTTGTTTTAATCCTCTGATATGGGAACCCCTGGCCAGGAGGTTATTAGGACAGCAGCCAGAAAGCAATATATCACCTCGAGCTGCTTTTGAGAATATTCATTCTGTTGGCTCTCCAGTCATCCAGACTGCTCCTTTTATTTTATTAGATTCCCCACTTCTTCACATGGCCACAATCAATTTAAACCAAATTGAGGAATTTTTGTTCAAAATTGATTAAAGTCAATTGGATTAAAGCTTGTTTGACATCTAGTGGGTGGGGTGGGGTGGGAAGGCCTCTTCAATTTGAGATTTTGCTCACCCTGTTTTAATCTGAGTGTCTCTATATTAGCTCAAGTTAGGTTCTTTGCTTTTCTTTGAACAGAACAGTGGAAACAGTTTTTTTTTGTCCATGAATATGAGTTGTAAAACTGTAAGATGTAAGAGCAGAAATGGGCCCATCTTGTCTGCTCCATCACTCAATGAAATCTTGGCGGATCTGAATTCACTTTCCCATCTTATTTCTCTTTTCAAACAGTCCACCTTTTTAAAGACTCCATCACGCTGCATGTAAACGACATTGTGTCTGCCAGGCAGTTAGTCTGCTGGGGCACTCTGATCAACTGATTTGGCTCTAATGCCTGCTTCTTGATTTGTGCATTTTTCTGTTTAAAGCCGATTAGTCCACAGTTAATCCTTGATAAGTTGATTTATTAAATCGATATCGTAACATGGTAAATATTCTTTCAATGTAACGGGGAAGTTGAAATTACCTGGCCATTCCTCTGACTGCTGAAGGAAATTTTGTCAGCATGTCATCTGGATGTCTAGTCAATCCATGTGCAATGATCTACTTTTTCCAATAAGTGGGAAAATTTTTCAACAGGCCAGTGATGTTGCCATATAAAAGGCAGGCTTTGAATCATGAGCAAATTAAACACCGATTTTGAGGATAGTAATTCAAACTGGCAAAAAATATTTTTTCTCATTCGTTGTGGTACATAGGCATCACTGGCTCGGCCAGCATTTATTGGGCAGCTAAGAGTCCACGTTTCTTTTGTTGTAGGTCTGGAGTCACGTGTAGGCCAGATCAGCAAACTTCTTTCCCTGGAGGGTATTAGTGAACCAATGGTGTTTCCTGAGGATTAGTGCTAGGACCAGTCTGATGAAGGGTCACTGGACTTGAAACACTAACTCTGCTTTTCTCTTCAAATGTTGCCAGACCTGCTGGTTCACTCCAGCAATTTCAGTTTTTGTGTAGAATTTGCAACTGATTTAGACTATACACTTTCAACTCTAGAGTCGGAGTTATAGAGATGTCCAGCTCGGAAACAGACACTCCAGTCCAACACGTCCGTGCCGACCAGGTATTCCATCCTAATCTAGTGCCATTTGCTAGCATTTGGCCTATATCCCTCCAAACCCTTCCTACTCATACCCATCCAGATACCTCTTAAATGTTGCAGTTGTACCAGCCTCCACCATTTCCTCTGGCAGCTCATTCCACACATGCGCCACCCTCTATATGAAAACGTTGCCCCAGGGAAAAGATTTTGTCTATTTATCCTATCCATGTCCCTAATGATTTTATAAACCTCTGAGGTCACCCCCTCAGCCTTCGACCCTCCAGGGAAAACAGCCCCAGCTTATCCAGCCCCTCCCTATAGCTCAAATCCTCCAACCATGGCAACATCCTTGTAAATCTTTTCTGAACGCTTTCAGGTTTCACTACATCCTTCCGATAGGAAGGAGACCAGATTTCCGTGCAATATTCCACCAGTGGCCTAACCAATGTCCTGTACAGCCTCAACGTGACCTCCCAACTCCTTTTACTCAATACTCTGACCAATAAAGGAAAACATGCCAAATGCAATTGGATGGTTGCTGAAGGTAACAGCTAATTCTCCCTACTGGTGTAATTTAACATTGAGCACCTCTGGCAGACTGTGGAGAGTTCCTGTTTATTCAGCAGTCAACTACGAGTGTACAATAATCCCAAACGCCACTTCTGTTTTGGGCCTATTCAGTCTGAGTGACACAAATTGCAAGCCAAGTAGCCTGTCTGTGGTGTTTGTGTGGTTTTTGTTTTTTCCCTTGAGGGCAGGAGGCAGCAAGAGAGAACATTTCCTTGTTAGCCTGTGTCAGTGTTGCTCTATGCCTGTGGTATGTGTTTTGTTTTGTTTTATTCTAAAGCGGTTAGCAGTACAGGAAGAGCCGGCCACAGACTGAACTATATTTAATCAAAACCACATGGATTTAAATCCCTTAAATGATTTTTGTTTTCTTTTTAAATAAAAGGGGCATTGTTGTTATGGAACAGAATTTGGATATTTAAGTATGACACAATTACCAAGATTTGTAGGGCTGTCAAACTTGAAAGTGCCTTGTAATTCAGCAATGAATTTAGCTTAATTAGATTTTCTTCTGGATCTGTGTCGGCTGGTAATTACTGTTTCTCTTTTGAGGGTTCTTCTGACTATTTTGTTTTCTTTTTAAAAAAAAAGCAAATTTTACATTTGAGCACAAGTATTGTCTATTGTCATTCCCCCCCCGCCAGGAATGAGGGCTGTTGGCTTTTTCCATTAATATTTATTTTACCATTTATGCAAGATTTAATTATGTGACTTTGTTTCTTTATTGTGGAGGGGAGTGAGGGAAATAGTACTTTTACTTTGAGTTTGCCTTGCAGGCTGATAGCAAAGATGAGAGGACTATACTCCCACCAATTAAATCCTGTTACTACTCCATCTGCACACAGCATCAGCTACTTTTGACCCTCTACCTCAGTCAAGGCATTGACAACTGTCCAGTGTTGGATAAATGATTTGGATGTGAGCATAACAGGTATAGTTAGTAAGTTTGCAGATGACACTAAAATTGGAGGTGTAGTGGACAGTGAAGAAGGTTATTTCTGATTAGGTGATCTGGACCAGATGGGCCAATGGGCTGAGAAGTGGCAGATGGAGTTTAATTTAGATAAATGCGAGGTGCTGCATTTTGGGAAAGCAAATCTTAGCAGGACTTATACACTTAATGGTAAGGTCCTAGGGAGTGTTGCTGAACAAAGAGACCTTGGAATGTAGGTTCATAGCTTCTTGAAAGAGGAGTCGCAGGTAGATAGGATAGTGAAGAAGGCGTTTTGTATGCTTTCCTTTATTGGTCAGAGTATTGAGTACAGGAGTTGGGAGGTCATGTTGTGGCTGTACAGGACATTGGTTAGGCCACTGGTGGAATATTGCATGGAAATCTGGTCTCCTTCCTATTGGAAGGATGTAGTGAAACTTGAAAGAGTTCAGAAAAAATTTACAAGGATGTTGCCAGGGTTGGAGATATCTGGAGAGGTTAAATAGGCTGGGGCTGTTTTTCCCTACAGCGTCGAAGGCTGAGGGTTGACCTTATAGAGGTTTATAAAATAATGAGGGTCATGGATAGGATAAATAGGCAAAGTCTTTTTCCCAGGGTGGGGGAGTCCAGAACTAGCGGGCATAGATTTAGGGTGAGAGGGGAAAGATATAAAAGAGACCTGAGGGGCAACTTTTTCACGCAGAGGGTGGTACGTGCATAGAATGAGCTGCCAGAGGAAGTGGTGGAGACTAGTACGATTTAAAAAGCGTCTGGATGGGTATATGAATAGGAAGAGTTTGGAGGGATATGGGCTGGGTGCCGGCAGGTGGGATTAGATTGGGTTGGGAAATCTGGTTGGCATGGACGAGTTGGACCGAAGGGTCTGTTTCTGTGCTGTACATCTTGATGACTCTATAAATGGCATGCGTCGTAACTGGCTGTGACTTTTTTTTTTGTCCCTTTTTTTTTAAACTGATCTTTGACTTCTGATTTCAATATGGCAGACACTTTCCCTCAATCCTGACTGACTGGTCTTCCTGGATGATAGTGCTGTGGTGTATCCCACCCAAGAAATGTGATGAGAAATGGGCAGATTAGGCAAAATCCTGTGCCCTCCCGGTGGTGAGGTTTTGGGAAGGGGGAAAGGAGGAATTTCATTAATCCTTGAGAAAGGAGCAGAATTGGGCCATTCAGCCCATCGAGTCTGCTCTGCCATTTTGATGGTTGATCAGCCTCATTTGCTTGCCTTCTCCCATTGCTCTTGACCCCCTTACTAATCGAGAACCAATCTATCTCTATCTTAAAGACACTGAGTAACTTGGCCATGACAGCCCTCTGCGGCAATGAGTTCCACAGATTCACCACCCTCTGGCTGAAGAAATTCCTCCTCATCTCAGTTCGACCTTTCACTCTGAATCTGTGCCCTTGGGTCCCAGCCTTTCCTACAACAGAAACATGTTCTCCATGTCCACTCTGTTCAGGCCTCTCAAACACAGTACAGATTCAGAGTCCTCAGTCGCTTCTCGTGTGACAAGCTCTTCATCCCCAGGATTGTTTTTGTGAACAAATTTGAGGTTGGAGGACTGCCTTCCTACCCCATGGTTAATAGAGGCCCTTAAGACTGTTATTGTCCACGTGAGTACCTCCTCCTGCTGAGAGCAGTATTTACAGTAGAATAAGGATACCCTTTGAGCCAGAAGGATGTCCAATGCACCTTGACCTCGTTGCTTGTGGACTTCTTCAGCAAGGGCAAGGCCTGCTGGAAGCCAACTCCAGTCCATCGCAGTTCCCTCTCTACTCGATCAGAGGCCTCTGATAGATGTAGTACCAGGAGCAGCCACCACCTTCTGAATGGTGCTGCTGAGTGCAGAGTAGCTGCCCCAGCCCTCTGGGAATTAGGTCTCTGAGGGCAGGGCTTTCATTCTGGTCCTTTTAAACCCCAGGGTGAAGCCTGCTGCTGGACTGCTAAATACCGGAGGGGCACAAAGTATAGCAGGCCCTCTCCTTGAGGTCTCAAGAGGCTGTTGCCTGTTCTCCAGCTTGTATCCAAGGTGCCCGTTGTCTCCACGTATTTCTGCTTCATTAATTGAGAGCCTGAGGTCTCTCAGGGCCTCAATGGTTAGTAAAGTACAGCTGCTGTGTTTTTCATTATAAGTGCTGTTTCATTATTTAAATTTATTTCTGTTCATTATCCCTGGAAGTTTGGTTGTGGTTGAAGGATGGAGGAGAGGTGATTGGATAGTTTTGAATTTTTTAAGAAGAAATTTTTTGACCAATCTTTTAAGATCTTTGAGTCACATTTTAGAGCGAGTTCCTGAAATTTCACAAGCCAATAGCTATAATGGGAAATGGTGCCAGGGTGATTGGCCACTAGGATGTCATGATATGCCACCTAGGTCAAATGGAGTTAGAAAGCCCTAGTTAGTTCACATGATTGGAAACTTGCGTTTTCTCTTTCTTAAAGTAGGCTGTTCCTGAGTACTATTGATCTCACAGACAGAGCGACCTTCCTTGAGAAGCTTGCTGATGAGAACATGTTTTTTGTTTCAGATGATATGCAGCCTGATCGTGAAGAAAACAGCAGTGAGGGCATTGGGATTGGGGCAGATGAAATTTATGAAACAGTAAATGCCTCGACTATGTCTGATGATGGCCTCCGATTCTATGTCAATGTGAATGTGGATCTGAAGTCAAATGTGGATCTGAAGTCAAATGTGGATGGTGAGTGAAGGCTGTGGTGTTTGTATTCTGGGCAAGAATGTGGATTTTTTTATTATTATGAGGGTTCCTGTTTCTTCCTTCAATGACAAGTCAACTGCAAACATGCTAATCAAATGCCTCCATGTTTCAACCTTCCAGTCACCTCTTTGAGCAACCCAAATGGCCCCTAATCTTTTGTGTACCTGTGCACTTGGGTTAACTACCCCAGAGAATCATTGACTTACTAAAATTTAGAAAGAGGCCTTTCAGCGTATCATGTCTGTTTTAGCCGTTGAACATCCATCTATTCTAATCATAGTTTCTAGTGTCTCCTTGACTCAGTTCTTCTGTCACTGGTGAGCTCAGATGGTTGGTGTCAGGAGAGTCTTTTATGGGGTCATGACATCTGAACTTGGAAAGTACAATGGGTACAGACCATCAGGTGATGACAGTTACAAGAAAGGTTGTGAACTTGGATTGTTTCACTGTCTGTCTCTGTGCAATCACCATCTCCCATCCTACCCCCTCAGCCCCATTTCACCCATAACATTGTGATGGCTGCTACACGTGTAGGCTGAACATGAAGGAGAACATAGAGGTAGGATCTTTTGCGACCAAAGCCATTTAATGACTTCTCAAAATGTGAGAAAAAAGTCACAACTTTGTAAAAGTTTGTTTGATTTTGCTCAGATTCCTCACAGTACTCACTGACTGCTCTATCAAACGTTTCCTTATAGATTTAATATTACAGGTGTGGATTCACCTTAACTGAGCAACAAAAGCACCCAGGTGATGGTAGATTGTGGGATATACTGGATAGATCCGAAGTGGAGTGATGCTGAAACCTTGACAGATTGTTATAGCAACTCTACTGGTCAAGTATGAGTATGTAGAGTACATCAGTTGACAATGGCCCAGCCACACTATATATGCATGCAGACATGGGCACTCTGAGGCAGGGGCACACAGACAGGTAGAGGGACATAAAACAGCCATTTGGACATGTCTGTTTTGACTGATGTGGGGGATGGTCATTTGGTGAGGTGCTGAAGGGTACAGTGGCACATCAGTAATTTCTGTGGCATGTGGTGAGGTGATGATGTTTTTTTTTTAGATTAGATTACTTACAGTGTGGAAACAGGCCCTTCGGCCCAACAAGTCCACACCGACCCGCCGAAGCGTAACCCACCCATACCCCTACATTTACCCCTTTACCTAACACTACGGGCAATTTAGCATGGCCAATTCACCTGACTTGCACATCTTTGGACTGTGGGAGGAAACCGGAGCCCCCGGAGGGGGCCCACGCAGACACGGGGAGAACGTGCAAACTCCACACAGTCAGTCGCCTGAGTCGGGAATTGAACCCGGGTCTCTGGCGCTGCGAGGCAGCAGTGCTAACCACTGTGCCACCGTGCCGCCCACTAATTGTTGTGGAATTGTTGCTGGACTATTAACCTAGAGACTCAGGCAATGTTCTAAGGTTTGAGTGCCATTGAGGAATTTGAATTTTAAAATAAATTTTGGAGTTAGTTAGAAGTCTAATGATCGTGAAACTATTGTCTGTGCCAATCATTGTTACGACACTGGGTAAACCCTCCTGCTTAATTTAAAACCAGCAACACAGAAAAGATTTGTCCCATGCAGTAATCTGTAAACATTCGAGTGACCAAGAACTATGTAAAGGAAACATTAACACCTTTATTTCTTAAAGTATAACAGAATAATTAACAAATCGCTATTTACAATTTCTTTCTCAAACCTATCTTCTAGCTTTTCTTCTGTAATACTAGTCCGATAAAACTCCCAATTAAAATTTACAACACAACACTTCTTATCTCAAAACCAGGCAGCTGTAGGTTCTTGTCTTTGGATCTTCCTGTGTCTTCTTTTTTCCTTGTTAGGAATTTCTGTGTCACAGGTTACTGATCGAAAAGGTACTTTTAAGAGAGAGCTATTTTCAAGCAGTTTGTTTACATGCTAGACTGCAGCAGTTCTCTCTCAACTGTTGAATTTCTCCCCCATGCTTGTACCCCAGGGCATTGGATTGTGTCATTGGCTTTTAAGATTGTCAATATACTCAATTCAAACTTGATTGGAAATTGGTATTTTTACCAGGGAATAATTTAAGCTGATTGGCCGGATTTGAATTTGGTTTTTGTCTCCAGGCAATGAACTACTCGAGTTGTTCAACCCCATGTTACATACATTGTTGCCTCATTGAGAACACTTGATACTGTCCAGTGGTTCTGCTGCTTCTAGCTCCCGTAAAAGTACACCCACATCTTCACAACTGTCATCAAGTGCTGATCTAGTCCAATCCCATTTCCCAGCACTGGGCTCATACCCTTGTGTGCTACAGTGTTTCAGTGCTGTGAAGGTTGCCATCTTTACCACCCTTTTCAGATAGCGAGTTTGCACTCTCTAGGTGCAAACATTTTACTTCAATCCCTCTAAACTTCCTACCCTTTCGTTAAATCTATGACCCCTGATTATTAGCCCTTCCGCAAAGAGGAAGAGTTCTTTCCAACTTACCCCATCTATGCCCCTTTATAATCCTCAATCTGGTCTCTCTTCAGCCTTCTCTGCCCTATAGAAAATAGCCCCAGCCTATAACACTCCAACCCAGGCACTATTCTGGTGAACTTACTCTCTTTCAATTGCATCCCTCCTACAGTGCGGTGACCAGAACAACACACCGTACTCCAGCTGGGGTCAAAAAGGGTGGCGCTGGAAAAATCCAGCAGGTCAGGCAGCATCCGAGGAGCAGGAGAGTCTACAATTTGGGCACAAGCTCTTCATTATGACCAAACGTTGACTCTCCTGCTCCTCGGGTGCTGCCTGACCTACTGTGCTTTTCCAGCGCTACCCTTTTTGACTCTGACTCTCTAGCATCTGCAGTCCTCACTTTCTTCTAGTACTTCAGCTGGAGCCTAGCTAACCATGTATGCAGTTACACCATAACCAAGAGTGGGAAAGCTGTCAGATTAGTCAAGCAACAAACTGATATAGTCAAATGCATGGAATCATACCTTCCACACAATGTCGCAGACTGGAATGTCACCATCCTTGGATATGTCCTGTCCATTGGCAGATCCAGCAGAGGTGGAGGCACCGTGGCATACAGTTGGAGGGAATTCCCTTGGGAGCCCCCAATTTTTGAGCTTAGACTGTATGAACTGTTTGACATCAGGTCAACAGGGCCAAAGATTCACCATGTACCAATCTGCCTTATCTGGTAAATCCATACTCCTTCATGTTGGACATTAGTTTGCCCTTTCTACCCTTTGTGAAAGTACTTTGAAGACCTCCACCTAGAGTACCTTCAATGTCCACCACAGTGTCTGGCTGGCAGCACGATTACTGATAGGACTGGTAGGATCCTGAAGGATGTAGCTCCTGGATTGGTGATGAGGGACCAGCCTAGTCGACCTCATCCTCCCCAATCTGCCTAACCACTGATGTATCTGCCCAAGATGGTATTGGTAGAAGTGATCTGTCTTCACATTGAGAATGTCCTCCATCATGTAGTGTGGTGCTACCATTGTGCTGATTGGGATAGACTTCAAACAGATCTAGAAAAGCAAGATTGGACATCCTAAGGCATTATGGACGATCATTAACAGAATTGTACTCCATCATAACCTGCAACCTCATGGCCTGATACATTGCCTACTCAACCATTACCATCAAGCCAGGGATCAACCCTGTTTTAATGAAGAGTGCAGGAGGCATGCCAGGAGCAGAACCAGGCATACCTGAAAATGAGATGTCCATCTGGTGAAACTACAATACAGGACTATTTGTACCAAACAGCATAAGAAACTGACAGACCGGGGTAAGTATTAAAACAATCAATGGGTCAAAGTCTATTATAAACAGTGAGCTTGATGAGTTGATCGCTCTCTCGTGTGCTCTCTCTCTCTCTCTCATTAAAAGGACTATTCAATGAAAACTATATATTTAAACAATTTAAAGTAAATTGCAAACCCCAGAGAATGAAGAATGCTCTGACATCCTTCTGACTTTCTGAACAAATCCCATTGGAATGAAGCCTCCATGTGTTGTATGAGCCATTGTTCTTTGGGGCTATGTAGAGAGTCTTGTTTGTTGATTACAGAATGGGGCTATGGGTGAAGCTCACTGGAAGTGGCGCCTTGGAATCCCTCCGAGAGTACTACTATAGACAATAGGTCTCTGGTGAGTGGGGATAATTCTGCACACAATGGAGCTGCATTTCCTTATATTGACTCTTCAGGTCTTTTTATGTCTGTGGACACAATGGTAACCCACAATCTACATCGGATAACCTATTTTAAAACTTTGATATCAGTGCACTCTGGATTGGTAACCATTTCCTTCTGGAAGAATGTCTCATTGATTGACTGTTCATATGTTTATTAAAGTTGTCTGATTTGTTTATGCAAGGGTGATGTTGACCTTGAGGCAGGTTGTTTGAAAACTGCTGCCCTGTTTTGAATAAGTGCCCAGGCTTTGGTGGCACGTGGGGTGGGATGTGAGCACTCAATCATGTTTAAATGGACCCTGCAGCAGTTTGAGTACCTGGGACACAGTTCATTGTGGAAGAGGGGAAGTTCTCCAAGTGTCCTAGCCAACACACACATTTCTGCCTATACCCACTAAAGCAAATTATCCTTTTCTCTATCACATTGCAGCTTAAGAAGGCTGTAAGAAATACCTGGCTTCTTGAGTTTGCTTTGCTAATGAATAAGATCATGTGTTTATTTTAACTTAAACTCCCCTTTTTCCTACTCTGTACCATATTCCTGCAATGTAGCGCTTCCCTTATAAAGTTATTCATTAAATATTTCTGGCATACTGGAAAGATAGTATATGTTGCTCATCGCTACTCATCCTGAGAAAGACAGACAAATGTTGGAGAAACTCAACTCGAGAGGCTTGGTCGGTATTCTCCTTTTTATTAATTCTAGTGTTTATGGTGATGGTATTGAATTGGGAATTCCATTGCCCTGACCTGGAGACAATATGTTGGGACAATACTTTAGTCCTCCCAACGTCTTTCTATTTGTTTCTTCTTCTGTCATAGAATTTGGATGTCGCTGGCAGGACTAATGTTTCTTGCCTGTTCCTAACTGCCCATGAATTGGAGTGGTTTGCTTGTCTATTTTACCGGGTAGTTGAGAATCAATGACGTTGTTGAAGTTATGTCAAAGCCAGACCTGATAAGATGGGCGGATTTCCTTCCTTTTAAAGGTCATTAGTGAACCAGGTGGTTATGATTGCTTAAGAGTTGGAAATTGCAGAGGAGCAAGTTATTTTTGACAGAACTTCTGTTGAATTGTTGTACTGTCCTGTAGTCTGTGTAAACTGCAGCTCACTGTCTCAGTGAGGTTAAGGGGTAGGATAAAATCCGATCTATTCTGATGTGTCGAGCTTTGCTTGTAGCGACTGTGTCGTAGCATAGGGGAATGTCATTGGACTAGCAATCCAAAACCCAAGGCTAATGATCTGCAGATATGGGTATGAATCCCATGGCAGATGAAATAAAAAGCAAGCCTAATGGCATTATGTAATCACTGTCAATTGTCAAAAGATTTGTTAGCTTAATGTCATTTAGGAAGAGAAATCTGCCATCCTTGATTGGTCTGCCCTGCATGTGATCCAGAGCCATTAGAAAAAGGCTCTGGGCTAACGCAGATGAAGTATAAGTGCTCTGATATAGAAGATGCTGTCTTTTGACTAAATTCAGTGTTTAGATCTCATGTAGATATAGTTATTTTGTAACAATGTGTAGGAGTGCTTTGTCTAATGTATGGTGAAGGGTAATTCGAAGATTACAAACTGTTTTTGCTTTCAGTGAGTGAAGAAGTCACAGAAGTCAAGATTGTGTTGGTTTGTCTAGATAGCCTAACCAGATTGTTACAAATACATAAATTTTAATGCTATAAATTTTGCCAAGATCATGAAGATTAAACTAATAAATCCTGATGTAGCTGCTAACATGAAAAGTAATCGAAGGATGCAGGAGGAACAGAGAACAGTAGGTACATCGCTGATATCCAAATACTAGTGCTGACCTCCCGAGAGGATTTCTGAGACTGAAATGAAGAGTTTTCCATCTCCAATACTAAATCTGGTGAACTGATATTTTCAAAATACTAATTTTCCACAGGTTATGATGAAAAATCTAATCCTTCCACCAACCCAAAAATGTTTCCGTGTTTAATAATCTGCAATCCTTTTACTCTTACAGAGAACGACAATGCAGGATGTGTCTTGCTGCATACTTCCAGAAAAGTAAGTGACTTTTTGTTTTTTTGCTATCCAAATTAACATGATGGAATCATTTTTTTTTATTCCATTATAATCTGTATAGGGCGTGTCGGACTTAATGATTATGCCTACAAATGTGATCTCGTACAGGTATGTCATTCCAAAGATCTGATGTACAAATATTTCCTGTACTTATGAATTGCTTTTTTAACAAAAATGGAAATTGCTGGAAAAGCTCAGCAGGTCTGACAGCACCTGTGGAGAGAAATCTGTTAATGTTTCAGGTTGAGTGACGCTTCCTCAGTTCCACAGGTGCTGCCAGACCTGCTGAGTTTTTTTTTTCAGCAATTTCCATTTTAGCTTCTGATTTGCAGCATCTGCAGTTGTTTCACATTTTCAATTGATCCTTTTTTAAAAATATTGTCCTGCATTGTGCGATGAAATGGAATCCAGAACAGAACCTGTTCACAATCTGCTGACTGCCTAATGTAGGGTCTAATGTGTATAAATGCTGTGGTCTACGTTATAACAGTTGGTGTATGAAATGTCAGTTGAATGCTAAGCGAAAATTATTTGACAGTTTGAACATAACCAGTTGAAATGGGTGTTCTCCTGTGCAATAATGATTCAATGATGCCCAATTGTAAACTTTTTTTTGTTTTTAATAAGATCATTTAGTCCCACTTGCCTGTCCTTTTTCTGCAAGATTTCTTTTCACCCCCTTTTTTCAAATATATATTCAGCTCTCTTCTTGAAATGCATCTGCTTCCACCACTTTGAGCATTCCAGATCAACTTCAAAACAAAGTAAACTTGGCTCTTTTCCATTGCTTTTCCCAATTAGTTTCACGCTGTGTCATGTGGTGACTGGCCCTGCTGCCAGTGGATTATAGAGTCACAGAGATGTACAGCATGGAAACAGACCCTTCAGTCCAACTATGCCGACCAGATATCCCAATTCAATCTAGTCCCACCTGCCAGCACCCGGGCCCATATCCCTCCAAACCCTTCCTATTCATATACCCATCCAAATGCTTATTAAGTGTTGCAATTGTACCAGCCTCCACCACATCCTCTGGCAGCTCATTCCATACATGTACCACACTCTGCATGAAAAGGTTGCCCCTTAGGTCTCTTTTATATCTTTCCCCTCTCACCCTAAACCTATGCCCTCTAGTTCTGGACTCCCCGACCCCAGGGAAAAGACTTTGCCTATTTACCCAATCCTTGCCCCTCATAATTTTGAAAACCTCTACAAGGTCACCCCTCAGCCTCCGACACTCCAGGGAAAACAGCCTCAACCTTTTCAGCCTCTCCCTATAACTCAAATCCTCCAACCCTGGCAACGTCTTTGTAAATCTTTTCTGAACACTTTCAATTTTCACAACATCTTTCCAGTAGGAAGGAGACCAGAATTGCACATAATATTCCAGATTTGGGCTAAAAATCTCAGCACCAGGTTATAGTCCAACAGGTTTATTTGAAAGCACTAGCTTTCGGAGCGCTGCTCCTTTGTAAATCTTTTCTGAACACTTTCAATTTTCACAACATCTTTCCAGTAGAAGGAGACCAGAATTGCACATAATATTCCAGATTTGGGCTAAAAATCTCAGCACCAGGTTATAGTCCAACAGGTTTATTTGAAAGCACTAGCTTTCGGAGCGCTGCTCCTTCATCAGGTGGTGTCCTATAATCTTATATTCCATAACCAGCTGACAAAGGAGCAGTGCTTCCAAATAAACCTGTTGGACTATAACCTAGTGTTGTGTGATTTTTTTTTTAACGTTGTACACTCCAGTCCAACGTCGGCTCCTCCAAATCATGACTTATTTTGGGCAGTTAGGTAATTTCCTCTATTCCCACTGTCAAAACATCCATCACATCATGTCAGAAGCTCTGGTGCAAGGCTAAAGGACAAATGGAAGGAAGGCATGGTCTGTGCAGCTGCTGGGGATGCTAAAAGCTGCCCTGTGGTGTCATAGATGTGCTCCTCTGTCTGCTGCTCGTGCCTGCTGAAGTGTCAAGCATCACCAAGCAATAATGTAGTGACTTAGAAAGTGGTTGATTTAATGGGAAAGGAAGCTAGGCAGTGGTATATAACCCCTCAACATTACACTGCAAACCCCATCAGTGAACTAGGTCATCACTGTGGCTCAGAGGTTAGCACTGCAGCCTCACAGCACCAGGGTCCCAGGTTCGATTCCAGCCTTGGGTGACTGTGCAAACTCCACACAGACATTCTCCCTGTGTCTGCATGGGTTTCCTCCCACAGCCCAAAGATGTGCAAGTCAGGTGAATTGGCCATGCTAAATTGCCCGTAGTGTTGGGTGCATTAGTCAGAGGAAAATGGGACTGGGTGGGTTACTCTTCGGAGGGTTGGTGTGGATTTGCTGGGCCGAGGGGCCTGTTTCCACACTGTAGGGAATCTAATCTAATTTAATCTAATGAAATAACTACAGTGCAACACAAAGATGATATTCAGATCCTCCAATTTGTACCATTGTTTTGAGAGCAATCAAGTTAGTCCCACTCTTAAATTATTTTCTTTTTAAATCCATTGAGTATTTTTTTTCAATTTCCTTTCTTTATTTATATAGAAACTTGGAATGGGAGTAGGCCATTCAGCTCTTTGGGCCTGCTTTGCTATTCATTGTGATCATGGCTGATCATCCAACTCAACAGCTTGTTCCTGCTTTTCTCTCCCACAACCTTTTTTGACCCCTTTAGCTCCAAGCGCTATATTCTTCCAGTGCAACATTTTCTGTGGTAATGAATTCCACAGGCTCACCACTCTCTCTCTGAAGAAATATCTGCTCAACTCATTCCTCAGTGGTCTACCCTGTATCCTTGGACTGTGACTCCTAGTTTTTGACATCTTGGTCATTGTAAACATCCTTCCTGAGTCCACCCTGTTAGAAGTTTGTAGGTTGCTGAGATTGTCCCCTCATTCTCTTTAACTCTGATTATAATCCTCGTATGTCAATCCTGTCACTGCAATCCTTCACTGCACTCCCTCTTTAGTAAGAATATTCTTCCTCTGATAAGACCAAAACTGCGCAAAATCCCAGGGCCTGTTTAATTGTAGCAAGACACCCCTGCTTCCTGCATTTGAGTCCTGTCATTATAGAACATAGAACAGTACAGCACAGAACAGGCCCTTCAGTCCACGATGTTGTGCTGACCATTGATCCTCATGTATGCACCTTCAAATTTCTGGGACCATATGCATGTCCAGCAGTCTCTTAAATGCCCCCAATGACCTCGCTTCCACAACTGCTGCTGGCAGCGCATTCTATGCTCTCACAACTCTGTGTAAAGAACCCGCCTCTGACATCCCCTCTATACTTTCCTCCAACCAGCTTAAAACTATGACCCCTTGTGTTAGCCATTTCTGCCCTGGGAAATACTCTCTGGCTATCGACTCTATCTATGCCTCTCATTATCTTGTATTCCTCAAAATGGCTATGAAGAAAAAATGAGTGAGAGCGTAAGAATTGATAAATAACATTTCTCCCAGAAGACAAAAAGTAAAAGAATGTTAAAGTTAAATATTGGGTCTTAGAGGATGAAAACAGCAAGATAATAATGGTAAACTCAGAAATGGCCTAGGCAAAACCAACACTTCCTGTTTTAAATTTATTAAATTTATTAAGGTCAGCATACCATTTCCTGTCATCACCTCCCGCTGTATCTACATGCTTGCTTTTAGTGACTGGTATGTGGACATCAGGTCCCATTTTCATATTTCCCACTCTCAATTTATAGCCTTTCAGGTAATAATCTGCCTTTCCTGTTTTTTGCTATCAAAGTAGCTAGCTTCATATTTATCCACATTAACTGCACCTTCCATTCATTTGGCTTGTCAAAATGACACTTTAATGAAATATCTTTAATGGTTACAATCGAATCTGTATCCAATATCCCTTCAAGTAGTGCATTTTTAATTCAAACCGTACATGTTTTTCCTCTTAACTTTTGGTTTCTTTGCCAATTGGCTTTAAACTTTATAATGACCCATTGGCATTTGGAAGCAATTTGTTTATTAACTCTATATAAACTCCTTCCTGATTTTTAAACCACTACATCAATTCTCCTTTTCACTGTCTTCACTCTCTTTCAAGGAGGGTAGCCCTACCTTTTCTGATTGTGTTCCTTATCCCTATTATTGTCCTGTTAAAATTCCCCCTTTTGAATCCTGCTACCTAAAGTTTTTAATAAAATCTAATTAAAATATAATCAGTGGTTTGGAGATCTAATGTGCTTTTTTTTATCTTTCCTAGTCCTTTTCCTTTTTATTTATAAAGTCTAATGACCAATGTGCCTTACTTTAGATACCTTTATCAAGTTTCCCTGTTTCCAGTTTTAAGGATTTTTGCATGTGGGTACCAGCACCTCTCCTCCAAATACAGTGTATTTAAAATGTTTATTTGAGTATTGCTGAGAAGAGATGCATTTTTTTCAAAGCCTTTTGTCCTGATAAATGCCAGACAATTTGTAAGAATACAGTTCTTAAAGGGAAATCAAAATTTATGCAATATAAGAATACAAGATGAAACTGCTAATCGGTTAACAAATGGACTCTGATAGATGGGTTGCCATGGAGTATGCACTAATTAACTAGGTATGGTCTTGGATCTTTTGCTACCAAAACCAGATAAGAATCTTTTTAATTCACTTTGTGGGGCATGGATGTTATCTGGCTGGCCAATGTTTATTGCCTGTCCCTAGTTGCCCTTGAGAAGGTGCTAGTGAGCTGCCTTCTTGAACGACTGCAGTTCATGTGCTATTGGTTGACCCACAATGCGTTTGGGACAGGAATTCCTGGATTTTGACCCAGCAAAAGAGAAGAAAAGGTGATCTATTTTCTTCTCCTTGTACAACTTCTCTTTCCAATCCTCCCACTTCCTCCAAACCAAAGGGGTAGCCATGGGCACCCGCATGGGCCCCAGCTGTGCCTGCCTCTTTGTCGGGTACATGGAACAGTCCATCTTCCGCAGCTACATCGGCACCATTCCCCACCTTTTCCTCTGAGACATCGATGGCTGTATTGGCTCTACCTCATGCTCCCACTAGGAGGTTGAACAGCTCGTCTACTTCACTAACACCTTTCACCTCAACCTCAAATTCGTTTAGATCATCTCAGACACCTCACCCCCCTCAACTCCATCTCTGGCAATAGACTAATCATAGACAACTACTACAAACCCACTGACTCTCACAGCTAACTGGACTATACCTCCTCCCACCCTGCCTCCTGTAAAAATGCCATTCATTATTCCCAATTACTCCACCTCTGCTACATCGGTTACCAGGATTTCACTATAGAAAATCCCAGATGGTCTACTTCTTCAAAGACCATAATTTCTCCTCCCACGTGGTTGACGATGCCCTCCAGTGCATCGCCTCCACTTCCCGCACTTCTGCCCTTGAATCCTACCCCTTCCAACCCAACCCATCCTACCCCCCGCCCACCACATCCCAGTCCTCGCCTTCCACTCCACAAACCTCCAGATACGTTGCATCATCCTCTGCCACTTCTGCCACTTATGAACTGACCCCACCACGAGGGATATATTTCCCTCCCCACCCCTATCGGTGTTTCAGGGAGACCATTCCCTCTGCAACTCCCTTGTCAGATCCATGCCCCCCACTGGCTCTCGCCCAACTCCCGGCACCTTCCCCTGCCATTGCAAGAAGCGCAAAATATACGCCCACACTTCCCCCTCGCCTCCACCCAAGGCTCCAAAGGATCCTTCCATATCCGGCAGAAGTTTACCTGTACTTCCACACACGTCATCTACTGTATCCGTTGCACCTGCTGTGGACACCACCTTGTGGATCATTTCCAAGAACATCTCTGGGACACCTGCACCAACCAACCCCATCGCCCCATGGCTGAACACTTTAATTCCCCCTCCCACTCCACCAAGGACATGCAGGTTCTGAGCCTCCTCCATCGCCAAACCCTAACCACCTGACGCCTGGAGAAAGAATGCCTCGTCTTCCACCTTGGGACCCTGCAACCACACGGGATTAATGTGGATTCCACCAGTTTCCTCATTTTCCCCTCGCAGTCCCAAGTCTCCAACATGGCACTACCCTCTTGACCTGTCCCATCATCTTTCCCATCTATCTGCTCCAACCTATCACCTACTCCCCCATCTTCATCTACCCATTGCACTCTTAGCTACCTGTCCCTCCCATCCCCCTCCCATTTATCTCTCAGCCCACAAGCCTCATCCCTGACGAAGAGCTTATGCCTGAAACATTGATTCTCCTGCTCCTCGGATGCTGCTAGATCGGCTGTGCTTTTCCAGCATGACACTCTCGATTCTGATCTCCAGCATCTGCAGTCCTCACTTTCTCCTGACGTATTTTCTAGTCAGGATGGTGTGGCCTGTCTGAACTTAGAGGATGGTATTCCTACATATCTCCTGTCTTCTAGATGGTAGTGGTTCAGAGTTTGGAAGATGCTGTGTGAAGATCTTTGTGAATTTCTGAAGTACATCTTCTAGGTGGTACGCATTTTTGCTACTGCGCATCAATGGTGGAGGGAGTGGATGTGGTGCCAATTGAGCAAGTTGCTTTGTCCTGTTTGGAGTTCCTTGGGTTGTTGGAGTTGCAGAGCTGAAAATGTGTTGCTGGAAAAGCACAGCAAATCAGGCAGCATCCGAGGAACAGGAGAATTGACGTTTCGGGCATAAGCCCTTCTTCGCTTGCTGCGCTTTTCCAGCAACACATTTTCAGCTCTGATCTCCAGCATCTGCAGCCCTCACTTTCTCCTTGTTGGAGCTGCATCCATTCACGCAAATGGAGGGTATTCCATCACAGTCCTAACTCTGTAAATGCTGGGCAAGCTTTAGAGGGTCAGGAGTGGAGTTACTTGTTATGGTATTCCTCTCCTCTGACCAGCTCTAGTCGCCACTTTATTTATATGGCGAGACCAGTTGTGTTCCTGGTCAGTGAGGGATTCAGTGAAGGTAGTACCTTTAGTTAAATCTTTTAGAATTTCTAATTTTTATCAGTTTTAGGATTTTATTTTTGACGTTGAGCTGGATGAAGCTTTGGGTGAAGTATTAACTTTGGATAAATTGTATCAAAAAGGTAATTTGCTAACTGGCTGTGAGGCAAGGGTCCCTATAGTGAGCCTTGACGAACTCCTTCTACCTTGAAAAATACTTGTGTAATGGTTGGTGATTCCTTTCACTCGGCCAATTTTACATCCATGTTGCTACTGTCCCTTTTATTCCATGATCTGTAACTTTCCTTCCTGGTCTATTGTGTGACACTGTGTATCAAATATGTTTTTGGACAAACTTGCTACCTCTATTAAATCTTCAAAAACAAACTCCCACTTTAGTTAGACATTTTTCTTTTCCTTGACAAATCCATGTTGACACTTCCAAATCGACACTCATCTTTTTGGGTGATCACTAATTCTACCTCAAGTAATTGTTTTTGAAATGCTTTTATTTGTTCGTGAGGCTATAGGTGTCACTGGCTAGGCCAGCATTTTGTATTCATTTCTAATTGCCAAGAGGGCAGTTAAGCGTCAAGATTAGTGTGGTGCTGGAAATGCACAGCAGGTCAGGCAGCATCTGAGGAGTAGGAAAATCGATCTTTCGGGCAAAAGCCCTTCATCAGGACTGAGATTTATGTTTCCCCAGCCCCCAACATCTCATCTTCACCAGGCCTTCAGTCCTGATGAAGGGTTTTAGCCCAAAATGTCGATATTCCTACTCCTCGGATGCTGCCTGGCCTGCTGTGCTTTTCCAGCATCTGCAGTCTGCACTTTTTTGCCCAGTTAAGCGTCAACCACACTGCTATGAGTAATTGGTGGGCTGATCTTCCACAACCTTTTCTGTGCAATAGTGCCATGTTTCCGGATGCGTCACAGCTTGGGTGTGGAAAATGGCTTTACCCAAAAACGTAAGGGATAACAGAAAGTTGTGAGCACAGCCCAGTCCATCTCACAAGCCAGCCTTCCATGCTTTGACTCCACGTACACTTCTCATTGCCTCGAAAAGGCAGCCGACATCATAAAAGACCCCTCCCACCCCGGTTATATTCTCTTATAACCTCTTCTGTCAGGCAGAAGATTCAAATGTTGCCAACAGAGATTCAAGAATCGCTTCTTCCCTGCTGTTATTAGATGTCTGAATGGGTGCCTCGAATTTTAAATTTAATGTTGATCTCTCTCGGTGTACCTTTTCTGCAGCTGTAATGTTGTATTCCTCACACTGTTCTATTACCCCCAAGGCAGTTTGTATGGTGTGGTCTGCCTGTGCTGCATGCAAAACAAAACGTTTCACTGTACCTGGAAATATGTGGCAACAGTGAATCAAATCATCTGGAGCCATCCCTGATTCCAGGGGAAGTTGGAAGCTTATTGTCAGTACCTCTGCAATTTCTACTCTCTCTTCCTTAATATCATTTGGATGTACCTCATCTGGTCCCAGTGCCTTATTAACTTTAACTACTGATAGCTTTTACAATATTTTGGAATGAATCATTTTTACACTTTTCCTCGTGACTTGAGTTTTGAAGAAAAATTGGGGGACCAAGAAAGAAGAATAATTTCACATGTAAAGCAACTTTGAAGATTTTCATTTGGCTTTGTTAGCAAAAGATAGTGGGGAACAAAGATAAATTGATGTTAAAATTGCATTTCTGCAGTGTGATCAGCTCAAGGAGAAAGTGTTTCTTCAAAACACTTTTGAAAGAAGTACTGACTGCAATGGGGATGCATGGTCTAACTGAAGCCTCTGGAGTTTTGTACATCTCACTATTGCTGTGGGTGTCGAGTCACACATAGGCTGGACCAAATAAGAATGGCAGTTTCCTTTCCTAAAGGACATTAGTGAACCAGATGGGTTTTCCCAAACCAGTGATTCATGGTTAACATTGAGTCTTAATTCCAGATTTTTTTTTTGTGTGTTTTGTTTTGGGATTTGAACCCAAGTCCCCAGCACATGACCTGGGTCACTGAATTAACAGCCTAGTGTTAGTATTGCTGGACTATCGCTTTCCTCTCTGCCTTTGAAAACTGCAAGGTAGAAGTTGTTATCATCAGGTGAACAAAACATTGAAAATAATAAATTGGGAGCATTGTATTTTGACAGAAGATTGAAGAATATCTGTTCAATTCACCTGCTTTCTCTTAAAAATTCAAATTAAACTATAATTTATTATTGAATCTCTGGGCTTTCTTTCTGATGGATCTGTGCTCATTTTTGTGAATTTACTTCTTTGCTTAAAATTATCTAAGTATCTACAATCTTTGTTTACATTTTTGGTTTTCTTTCTTTCATACTCTTAATAATTCTTCCTCTTCAGTAATATTTTTGGTAATTCTTTTGCTTTTCGTTTCATAGTCTGTCTAGTGTCAGACTTGCCACCTGCTCTATATCATTGTATACATTATCTCAAACTTAAAATCTTAAAAAGTAAAAACAAATTACTGCGGATGCTGGAATCTGAAACCAAAAGAGAAAATGCTGGAAAATCTCAGCAGGTCTGAGCTTTGACAAAGGGTCAGTTAGACTCAAAACGTCAGCTCTTTTCTCTTCTTACAGATGCTGCCAGACCTGCTGAGATTTTCCAGCATTTTCTCTTTTGGCTTAAAATCTTAACATTGTAATTAACTACAGAGGATGGGTATGTCCGTTTGGAATTTTTCTTCCTCGTTGAAGTAGATCCATTCTGTATATTCTGAAACATCCCTTGAATCCCTGCCACTATTGACCTATGCATCTCTATTGACGTATTCTATAACGTAATTTGCCAATCCACTTTAGCCAGTTCTGCTTTCATGGCATCATAATTGCCTTTTTTTTTTGAAGAAAAAAACCTGAAGCCAATTTCTTTTTCCTTCAAACTGAGATTGAATTTTACTGTCATACTATTGATACCGCAATGTCAGGGTCTCCCTCACTGAGCGCATTTGTTAATCCTACCCCCTTACACAGTATCAGCTCCAATATAGCCACCTCTCTCTTATTAAACTCGATAATATTAAACTAGAAGGAGTGCTGAAAAGATTTACTCGGATGCTACCTGGACTGTAAGGTTTGGGTTATAAGGAGAGGTTGGATAGGCTGTGACACCTTTGCTTGGAGTGTAGGAGACCGAGGGGTGACCTTTTTAGATGTGTATAAAATCACGGGAGACGTAGATAAAGTGGAAAGCAGACAGCTTTTCCCCATGGTAGGAGGGTCTAAAACTAGAGGGCATAGGTTTGAGGGGAGAGATACACAAAAGGGTCCAGAGAGGCAATTTTGTTTTTTCAGAGGGTGGTATGTGTCTGGAACAGGTTGCCAGAGATTGTGCTGGAAGAGAGTACAAGTTTGTCATTTTAAGAAACATTTAGACAGGTAAATAGATGAGAGAGTTATGGAGGGAAGTGGGATTAGTTTAGATTATGAAAACTGGGTGGTATGGGCATGTTGTGCTGAAGGACCTGTTTCCATGTAGACCTCTAAGACTCTGTCTCCAGAACGTACTGTTCAACAAAGTTACCCTGAGGACAACCTACAAACTCCTCACCTCGGCTACATTTACTATTTGATTTTTTTTTTCTCTCTCTCTAGTCAGGTGTAAATTAAAATCCTCCACGAATAGCATTGTGCCTTTCTGACAAGCTCCCTTTTTATTTCTTTCTTTGTTTTCTTTCCTGTCATGTGGCTACTGTTAATGGGATCTGTACACCACTCCCACAAGTGACTTCGTGGCATTATTACTTCTCTTGTCTTTTCAAACTGTGTTTCCATGTCTTGTTTCTCTAAACTTGGGTCATCCCTCTGTCTAATAAAGTAACAGAGCCACCCCTCCACCATTTGTTTTTTGCCGCCTTCCTAAATTTCACCCCCTTCCAACAGCATGGGCCTAAGCGTCTGTTCTGTGCTGTACTTTTCTATGTTCTAATTACCTCTTCGACATTCCGGTCCCGATTCATATCGTGCAATGGCTTTGGCTGTTCAACAATAACTCTCAGAATGTACTTATTTCAATCTGCACTCACAGTTCACTTTGTTCTGTTTTTGAATGCTGTGCACATTCAGATACAGCATTTTTAGCTTTGTCCTTTCTTTATTATTTTTGTGGTGTCTCTGCCCATATGTACTGATTTGTACTCACTCTCTTTCTGAAGTAATACATGTGGAGGTGCTGGTGTTGCACTGGGGTGGACAAAGTTAAAAATCTCACAACACCAAGTTGTCACTACCTGATGAAGAAACAGCACTTCAAAAGCTAGTGCTTCCAAATAACTCTGCTGGACTATAACCTGGTGTTGTGTGATTTTTAACATTGAAGTAATACATGATGTAATTTTCTTTGGCTCGATTCTTTTGACTCCTTCGCCACATCGTCCCAAGTTTAATTTTGCGGCCTCACTATTCAGTTTAAAATCCCCTCTACTGGTCTAGTTAGAAAGCTGGCGAGAACACTGGTCACAGCACACTTCAGCTGTGGGTGATCTGAATGGTACAGATCTCATTTCCCAGGCACTTGTTCTGCCTGGACTGTGGGAGGAAACCGGAGCACCTGGAGGAAACCCACGCAGACACTGGGAGAGCCTGCAAACTCGACGCAGTCGCCCAAGTGTATCGAACCCACGTCCCTGGTGCTGTGAAGCAGCAGAGCTAGCCACTGAGCCACCGTGCTGTCCTAAAGGTTGCAAGAGGAGTCAGTTTACAGAGAGAGATTAATGGTTTGTGATTGGGCAAAACATTGGCGCATGAAATATATTATGAGAAAATGTGATGCTCTTCCTTCAATTCTTCATTTCAAAATGAACAGTATTATTGAAATACAGACAAAGGGACTTGAGGGTACATGTGCACAGAACAGAGAAAACTAGCACGCTGGTACAGCAGGTCATCAGGAAGGCAAATGGAATGTTGACCCTTACTTCTTGGGGGTTAGAGTAGCAGAGTAGGGAACCCTTACTGCGACCATACAAGGTGGTGGGGAGACCACATCTGGAGAACTGTGAGCAATCTTGGTCCCCTTAATTAAGGAAATGTATCATTCGTTGGAAGCAGTTTAGAGAAGATTCACTAGGATGATTCTCCAGTTTGGAAGAATTGTCTTATTAGCAAAGGATAAATGGGTTCGGGCTCTCATTGGAGTTTAGAAGAATGAGATGTGACCTCATTGAAATGTCTAGGATTGTTAAGGGGCTCAACTGGGTAAATGCTGAAGGGAGATTTCCTGTTGTGGGAGAGTCTAGGACCAGATGGCAGAATAAAGGAGTGTGAGTTTAAGACTGAGATGATTAATTTCTCTTGAGCGATTGAGTGTCTTTGGAACTGTTTGCCACAGAGCTGTGGGCACAGTGTCCTTGTGTATATTTAAGGCTGAGATAGATTCTTCATCAGCAGGGGAATTGAGGATTGTGGGCAGTAAACCAGGAATGTGGTGGCGAGAAATGTCAGATCAGTCATGATTCTGTAGGAAAGGCAGATTTGGGTTGAGGGGCCGAATGGCCTACTCCTGATCCTACCCCGGATTCTTGATGAAGGGCTTATGCCCAAAACATCAATTCTCCTGTTCCTGGGATGCTGCCTGACCTGCTGTGCTTTTCCAGCAACACACTCTCAATTGTGATCTCCAACATCTGCAGTCCTCACTTACTCCTATCACTCTACTGTCCCTGAATAAAGCTACATTCCTTTTATCATAGTCACCTTACTGACTTTGCCTATTTGTTTTGTTTGAAAGAGGGATCCATGGATCAAATTAAGGAATAACTTTTTTTTTGAAAGCTAGGTGTGATTTGTTTTTACATCTGAGAGAATAAGTCATTGTGTTGCTGTCCCTCAAAATAAAAACCCAGTGAACAGAGAGAGCGGTGTTTCAGCCAAAGTTAGTGACTTGCCCACATCTCTGAGCGATGTGACTGATCATTCATGTAATTGGGATACATGAACCTGCAGCTGGGAGCACTGTGGTGGAATGATTGCTACTGGCGTGTGGAGTTCGTGTTTTGGAAATGTGTAGTGCGCAAACGTGAATTGTAGTCACTACTGCCAAAATCAAATTACATTACATTGAGAGTGTAGGGTGCTGAGACTTGCCTTGTCACTGCTTGGGGGAATAAAAGGGTTCAGTTGTGATTGAAAAGAGTTTCTACAGTCTTTGCAGCTCCCCCCAGTCTTGAAGTTTTTGGTACCCACATAAGAATGCCCACGCCCCTTATGACACATCATATGTATGTTGTCTATTCCTGATGCATTTTATTTTTAAAATGTTGTTTTGACTTCTCTTGTGTTCTTTTTGCTTCAACAATTACACTCCTACTGATAAGTGTTGCTGGCATGCTGGCTTTTGATTCTGCTTGATGCTGTGCCATAAATATTTGCTGCAGAGTGGCAGAACAGAGGAGAGCCAGGAGTTTGCATTTAATTTGATTCTTGGTTGCCAGAAGTATGTTGTCACTGCAGGTTTTCCAAATCTGATTGTTGTAACTTCTTTACACGGAGCCTGTGGTCTATCAAGCATTGAGCTCAGTGGTAGATAATTATAGCCATCCACTTGCTTTGTAGTGGCCTCTTTTCAGGCATACTGTGTCCATAACTGACTTGGAGCAAAACTGTGGGAGTGGGCTTTCTCTCTGGTTTGCTAATATCCTCTGAGCTTATGCTAAGGGATCTCCCAGGAGTTTTGCATGCAGAGGGTTCCATCCCTCGAGCACAAAATCTTCTATGTATTGTTTTTGGAATATCATCACATCATCATCTCCATCCTATAAGACCTCTTCATCTCCTGACATTGCACTGCCCAACTTATTGTTACTCAATGTCATAGGAGACTTTCCTTAATAGTCAAAGGAGTGAGAGGTTTTTTTTGTGTGTGTCTTTAAGTTGTACTAAAGCATGGCTCCTTTTCTAGTGATTGTAAATATCATGCCCACTTATATGTGGCCTTGCAAGTCATTTTCCAATCAGGAGTTATTTTAAAAGCCGTTGTAGAGAATTCTGATTAAAAGACCTTTTTTAAAATATATTTTATTATCAGTGCAAGGAGGTTAACCAGAGCGGTGTGTAACAGGACTGGTTTTGTATTGTTGCTGAGCAATTTGTGAGAGGATAGTGCCAGAATCTGTTTACATCCGGATGCAATACAGCCTTGACTGTTGCAAATAGAAACGGCATGTTTTGATTTTTTTTTTGAAAAAGAAACCTCCAAACGAGCTATGAATGCAAAAATGTGCAAATCTGGGCCAGAGTTCCCCTGCCTGTACGAACAGGAGCATTTGAATTGTAGAACCATATGGCACTAAAGGAAGCTATTTATTCCTCTGTTCTTGTGCTGGCACTTTGAATGCTCCGTCCAGTTTTGTCCCATTACCCTGCTTGTCTTCCCATTTTTCTATAATGGATGAACATGAATATAAATGATACAGTGACTAGAGGGAGTACAGACCATGTGCAGGCAGATGGGGTTAGTTTAAAATGACATCATGGTTAGTACAGACATGGCGGGCCAAAGGGCCTGTCCTCCTGTGCCGTGTTGATGTATGTTCTAATTCTAACTGAGACCCGCTGTGTTTCCCTGATGGTGACTGAGTCACACTACATTGCACAGTTTCTGTTTTGTGCATGAACTTTAGTGTTGGAGGCTAATTATCCTTTCACAGCTCCTTCCCAATGCTGCTGCACAATCCTACACCATTCCATAACAGAAAACCTGAAATTGCACAAACCGTGACCTGATCTCTGAAATTCGGTAGGGTCATGTGCCTGAGGATCGTAAGAACTTAATTTGTAGGAAGAGGAGGCCATTTAGCCCCTTGAGTCTGTTCTGTCATGGCTGACGTCATCAACTCACTTTTCTGCCCTGTCCCCAAAGTCCTTTCAACCCATTACTAATTAAAAATCTGTCTATCTCTTCCTCAAATTTATTCCGTGATCCAGCATCCAATGCACTCCAAGGTAGTGAATTTTATAGTTTCACAACCCTTTTGAGAGAAGTAATTGCTCCTTATCTGTTTTAAATCTGTAAACTCTAATCCTAAATCGATGATGCCTCATTCTAGATTGCCCAATATGAAGAACATCCTCTCTCCATGTACTTTGTCAATCCACTTTTAATGTTTTATATACTTAACTGATTTCCTCTTGTTCACCTAAACACCCAGAAGTATAGGCCAAAACGCTCGATCACTCTTCTTAAAGCCCTTGTCTCAAAAATGAATCTAATGAATCTCCTCTGATCGCTCTCCAATACAGCTGTATCCCCCTTCAAGGGCTTCAAAGTTTTACGCAGTACTCCAGATATGGTCTCACCAAAGTAGCACTCCCCTTATTTTAGACTTACTTTAGCAATAAATGCCAGAATTCAATTTGCTTTCCTTATTACATGCATAGCAGTTTGTGCACGAGGACTCCCAGATTCTTCTGCCAAAGCACTTGAAGATTTATTTTCATTAATTCACGGATGAGGGCATCGCTAGCTGGGCCAGCATTTATTGCCAGTCCCTAATAGGCCAGAGTGCAATTAAGAATCAAGCACATTGCTGTTGGTCTGCAGTCATATTTGTCTAGATGAGGTAAGGATGACCGGTTCCTTCCCGAAAGGACATTAGTGAACCAGATGAGTTTTTCTGACCAACAACAATGGTCATCTTTAGACTCTTAATTCCAGATTTTTATTGAATTCCAACTCCACTATCTGCTGTGGCGGGATTTGAATCTGGGTTTTGGGATTAACAGTCCGTGATTAATACCACTAGACCATCGCCTCCCCTTTCTTTCCACTTCGATAATAAATTGCCTTCCTATTCGTCTGAGAAAAATGGATAATCTCACACTTCATTTACCAAGCTTTGAGCCACTTGCCTATCCTATCTATATGTAAATTTATCTTCATTGCAACTTAATTTGACTCGATGGGCCGAATGGTCTAATTCTGATCCTGTCTCAAATGGTCTTATTATTCACGCAGGAAAGCAGATATTGGAATGTTGGATCAACAATGATCACTTTGAATGACTGAGCAGGCTCGAGGAGTTGAGCGGCCTATTCCTGGTCCAATGTCTTGTGGTCTTATTCGCGTGAAGTTTAATTGGAAATACAACAAGCACGTTAAACTATCTAATCAGTGTTTGATTTTCCCATTGTATATTAAGTTAGATGATGTACTAATAGTTGTGCCACAGCAAGTCATAAATAATGTACAATGCTTCAGAAGGAGAGTTGTCTATCTTGTGCCTACTTGTAAACCAACTTGAAAAAGACAAAGTGCTGGCGAAACTCAGCAGGTCTGGTAACATCTGTGGAGAGGTAAAGTTTCAAATCCAGTGACCCTTTTTGAATTTAGGCTGAGAATTTTGGAGCGACTAGGAGAATAATGTACTATTGAACATTATCTAATTGTAACTCTATATAAACGTCGGTAAGTTTTTTACCGCAACTATACAAATGCTGGTGGACCACATCTGTAGGACTCGATGGAGAAGATCAGCAGTCTCGTGGCATCGGGTTATAGTCCAACAGGTTTATTTGAAATCAAAAACTTTTGGAAGTGAAGTGTCTTCACCTGACAAAGGCACAGTGCCCCGAAAGCTTGTGATTTCAAATATGCCTGTTGGACTATAACTCGGTGCCATGAGACTTCTGACTTTGTCCACTCCTGTTCAACACTGGTTCATCCACATCCAGACTGAGTGTGCTATGAGCACTTTTGGCTCACTTATTAAAGGAAATGTTTTTCATTAGAGGCTGTTCAGTTCACTCACTGGAGTTTGGAAGTATGAGGTGTGATCTCATTTAAACAAAAAGGACTCTTCAAGGGGCTTGAGGGGCAAATGCTGAGGAGATATTTCTCCTTGTGGACTAGAAGGTATAGTTCCCGAATAAAGGGGCATCAATTTAAGACTGAGATGAGGAATTTCTTCTGAGGTTAAGTCTTTGGAACTCCTTGCTACAGAGAGCTCTGAGGGCAGAGTCCCGGTGGAAATTTAAGGATGAGATAGCTTCTTGTCTCGTAGGGGAGATTTATGCGTTTAGGTTTCCTTGGGTTGATGATGCCATTTCCTGTGGTGATGTCATCTGTTCTTTTTCACAGGGGGTGGTAAATGGGATCCAAGTCAGTATTTGTTGATAGAGTTCTGGTTGGAATGCCATGCTTCTAGGAATTCTCGTGCGTGTGTGTCTGTTTGGCTCGTCCTAAGATGGATGTGTTGTTTCAGTCGAAGTGATGTGCTTCCTCATCCATATGTAAGGATACGAGTGAGAGTGGGTCATGTCTTTTTGTGGCTAATTGATGTTCATGTATCCTCGTGGCTAGTTTTCTGCCCATTTGTCCAATGTAGTGTTTGTTACAGTTCTTGCATGGTATTTTGTAAATGACATGAGTTTTGCTTGTCTGTATAGGGTCTTTCAAATTCATTATTGCTATTTTAGTGTCTTGGTGGGTTTGTGGTCTACCATGATGCCAAAGGGTCTGAGTAGTCTGGCAGTCGTTTCAGAGATGTCTTTGATGTAGGGGAGAGTGGCTAGGGTTTCTGGACATATTTTGTCTGTTTGTTTGGATTTGTTGCTGAGAAATCGGCGGACTATGTCTATTGGGTACCCGTTCTTTTTTAATACACTGTATAAGTGATTTTCCTCTGCTCTGTGTAGTTCCTCTGTGCTGCAGGTGCGTGTTGGCTCATTGAAATAATGTTCTAGTGCAGCTCCGTTTGTGGGTGTTGGGATGATTGTTTCTGTAGTTCAATATTTGGTCCGTATATGTTGTCTTCCTGTAGATGCTGGTTTGAAGTTCCCCATTGGCTGTTCACTCTAGTGTGACATCTAGGAATGGCAATTTGTTGTTGTTTTCCTCCTCCTTTAGTGAATTTTATGCCAGTAAGGGTATTATTGATGGTCTTGAAGGTTTCCTCTAATTTGCTTCATTTAGTGATGATAAAGATGTCGTCCACGTAGCAGACCCAAAGTTTGGGTTGGCTGGTTGACAGAGCTGTTGTTCGGGTCTCTGCATTACTGCCTCTGCCAAGAACCAGGATATCAGAGATCCCGTACAGCTACAACATTTAAAAGACACTTGGGCAGGTATGTGGGTAATAAAGGTTATAGAGGGATATAAGCCAAATGCAGGAAAATAGGACTAGTTCAGTTTATGAAAACCTAGTCTGTATGGAAGAGTTGTGCTGAAGGACCTGTGTTCATGTTGTATGTCTCTGACTGCTGGCCAGGAGTGGACTCAAGTCTGAAAGAGAGAGAGAGGTCACACCAAATTGGTACCAATCAGGGCAATCATATTTCTATCACTGTATCAAAGTCATTTTCATATCGAGTGTAAATAGTTGGGGCTTAAAGACTTAACCCTCTGGCACCCCATTAGTTACAACGTGTCAACCGGAAAAAGACCCATTTATTCTGACTCACTCTGCTTTCTGTTGGGTAGCCAATCATTTCTTGAAGCTGATCTGTTATCCCTCGCGCCTTACTTTGCGTGTTAACATTTTGTGTGGCACCTCATCAAATGCCTTCATTACATTTCCAGGTCCCCCAATCATAAATATAATTATATTTATAAATATAAACTTAGCAAAGATTATAACACCATAGGCATAGGAGCAAGAGAAGGCTATTTACCTCCAGTTTGCACCATATTCAGTACTTTAGCTGATCCAATATTCCTTACGTCCATTTTCTAGTCTCTCCTTCGATTAGAAGTTCCTTCTCCACGTTTCCTCTTTCCAGGCTTCTCAGTATTCTGTAAGTTTCAATCAGGCTTCCCCTCATCCTTCTAAACTCCAAGTACAGATCCAGAGTTCCCCTATGTTAAGTCCTTCATTCCTGGGACCATTCTTATAAGCCGCTTCTGGACCTCCAAGGTCAGTACATCCTTTCTTTAGATACAGCTCACTGTCTTCTAAATGTGGTCTGACCAAAGTTTTATACAGACTCAACAGTATGTACCTCCTGTTTGTATTCTAGCACACTTGAAATAAGTGGTAACATTGCATGTACCTTCCTAACTACCAAATGAACCTGCTAACCTTAAGAAAATCTTAAATTAGGACTCCTAAGTCCCTTCCGTGCTTCAGATTTCTGAAGACTTTGCCTGTTTAGAACATAGTCTGTGCTTTTATTCATCCTACAAAAGTGCCTAACATTTTTGCCTACTCTTCCCGCCTTTCAATCCTTCTGCAGCCCATCTGTTTCCTCAACTTTACCTATCCTTCCATCTATCTTTTTTGTCATCTACAAACTTAGCAGCAAGGTCCTCTATTCCTTCAGGATTATTAATCTATAAAATGGAGTTATTGGCTGCCATCCCTAAAAAGACCACTTTGTCCCCACTCTTTACCTTCTGCCATTCAACCAATTCTCTATCCATGCCATTACCTTGCTCCTAACACCATGGGCTCTTTATCATATTTAGCAATCTCCTGTATGGCACCTTGCCAAATGCCTTATGGAAATCCAAATTGATCACGTCCACTGGCTCTCTTTGTCTAACTTTTATCATTACCACCTCAAAGAATTCTAACAGATTTATCAGATATGACCTCCCCTTTATAAAGCTATGCTGACTATGGCCTATTTTACCATGCATTTCCAAGTACCCAGAATTCTCATCCTTAATGATAGGCTCTAAATTGTTTCCTGATGAAGGGCTCAAGCCCGAAACATCGACTCTCCTACTCCTCTGATACTGCCTGACCTGCTGTGCTTTTCCAGCATCACACTTATTTGACTCTAAATTGTTACCTATGATTGAGATTAGGCTAACTAGTCTATAGTTTCCTGTACTCTTCCTGTCTCCCTTCTTAAACAGAGGTGTTATTAGCCATTTTCCAGTCCTTTGGGACTCTCCATGATTCCAGAAAGATCACCACTAATGTCTCAATAATTTCCTTCTCTTTCAAAACTCCAGGGTGTAGCCCATTTAGTTTGGGTGACCTGTCCACCTTCAGACCTTTCAGCTTCCCCAGAACTTTCACCTTAGTAATGGCCACTACACTCAGCTCTGTCCCCTCACTCTCACAAAGTCTGTTGTGCTACTGGTGTCTTCCAATGTGAAAATCGATGCATTCCTTTCGTTTCCCATTAATACTTCTCCAGCCTCAATTTCCAGCGGTCCAATATTCCTTCTTGCCTCTGTTACTTTTTAGATATCTAAACAAAACTCTTTTGAACTTCTTTATAGTATCATCTAGTTTACACTCATTTTATCTTCTTTCCCCTATTTGCTTTTTTTTTTAAGTTATCTTCAGGTTTTAAAGGCTTCCCACTGATCTTCACCACATTATGCTTTCTCTTTTGCTGTCCCTGACTGCCCTTGTCAGTCATGGTTTCCTCCTCCTCTTCTTCTTCCTCCTCTTCTTCTTCCTCCTCTTCTTCTTCCTCCTCTTCTTCTTCCTCCTCTTCTTCTTCCTCCTCTTCTTCTTCCTCCTCTTCTTCTTCCTCCTCTTCTTCTTCCTCCTCTTCTTCTTCCTCCTCTTCTTCTTCCTCCTCTTCTTCTTCCTCCTCTTCTTCTTCCTCCTCTTCTTCTTCCTCCTCTTCTTCTTCCTCCTCTTCTTCTTCCTCCTCTTCTTCTTCCTCCTCTTCTTCTTCCTCCTCTTCTTCTTCCTCCTCTTCTTCTTCCTCCTCTTCTTCTTCCTCCTCTTCTTCTTCCTCCTCTTCTTCTGTGCCTCCTGTATTACCCCCCAGAAGCTCCTGTCATTGCTGCTCCACTGACGTTCCTGCTAGGCTCCCCTTCTAATCAACCGTCCAGCCCCTCCCTCATGTCTTGTGTAGTTGCCTTTACCCAATTATAATATTGTTCCATCTGATTTCAGTTTCTCCCTCCCACACTGCAGGGCGAATTCTATCATATTATAGTCACTGACCCCTATGGGTTCCTTCACCCTAAGCTCCTCACCAAATCAAGTCTGTCTCATTACACCTCACCAAATCCAGAATTGCCTGTTCTCTCGGCTCTACCACAAGCTGTTCCAAACAAAATCTTGTACAAATTCCACTAATTCCTTTTCTTGAGATTGCTGTCAACCTGATTTCTCTAGTCCACCTGCATGTTGAAATCCCCCATGATTATTGTGATAGTATCTTCCTTGCATACCTTTTTTGATCTGATTTATTTTCTGCCCACATCCCGACCACTGGTAAGAAACCTGTATGCAACTCCTAAAATGTTTGGTATCTTTGTGTACAAGTATCCCCAAGTCCCTTTTGGTGTTACAGCTTTCTTCACTATTCTCTGTTTAAATACAACTTATTTAGCTTCCCTGAATAAAGATACATAAGCAGGCAAAGCACTCTGTTCTCTCCTACACACTGATCTTCGTGTTGCTGCAGTCTGGTGACTGTTTGTTTATATTTGGCTGTTGCATCCTGTAGGAACCCACTGCACAATGGCCTGATGGGTAGGCCACCATGATAGAAACCGGGTAACATAGCCAGGCCAGCTGTGATGCCTGTTACAGATTTTTCACCTGGCATCTCAGTCCCAGTAAGGGTGGTTCCAGTTGTTCAGATCTATATGCATGCCAGCTGCTAAGTCCGGAAGACTGTTCCATGTGCTGACTGGTAGAGAAATTAGATAAAAAGTAAAGTACTGCAGTTGCTGGAATAATAAAAGGAAGTGCTGGAGAGACTCTGTCCAAAGACGGCTTTTTTTCAGTTCTGAAGAAGAATCCTCTTGAACTCACAATCTTAACTTGAGTTTTGATTTTCTCCAGCATTGTGTTTTTTTTATTTAGTTGGGAAATTGGATCCTTTCCCATCTCTCTTTTTAATAGACTGGGGACTAATTTTTGAGGTGGATCATAAGTGTTTTGACCAGGTGAGGAAAGCTGATTAGGCTCCTGTCATCTTTATCCCTTAGTTGTTTGCAACACTTTTTTTTTAGTATGTCACTGTATCACACTGCAATAAAAATGTCATATTAAAGATGCAGTGAAGTTTTCTTGAACAGAGAATTTAATTGCATGCTATTGTTGTGAAGAATAATAATGTGACTTGAAACATACACACACAATTTTTTTTGTTTTTACAACTTTTGTGTGTATCTGAAATGAAGGAAAGTCAGAAATGTGCGATTTTTAAACATATCCTTTTGGTGCTGTATTTCAACCTGAGACCATTGTTGTTTTAATAGACGTCATTCTAATTTCAGCAGTGGTGAAATCTGAAACTATCTTCTATTTATACTGAATAGTTATTTCTCTAATTTTCTTTTATTGCTGGCTGTTTACTTTCAGCCTCTGAGAAAAATTAAAGAAAAAATAGGCAGGGAGACGGTGTTCAGTTTCTGTTCATCCATTTTTCAAATGCTCACTAACACCTGAAGAGAGAGCAGGGCTCCGAAAGCTTGTACTCTCAAATAAACCTTTTGAACTATAACCTGGTGTCGTGTGATTTTTAATTTTTTTTTTTACCATTTCTCAAACCCATTTTCCTATCTGGCTCTGCCCACAAGTTGTTTTCCTGAAGTACAGTCCACTTGCTTGGTTCCTTGCTTGGTCTGGCATCATTGTTTTTACAACTGGATAATCCACAGTTAATCTTCACCCAAAATGTGAAACTTAAGGAAAAGAGTGTTTCTTCAAACCCAACTGACCAATAGCTCTCTGAGGCAGGAAGTACTATCTCAAGTCTATCCCACTCGCCTCAGATTTGTTAACTGGCTGTGGGGCAGCTGTTGTCAGTGGCAATGTACTCTGCACAGAATCAGAAAATCCCGGGGGACATTTGATAACAGGAAAAAAAGCACATGAATTTTTTCCCTTACTTTGATGTCTTGAGAGAGAAGTCTGTGTGTGTGTCTACTGATGTTTTTTGTTCACCCTACAGTACCTGAAGTTGAAGAACTTTGAGCAGGAGGTGCGAGCTCACAGAGATTTGGACGGATTTCTGGCTAAGGCCCGAATCCTGTTGGATGTGTCGGCTTTGTCACTGGACGATGTTCTACGAGAGATGCTCAAGCACGTCACTGAGGAGTCAGAAAATGCCGAGCCCAATTCTAACTTTGATGATGTCATGACTGGTTTATTCACCGATTCGGGCACTTTGCAAGAAGGCAGTGGTAATGTGTTATCGCGTCGACTTGTGAATTCATTCTGAAGAATGCCCTTGATCCAACACTAGCAATATCTTGGCTGACTGGCTGTTCTTCACCTTTTGATTTTTTTTTTCATCTTGAATCTACAGCCTGTTTTGTTGTGCTGGGGGTTGGTTACTCAAAGGTTTCTGTTCCTTTCCTCCATAAACTTCTAACCTTGAAAATGGAATAAAAGCTCTGTAATTTCCATTTCTTTGTAGCTGCTGCTCCACACATAACAATCGCAAGTTGTCGGCTTGTCCTTTTTTTATTCTTTTAATTCCTCCTTTAATTGTTCCTCAAATATTTGAGTCTTCAGCACTTATGTGTGGCTTCTATATTCTTACCTTCAAATGAAAGGGTGAAAATGTGTATGCATCTTATACACAGTTAATTGCATCTGGTTGGTTTATTTAGGTCATGAACTGAACTGCACGAGTTAGATTTCTTCAACTAAACTTCTCCCTTTCAAAGCTCTGCACGTCCACGTATAAAAAAAGAACCTTCTACCTTCTTGACTTCCCAGTTACTGTGAATGTTTAAACTCTTTCCTGCCTTTCTGTAGTTTCTGTGCATGTGACTATTTTTCAACTTTTTCTGCTGGAATTCCTGTTTGCCTCGGGCTCCTCAATACCAGATCCGCTCTAGCTAATGTCTTGAACTGCCGTGTTCTGTTTGTTATCTGCCTCTGTCTTGCCAACATTTGAATGTTCAACCTTCTCTAGTGCCTTTTTTCGGAATTATCTGGTACTACGTGATTATCACTGTAAGAATGAAACCAGGGCATCCAGCACAACAGTTTAGCTTCACTTCCTGTGAGTTCCTCAAAGAGTAGTTATTGGTCTTCTCCACTTGGGGTATGGGGTACTTTTTCATGTGTGGTGTTGGTTCCAACTGTATCTCTCCATTCCTTCTCCCCTGACTCCACAATAACCTTTTTTTTAATTGTAGGACTATCTGTCTAATGTGGCATTATTTGCTGTACAGCTTGCTTCAACTAGGATATAAGTTTTTAGATCCTACCAAAAAAAAGGTGTTTTTTTTTGAGGTTGCAATAGATTCATCTTTAGGCTGAATGTTGGAGCATGTCCAAGCACACCGATGTAAAGAAATGACAGTGAATTTTCGGAGCTTGAGGAATTGCTTCCTAAAACTTGTCTCCTTTTCCTCCTTTTTTAAACATAACTGTTTTTGACCATCCTTGTATCTCCCACGCAACTCTTGTGTCTAATTTGGGTTGGTTTTCTCCTGGGAGACACGTTTTTGAGAAGTTTTACCATTTTAAAGTTGCTATATAGATGTTGGCTAGGTAATCTGAGAGAAATGCACCATCCCCATGCAAAATAATTATTCTTATAAGATGCTAACTTTAAGTATTCTGTTGCAGCCCAGTCCCTATTAGAAAATGCAATGACATCTTTCTGAAATTAAAAACAAAAATATGATGGCAAAATTGAGAGGCTTTGGACTGGTGGTAGGAACAAGGGGGTTTTGTATCCTCACCATTTCTCCTGCATTGATTTTGGGAGTATGTTTTCTTCGAGGTGAAAGGACAGTGTTCAAACTCTTCCATTGATTTTTTTTTCCCCCCATCCAGTAGCTATTTAATAGGGAAGTTAGTTAATAAGCAAGAAGCCTGTCTGAATAGACGGCAGTGATGGGCAGCGTTTACAGACTTGGATTCCTCATGTGGCATTCTTTAGTTCTCTGCAAGGGAAGCTTGTGTTGTACTGATGAGAAATTTAGTTTTTGTGTTCATGTCTGACTCCAAAGATTTCAGCACATAATTTACAGGAATGATACCATGCGATTGTGCAAGAGTGAGGGAGTGTTACACTCTTGTAAACCGAGCTGTTAAACCGACTCTCACCTGCTAGTTTTTGGCATTTTTTTTTTTAAAGGAGCTTCAGCAAAATCTTATGGATCAACACACCTTTGTCAATTTATGACATTTCAAATACTTTACAACTTTGACCTTTTGAGGTGTAGCTATTGCAATGTAGGAAGCAGCAGTCAATATCGGGATTTCTCCTGGTACCTTGGCCAATGTTTATCTCTCGACCAACACTACTAAAAATGGAAGTGCAAATTCTGTTGAGTGCTGTTTGTGGGAGGTGGTTGTGTATGTGGATGGTGCCAATTCTTACACTACAACAGTGACGATGCTACAAAAATACATCAGCGGCTATAAAGGGCTTTGAGACATCCTGACGCTGTGAAAGGAGTACAAAAATTCAAAAGTTTTATATTTTATTCAGAATATTTTTAGAGGTTTGGTCTATAGTAGAGTATTGCAGGAGAAGTGAAACTGCCTGCAGTCCAAACAGCCCATAATGTGCTGTGAAATAATTTAATCACAGCTTTGTGTTTGTGTTTCAGTACATCTCCTGTCAAACACTATTCAAGGGGTTTCTGCTGCAACAACTGGTGTTCAATACCAGCAGTCCTGGCTCTGCCTTATGTAAGTAGCTCTTGATTTTGAAGAGGTTTTGACCTAATGTTCTACCCTGTTAGATGTGAGAGGATACAAGAAGCCATTGCTCTAGTTGGGGTCCAATCAAGGGCCAGGCTCGCCATCTAATCTCATTGTGCCTGCGCAGATAATGACTTTTTTTTTGTTGTTTTAAAATGGCTTTGGAATTGTGGCTGTGAATGAATAGTAATTAGTTTTTTCTTCTATGGTATGTTAATTGGGGGAACGTTGATCTTCTAAATCAACACAGGGATCTGGCACTTGAGCCTCTTGGAGCAGACTGGAATACTTAATTTTATAATAAAACTGCTGTCACTGAAGCTGTTAATGTTGACTCTGCAGGTCTCCTATAATATTTATATTTCATTAATGAACTACTACTTTTGACTTTCTGGCAAGGTTCACCCATGCTTTTCCAAACAGATGTGGAAGAGTTGGTGTTGGACTGGGGTGGAAAAAATTTTAATATTCATGCACCAGGTCATAGTCCAACAGGCTTTCAAAGCATTGCTCCAAAAGCTAGTGCTTCCAAATAAACCTGTTGGACTATAACCTGGTGTTGTGTGATTTTTAACTTTTTCCAAACAGAGGCACTCTTAATTCATTCTGACACTTCCACATTCTTTTTCTTCCACTCTGCGCTGACCAAGCACTCTAATGTTACATAACAGCTTGGCCCTTGTTGATTTTATCTACAGTCGCTATTGCTCAACCTTCACGAGTCTTCGAACTTTGAGTTCCGATGAAGACTTCTGTTGGGCTTAAAATATTAACTCTGTTTCTCTCTGCAAATCCTGCCAGCCCTGCAGAGTGTTTAAAATCTCCAGTGTTTGCATACTTTATTTTTGTCACCTAGTCACTCTATTCTGTTTCACTTTTGACCAGAGTTCTTTTGAGTTTTTTGGAAGTGTTTATTGAGGGCATTTATTTTGGACAAGGTTTGGTGGGAGGAGCAGGGAAACTAAGAACGTCTAGTTGAGCAGCCAGCATTGCTTAGAGGAGTAAGAGAGAAAAAGCCCTTGTGGGAGGCAGGCACGTACATTGCAGTTGACTTTTGTTCTCCTACAGACAAAGGAACTAGCTGTTCGTTGATTCTCTGGTAAACCGTTAAGGTCTGTCTTAAAATTTAACTTTTCACTTGAGAGGATATTTTAAAAAAAATCCAGAAATGATTATAAATCAGGGAGAGAGGAGCTTAGTGAAATTATAATCCAAATGGAAGTGGGTACTGAGCAAACTGATAGGCATGTTGCTTGACAAGTCTCCAGATTCAGATGGACTTCATTCTCTGAACTCTGAGAAAGTGAAGACTGCAGATATTGAAAAGTGTGGCACTGGTAAAGCACAGCAAGTCAGACAGCATCCAAAGAGCAGGTGAATCGACATTTCAGGCAATAAGCTCTTCATCAGGAATGTGATGTCATCTCTGAAGAGCTTATGCCCGAAACGTGCAGTGTCCTGCTAATGAGCTGGTTGTCAATTTCCCATTGGCAATTTTCCAAAATTCCCCATATTCAGAAATTTTTTTTATCAGACTGGAAAGTAGCAGATATGCCCCCTCTTTTTCAGAAAAGGAGAGAAGCAGAAAATGGGAAATTATCGGCTAGTTAGCTTGACGCCTGTCATTGGGAAGGTGGTAGAATCGACCAT
The DNA here is from genome assembly GCF_004010195.1 of Chiloscyllium plagiosum. NCBI lineage: Eukaryota > Metazoa > Chordata > Chondrichthyes > Orectolobiformes > Hemiscylliidae > Chiloscyllium > Chiloscyllium plagiosum. The sequence continues at coordinate 12,672,497 of NC_057710.1, forward strand.
TTGAGATGGTAACTTCATACTTAATAAAATTCAAAGTAATTGAGAAGTGTCAGCATGATTTTGCCAAAGGGAAGCTGCATTGAACCAATTTTTACTGGTGTTATTTGAAGGTAACGTGATGTTAATAAAGGGTGCTACAAGATCACTGCACTTGGATTTCCGGAATTCATTTCATAAGACACTATCTCGAAGAATATTGTGGAAAATAGAAACCCAGGTATGGGGTAATTAACTTGCATAGAATACATTTTGGCTGACTGCCAGAAAAGACTGCACGAATGGGTCATTGTCTGAATGGAGTACTGCAGAGGTCTGTGCTGAGGTCTCACCTTCTGATAATTTTCTGCAAATTATCAAAAGAGTCACAGCTGAGTTCAAATGACACTAAGGTAGGTCAGAAAGTGTGTTGTGCAGAAGAGTTACTGTTGGACATGAATTGGTGTTAATATAGAGTAGTGTGTGGGAAAATTTGGAGTTCATTTTGGCAGGAAGAATAGAGAAGCAGTGTATGATTTAAATGATCCCTGTGATATTCTGCGGTGCAGAGGGATTTAAATGTTGTAGTGCATGAGTCAAAAAAATTAGTGTGTAGGTACAAGTTATGAGAAAGCAAATAGAATGCTATCCTTTGTTTAGACCATAAAAATGAGGATGTTGATGAGACAAAATCTTGATTAGTATATTCAGTTTAGATCTTCCTCCTTTTAAGGAAGGGTGTAAATGCATTGGATTCAGTTCAGAAGAGCTTACTACATTGAAACCTGGAATAAGTGAATTGTTTTATGAGGATAGATTGGGCAACTGGGCTTATTTCAACTAGATGTAAATTTGGATTTTGAGTTTTTTTAAATTCATTCAGAGTATGAGAGTGCTGCTGGCTGGGCTTGCATTTATTGCCAATTACAGCATCTAAAAGAGTCAACCACATTGCTGTGGGTTTGGAGTCAGGTAGACAGGATATTGAAGAAGATGTGCTTTCCTTTACTGGTCAGAGCATTGAGTTACAGGAGTTGGGAGGTCATGTTGCAGCTGTACAGGAGATTGGTTAGGCCACTTTTGGAATATTGCATGCAATTCTGGTCTCCTTCCTATCAGAAGGATGTTGTGAAACGTGAAAGGGTTCAGAAAAGATGTACAAGGATGTTGCCAGGGTTGGAGGATTTGAGCTACAGGAAGAGGCTGAATAGTCTAGGGCTGCTTTCCCTGGAGCATCGGATGCTGAGGGGTGACCTTATGGAGGTGGGCGGCACGGTGGCACAGTGGTTAGCACTGCTGCCTCACAGCGCCAGAGACCCGGGTTCAATGAGAGTGCTGCTGGCTGGGCTTGCATTTATTGCCAATTACAGCATCTAAAAGAGTCAACCACGTTGCTGTGAGTTTGGAGTCAGGTAGACAGGATAGTGAAGATATGCTTTCCTTTACTGGTCAGAGCATTGAGTTACAGGAGTTGGGAAGTCATGTTGCAGCTGTACAGGAGATTGGTTAGGCCACTTTTGGAATATTGCATGCAATTCTGGTCTCCTTCCTATCAGAAGGATGTTGTGAAACGTGAAAGGGTTCAGAAAAGATGTACAAGGATGTTGCCAGGGTTGGAGGATTTGAGCTACAGGGAGAGGCTGAATAGTCTGGGGCTGCTTTCCCTGGAGCATTGGATGCTGAGGGGTGACCTTATAGAGGTTTATAAAAATCATGAGGGGCATGGGTAGGATAAATAGACAAGGTCTTTTCCCTGAGGTGGGGGAGCCCAGAACTAGAGGGCATGGGGTTTAGGGTGAGAGGGGAATGAGCTGCCAGGGGAAATGGTGGAGACTGGTGCAATTACAGCATCTAAAAAGCATCTGGATAGGTATATGAAGAGGAAGGGTTTAGAGGGATATGGGCCAAGTGCTGGCAAATTGGACTAGATTACTTTAGGATATGTGGTCAGCATAGACGAGTTGGACTGAAGGACATGCCTCTTGTAAGGATGACCATTTCCTTCCCTAAAGGACATTAATGGGTTTTCCCAACAATGGGCTCACGGTCATGATTAGACTCTTAATACCAGGCTTTTAATGAAACCCAGGTCCCCAGAACATTAACAGGACAGCAATATTATTACTAGGCCACCATCTCCCCTAATAATAAGGTACCGTACATTTAGGTAAATTAAGATAAAAACCCATGGTTTTGGAGGTTGGATATTTGCATGGATAAAGGACTGGCTGCCTAGTAAAAGACACGGTTGGGAGAAGTATGGCTCTGAGAGAATGGTAACCTGTAACTATTGGAGTGCCGTCGGGATCTGTGCTAGTCCTTACAATCATATATATTTTATATCATGAAAGGGAGTGTTTCTGGATGACACAAAAATAGTTGGGAAGGCAGTAATGAGGGTGATGAAGAGTCTGCAGAGGAATGTGGTCAGGTTAAGTGAGTGGGCAAACATTTGACAGTGCAATATAATGTGGGAAAATGAGATTATGCATTTTGCTAGGAAGAATAGAGGTGCTGATTCTTATTTAAATAGAGAAACATTGCAGAAAGTTATAGAACAGAGATTTAAGAACCCTTGGCCATGAATCTCCCAAATTCAGCAGGTTAACAGGGAAGACAGATGGAATGTTGACCTTCCATTTAATGGGAATGGAGTACAAAGCTCAAACTATACAAGGCATTAGTTGAGCCCAGCTGGAATACTGTGAACCATTTTGCACCCCTTATCTGAGGAATGATCTCCCAATGTTGGAGGCAGTCGAGAGAAGATTCACTGGACTGATATCAGATATGGAGGGACTGTTATGTGGCAAGATTGAGTAGGTTGGGCTTTACTCATTGCAATGTAGATAAATGAGAGATGATCTTATTGACATTTTCAGAGTTCTTGGGGGCTTGACAAGGTAAGTGCAGAAAGGTTGTTTTTGCTCATTTGGGAGTCAAGCCCCAAAGGGCTTAATCTTAGAATAAGGGATTGCACATTTAATCCAAAGAGGAGCAATTTTATTCTTCAAAGCAGATGGCTGTCAAGGCAGGGTCATTAGTATCTTCAAGGTTGAGATAGAGAATCGAGTGTTATGGGTAGGGGGGGATAAAAACAGGAAAGTGGAGTTAAAGGTTAGAAGATCAGTCATGATATTAAATGATAGACCATACCTGATGGGCTGAATGGTCTAATTTTGCTGCTATGTCCTTTTTCTGGAGCTTTAGAGTGAGGGGTGACTTGATGGTCATTCATTAGATTCTGAAAGGTCTTGACAAGGTGAACAAGGATGTTACCTCTTGTGGATGAATCCAGAACTAGGAGTCAGTGTTTTAGAATTCGGGATCATCTTTTCAGGATATTTGTGTGACTTTGGAGCTCTCCACCTCAGCAGGCAGTGAGGCAACGTCATAGAATAACTTAAAGACTGAAATGGATTTCTGTTTTTTAGGGGAATTGAAGGTTATGATGGGTCATTGGGAATGTGCACATTGAAATACAGTCATGATCTTATTGAATGGTGGGGCAGGTGTGAGGGTCTACGTCTGTTCTGCATTTGTATGTTCATATGTGTGAAAGTCATAAATTATGTTGTGTTGCATTCAAAGATAATGAAGTATTAAATTCAATGTGCACATAGCCAAATAAAATGGAAATGGAAGAGAGAATGCATAAGGACTTAATACAAACCTTGGTAAAATTTTGGCCTGGTAAGATTGGCATCTAATCTGGTCCTTTTTACTGCTTATCCATCCTTTTGGATAAGATGTGGTGGTATTTGAATGTACGGTGTAACATGTTGGGGCTTTATCACTAGGTGGGAGAAGAGCTAAAGTTGAACAGCCTGCACCAACTTAAGTATTTGCAAGTGCCATCCTAATTGGCACTGCCAGTGTGTGGCCCCAGCCATGCATTCGCCTCTTTCTGAAACTCTGATACCTAGCTTTAGGCCACTGCTACAACCAGTAGCTCCTCAAAGACCATGTGGTGATATTGAGTTACTCTCACCCTGGCTGCCATTTTGACAAAATATTGAGGAAATACTGCCCTTGGTAGTTTTATTTTCAGATGCAACGTAAAATGACTTCCTCTGAAAATGCGGTGCTATTTTCAGAGGAAGTCATGATTCTCCAAATGCTAATACTTATCCTTGTGGAACTTTCTAAGTAGATGATTTACTCAACAAAATATTCTAGAAAGTAATTAGTGTGGTCACTGATAGTTTGTAGTTAACTAATGTGCTCACAAAGAGCAATATTGTAGAACATTAAAATTTTTCCTGAGGATATGAAAAGTGCTATAAAAATGCAAGTTTTAAATTTGTGTTGGGCCCAATGAGCCTGTACTTGTTTGAGGCTGGGATTTTAATATATTCAAGCTGAGATCGGCAAAATTTTAATCAACAAGTGAATCGACGTTTTTTGGAGATAAAGCTGGAAAGTGAAGTTGAAGGTTATTAGAGCAGCCATTGAATGACAGAGCAGCATCAATGGGCCGAATAGCTTACTTCTGCTCCTACACTTTTATGCCTTATCGCCTTATTTCTGCAGTACCAATCTTTGGAATGTCATCCCTCATGGCCTTTCAACTTACTTGGATTCTTTGTTTTGACTTATCTTTGCAGTTATTTCAATTAGTAATGAATTCCCATCACCAAGTCGCCCTTTATTTACACGTGCAGAGTCGTTGACACTGAGCCAGCTCTGAGTGAACAGGATGTCTGACGCTCCTGTATATGTCTGTCAGCCAGGGCTCCTTGATTGGGGCTGTTAACCTGGCCCAGTTAGGGAACTATGAGTTCTGGGGTACACCTTGTTGATCTCATTCCAATATCTGCATCCCTCCCCCTGTAAACCCGGGAATGTAGGCTGGTTCTTTTTCTTTCCTGTAGCTCTTCCTGGGGCATTTTAGCACCAGGTCAAGTTCCTCCATCTCTGCCACTGATTTTGGCGGTGTGTAAAAATATATAGCTCAACTCTCGCACCAGAGCTTCTCTGAAAATAATTACTCTCCTCTTCAAAGGCATTGAGATGGCAACATCTATTATGTTTATCTCCGATTCTGAGATCTTTTTAATGCTTGATGGAGACGGAGTACCCACAAGTTCCAGACTATTTGGAAAAGCTGTCTAGGAGCTGGGCATGTTTACTCTTGCAGTGTTTGCAAGTTTGCAGCTTTCACATGGTTACTTTGAGCTGCTAATATAAAATGGATGACATCGATAATGGCATCTCACCTATTTCATGTTTCCTGATTTTGTAATTTTCATTTGAAGGTCACATTAACTCTGGAGAGAATTAAATTGAGTCTCTTGCCTAATACATGACCCCAAACCCAAATTGCCCCATGTCCAACTTGACCTCAATTTTCCTCAACACTTCAGACCAAGACTCTGTCACAACTTATTTGCAGGAACTTTCATTTTGATTGTGGCCATCAATTGCTGGAGTGTGCTTGAATTGAGTGGTGGGACTCCACTCAAACAAAATGGATAGCAAAACTGAGGCTGTGTTCATGTAATCCTTACTGGGGTTGGGCTGTATAATCTACCCCCTCCTAGCTATCCCCATTGCGCTATTGACATCTAGTGAAGTGTTAATGGGAGAGCTCTCTTAATGTAGATTGTCTTGGGCTGAAGTGTGTTGCAATGTAAACTTGATCAGATTAACAAAGGCAACAATCTGAGTCCCTTTCATCCTTAACATGAGGTAATCATTTCATCCTTACTGATATGAAGACTTATTACTTGGAAATTCACCTCCAACACTAGCTCCCCTGTGATCTATAGCCTGAGGTACTTTTTTTTAACCTGCCCCCGATCATGTTAAAGAGGTGGCTATTCAAATTTCCCTTGCTGTTGTGTCGCATCTGGATATACTTAACAAAGTAAATATCTTTGGTTTCTGGAACAATTTACCAATGTAGGCATTGAGCCGTGAAAACATCATCAGTTTGGCATATTCTTTTCTGTTAATCAAATCTGCTTTGTAGGTAAATTAGGTTCCTAAATCACCTACCCCACCCCTGCCTCACTAAAACCTGACTAACAGCACCCTATCTCTTTTTGATTTCAAGATAAAATCTGAAGCCTTGCCATTTCAGGGAACAGAATTGTGTCAACTAGGAGTAGTTAGTAATTTTGCCCAATGCCATCACTTCCTAAAATTTCATCTGCCTTCCCTGAAGATGCAAAATAATGAAATCTTAATATCATCTCCTCTGGTCTCTAAGACAACCACCATCCCCACCACCTCCACCCACCCACCCACCCTCAAGAGCTGCTCTGAAATGAGTGCAACATGTTGGGGACTCAAGTTAAAGTTTTCACTTTGTGTTTGAATGTGCTGAAGAATTTATCAAAGTTTGTCATCTTATGCTCATCAGGGCAATTTGCAACAATACCAATGTCAGGGGAAATCAACACGTACGCTATGTAAGAGACGAAAGTACTATTTAGTTGGCAAGTGGTCTCTGATATTGGTGTTGCCATGAAGAATGTACTCAGTCAATGATGGCTGACAGTTAACTGCTCAACTCTGTTTGAGTAGTGCTGGAAAAGCACATCAGGTCAGGCAGCATCAGAGGAGCAGAAAATCGATGTTTCGGGCAAAAACCATTCAACAGGAATGAAGGCTGATGAAGGGCCTTTGCCTGAAAAGTCAATTTTCCCGCTCCTCTGATGCTGCCTGACCTGTCCAGCACTACTCTTAATCTTGACTCTAATCTCCAGCATCTGCAGTACCCACTTTCGCCCTGCTGAACATGTTAAACTAGGCAGTTTTGATTCTGATTGGCCAAGGCATTATCCTGAAAAGTGAACGTGTAAAAGGCTGTCACCAATTTTGTTGAGTTGAAATAGGTGCGGTGTGTATCCATTTACTTTCTGTCTATAAAGCTGTGCTGTCTAAAATATGTCATATCCATTTACAATCCATCTTCCCATGACTGGCTGATTATGCGTAACATGAATTGACCAAATTCAGGTACACAATCCTTTATCCAAAACACTTGGGACCAACTAATTTTCGGAATTTGGAATTTTTCAAATTTCAGAATAAGTGACAGTTTGGGGAAATTTTTTTTAAAAATCTTACCGAAAAGCAGTCTCACTGAGTACAATGGGCCCTGAGACCGAATTGAGACCTCCCCAGTACTGGGCCATGCTTACCCACGTCCCATCTGCGTGACATGCTTTGAGTGGGTGTGGAATTAGGTTAACTGTTTGCACGCCAAACAACCTTGTTGATGAGGAAAAAATCTTCATGAAGAAACCTTCGGATTTTGGGATTTTGGATAAAGGGTTGTGACAAATTGCCACAACCAGTGGTTTGGGTTTAATTTAAGATATCTGCATGTGCACAGTGTTGCAGTGGGATCTTTGCTAAACCCAACTCTGGCATATGTCTTTATTGGGTTTTATGACAAACGTGTCTTTTGATGGAATGACACCTAACCTTCCCCCCACACCCGTTTTGTATGTTTCGCCTATATAGATGGTATTTGCTAGATTTGAGTTTATAGCTGCATAGAAGAACATATGTTGGTTTTCCCCTTACACTGATATTCTCACAAATAAGTGCAAAATGAAAAGCTTTGAGAAAATGTGGAATTTTCTCTAATACGCATTCTGCCCCACAAAATGACTATTAATCGGTTTGATTTAGCCTTTGATCTTTGGCCGTTTGAGACAAAGTCGTCATAACTTAATGACAGTGATAGAACCTGTGGGGAAAAATGTAACTACAGCCATTGAATTTGTGGGGTTCAGGCTTCTTATATAATTTCCTCCCTTCCAACCTCATCAGTTTTTTTTTGGATAGTGGATCAGTAAGGAATGCTGCTTTTTCTCAGATTGGGGGTGACACTTGAATGCTGGCTATAAGGTATACAATTTCTTTGGCCATAAAGTATTACAAAAGTTGCTTATTTCCCAGGTTAGAGTACCTTTCTATGAATAGTCACATTGTTTTCTTGCCCCCACTCTGCAGGTGCACTGTCTCAATGCTCCAGAGGCGGCACGTTTGCATCTGTCGATTAGAGAGGCCTCAGAACTGGGGAGAGAATTGCTGTGAGATGCGTTACGTTATCCTGATCCTGGTGCCACCAAAAATGGTAATACTTTAAATGTGCTCCATTTACAAATGTACTTTGATTTGCGTTGGTAGAAGTGGAGTATAGATATCCCAGAATGTGTTGAAATTGTTTTGCGTTACAGCGGGAGTGCTGCATTGTTGTCGGTCTCAATTGCCGTTTGGAATTTTGAACCCTGTTGCAATTGATATCCTTTAAGAAAGAAAGTTGAAATCCCAGTGGCCACGTAAGACAATTGCACAGCATGATTTCAAGTTCTAAGGCTTTCACTGTACACGACATTGGTTTTGTCAGTTATAAAATACTGTTTACTTCTCATCTCCTTGCTACAGGAAGGATATTCTTAAACTTAAAAGGATTCAGAAAAGATTTACAAGGATGTTGCCAGGGTTAGAGGGTTTGAGCTACAGGGAGAGGCTGAATAGACTGGGGCTGTTTTCCCTGGAGTGTCGGAGGCTGAGGGGTGGCCTTATAAAGGTTTATAGAAACATGAGGAGCATGGAGAGGGTGAATAGCCAACATCTTTTTCCCAGGGTAGGGGAGTTCAAAACTGGAGAGCATAGGTTCAAAGTTTGTGAGAAGATTTGTAGCTCGGGTGCTCGTTGTTGTGGTTCTGTTCGCCGAGCTGGAAGTTTTTGTTGCAAACATTTCGTCCCCTGTCTAGGTGACATCCTCGGTGCTTGGGAGCAGGTCCAGGTCGACCTGGACCCAATATACCGGCCACTACTGCGGACAGCTGAAACTGACAACCGGAAGTGGCAGGGATAGGCCACTATGAATGCCGGAGGAAACCCCACAGAAGCGCTTCACAGGAGGCTCCCAAGCACTGAGGATGTCACCTAGACAGGGGACGAAACGTTTGCAACAAAAACTTACAGCTTGGCGAACAGAACCACAACATGGAGAGCATAGGTTTAAGGTGAGAGGGGCAAGATTTAAAAGGGACCAAAGAGACAACTTTTTGACACAAGGTGGTGTGTGTATGAGGTGCTGGAGGAGGTGTTCGAGGCTGGTACAATTACAACAGTTTAAAAGGCATCTGGTTATATGAATAGGAAGGGTTTAGAGGGATATGGGCCAAATGCTGGCAGATGGGACTATGTTAATTTAGGATAACTGATGAGCATGTATGAGTTGGACCGAGAGTTCTGTTTTCCGTGCTGTACAACTCTGACTCTCCATTCCTAACAACTAAAAACCAGACTGACTGAGCAGTATTATATCGGTAACTTGAACTTTATAAAACACAAAAATCCTTTGTGTTAAAATTGCTGTATTATGACAAAATTTCCCCTCACGGTTACACCTTACCTTGTCACTTTTATATAAACCCTCTATTTTTCTGGAACAATTCCAATGTATTTTTTTAGCTCCAAAAGGCTTTTTTCCCCTTGTACTAGCTGGATAAATCTAATTACTTTAGCGACCTCTTAATACATTTATTCTGCATCTTTTCTGCTCTGCTGTAATCTCACCCTTCCTGCTGTAATCGCATCCTTCCTGCTGTATGATGACCACAACTGTTGCCTTGCTAACATTATTCACAGCTCCATCAATATTCAGTGCCTCGACTAATAAAGGCAAAGATCCCTTATGCCTTTGTCACCATCTTATTCACCTGTCCTGTTACCTTTTGAGCATCTATGCACATGCTCACTGAGTTCCTCTGACCTCTATGCTTCCCAGGATCCTAACATTCAGCGTATACTGCTGTAGATGGTCCTCTTAAAATGCATCACCTCACACTTTGGAAAAAAGAATTTAGTCCTATAGTGTTCAGTTCATCTAACCAACCCAACCATATTGTCCAACAGTCTGATGCTTACTTTCTCGCTATTGAGCACTCTCCAATTCTCATGCCACTTGCAAATTTGCTGATTATATCTCCTACATTCATGTCTACATCATTATTGTACACAACAAGCAGTAGCGGCCCAGCATTGAACCCTATGGTATGTCACTGGACATGTGCTTCCAGTCACAAAAGCAACCTTTGACATCACTCTGTATCATTCAGTCAATTTTGGATCCAATTGATCAAATTGCCTTGGATCCCATAGGCTCCTACCTCTTTTTTTTTAACCAGTCACTCATCAAAGTTTTACAGAAGTCCATGTAGCTTACATCAACTGTACTACCTTCAGTTACATGGCAAAAGTGAGGACTGCAGATGCTGAAAACCAGAGTTTGGATCAGAGTGGTCCTGCTCCTCGGATGCTGCCTGACCTGCTGTGCTTTTCCAGCACCACACTGATCTACCTTCATTTACACACCTTGGGAAACTCGATCAAATCTGTCAGATGTAAACTCCCTCTTATAAAGCCATGTGATAGGTCCTTACCACTCCCAGTAGAAATTAATTTTGTCCCTTAGAATTTTTTCCAGTATTTCCCTAGCCCCATTATGTGTCCCACTTGAGAGATGAGGAAGCACTCCGACAAACAAAGGATGATGGAGTTTGAAACTCTTTCACAAATGGACTGGATGCTGGATCAGTTGATAATTTTAAATCTGAGATGGGTAACATTTTTTTGTTGAGCAAAGTTAATGAGGACTATGGGCCAAAGGCAGATATGTGGAGTTAGGCCATAGATCAACCATGATATAGTTGAATTGTGGAACAGCCTCAAAAGGCTGAATGGTCTACTCCTTTTCCAATGCTCTGACCACAGATGTTAGATTCACTGGTCTGAACTTACTTGCTTTACTCCAATCTCCCGTCTTGAACAATAGTACCACATTGGCTGTCTTCCAGTCCTCTGACACCCATCCTTTGTCAGGGTTTGAACCTTAAGGTCAGAGGCCCTGTAATCTCCTCCCTTGTCTCATCCTGGGATGCATCTCATCTGGGCCTGCAAATTTGCCCACTTTCAAGCTTGTTAAATCTGCTAATCTGTCTCTGTCTCTCTCTCTCTGTCTCTCTCTCTCTGTCTCTCTCTCTCTCTGTGTCTCTCTCTCTCTGTGTCTCTCTCTCTCTGTGTCTCTCTCTCTCTGTGTCTCTCTCTCTCTGTGTCTCTCTCTCTCTGTGTCTCTCTCTCTCTGTGTCTCTCTCTCTCTGTGTCTCTCTCTCTCTGTGTCTCTCTCTCTCTGTGTCTCTCTCTCTCTGTGTCTCTCTCTCTCTGTGTCTCTCTCTCTCTGTGTCTCTCTCTCTCTGTGTCTCTCTCTCTCTGTGTCTCTCTCTCTCTGTGTCTCTCTCTCTCTGTGTCTCTCTCTCTCTGTGTCTCTCTCTCTCTGTGTCTCTCTCTCTCTGTGTCTCTCTCTCTCTGTGTCTCTCTCTCTCTGTGTCTCTCTCTCTCTGTGTCTCTCTCTCTCTGTGTCTCTCTCTCTCTGTCTCTCTCTGTCTCTCTCTCTGTCTCTCTGTCTCTGTCTCTCTGTCTCTGTCTCTCTGTCTCTGCTAACGTTGTTCAAAATGCACACCCCACTTCTCTGACCTCTTGACCTACTCTATGGTGAATGCTGATGCAAGGTATACTTTTAAAACCTCCATATTTTCTGTCTCCACATAACTGCTTTCCATAGCGGTCACTAATTGCCATTATTCTTTCCATGGTTAGAAGATTACAGGCTCGCTAGAATGAAGTTCAGAATTAGACTGAGGAGAGCCAGGAGGGGGCACGAAAAAGACTTGGCAAGAAACGATTAGGGAGAACCCAAAAGTATTTTACTCATACGTGAGGAATAAGAGAATGATCAGGGAGAAGGTAGGGCCAATCAGGGATAGCGTAGGGAACTTGTGTGTGGAGTCTAAGCTGATAGGGGAAGCCCTAATTGCTTTTTTTGCTTTGGTTTTTACCAAGGCAAGGGAACTTGTAACTGAAAACCTAAAGGAGCTGGGATACAGTCCTGAACAGATCAAGATTGATGATGTTGATGTGCTAGAAATTTTGGGAAACATTAAGATTGATAAGTCCCCAGGGCCAGACCAGATTTATCCTAGGCTGCTCCGGGAAGCGAGAAAGGAGGTTGCTAAGCCGCTGGTGAGGATATCCTCCTCACTCTCCACAGGAGTCGTACCGGAGGATTGGAAGGAGGTGAATGTTCCTCTTTTCAAGAAGGGTAATAGGGAAATCCCTGGCAATTACAGACCAGTCAGCCTCACGTCTGTGGTTAGCAAAGTTTTGGAAAGAATTCTGAGGGATAGGATTTATGACTTTGGCAAAGCATAGTGTGATTAAAGGCAGTCAGCATGGCTTTGTGAGAGGCAGGCCATGCCTCACAAATCTTATTGAGTTCTTTGAGGAGGTGTCAAGGCAGGTCGACGACAGTCGCACAGTGGGTGAGGTGTATATGGACTTCAGCAAAGCATTTGATAGGGTTCCCCATGGTAGACTCATTCATAAAGTCAGGAAGTATGAGATACAGGGAGATTTGGCTATCTGGATTCAGAATTGGCTGGCTGACAGAAGGCAGAGAGTGGTTGTGGATGGAAGGTATTCTGCCTGGAGGATAGTATTGAGTGGGGTCCCGCAGGGCTCTGTTCTTGGACCTCTGCTCTTTGTAGTTTTTATAAATGACTTGGATGAGGAGATTGAGGGGTGGGTTAGTAAATTTGCAGATGACACAAAGGTTGGAGGTGTCATCGATAGTATGGAGGGCTACTGCAGGCTGCAGCGTGACAGACAGGATGCAGAGCTGGGCTGAGAAATTGCAGATGGAGTTCAACCTAGATAAATGTGAAGTGATGCATTTTGGAAGGTCAAACTCGAATGCTGAATATAGGATTAAAGACAGGATTCTTGGCAGTGTGGAGGAACAGAGGGATTTGGGTGTGCGAGTACATAGATCCCTCAAAGTTGCCACCCAAGTGGATAAGGTTGTTCAGAAAGGATATGGTGTTTTGGCTTTCGTTAACAGGGGGATCGAGTTTAAGAGCCGCGAGGTTTTGCTGCAACTCTACAAGTCCCTGGTGAGACCACAATTGGAATATTGTGTCCAGTTCTGGCCGTTCTACTATAGGAAAGATACAGAGGCTTTGGAGGCAAAGAAGGCTTACCAGTGTGCTGCCTGGACTGGAGGACTTGTCCTATGAAGAAAGGTTGAATAAACTCGGACTTTTCTCTCTGGAGAGAAGGAGGAAGAGAGGAGACCTGATCAAGGTGTACAAAATAATGAGAGGAATAGATAGAGTCAATAGCCAGAGACTTTTCCCCAGGACAGGATTGACTGATACGAGAAGTCATAGTTTGAAGATATTGGGAGGAAGGTATAAAGGAGACGTCAGAGGTAGGTTCTTTATGCAGAGAGTTGTGAATGCATGGAATGTGTTGCCAGCGGTGGTGGTGGAAGCAGAGTCATTGGGGACATTTAAGTGACTGCTGGACATGCACATGGACAGCAGTGAGTCGAGGGGTGCGTAGGTTAAATTACTATATGTTACATTAGAATTAAATCTCAGCACAGCATCGTGGGCCAAAGGGCCTGTTCTGTCCTGTACTTTTCTATGTTCTATCTTTGTTATCATCTTCTTCATTTTTATTCATTTTACCCACCAGTATTTGCTTTCATGTACCATCTTTACTGACTTAATTTAGTTTTCCAGTAAACCCCTTCATAAGCCTTTGAGCCCCCTGTATTTGCCAAAAGCTTTTTTTTGCCTTCCTGAAACAATGCTATACATCTGTTGACATCCAAGGTTCTCTGGACTTGCCGATCCCACTCTTAACCTTTTTCAAGAGGAATGTGTTGCCCTCCACTTTCTCCTTCCACTTGCGCTCCCAGCTGCTCTGATTTGGTTTTCTGATGAGCAGCTGTCCCCAGTGCACTGTAGTCTTATCCTGTCTTATTGTGTTAAAGCCGGCCTTCCCTCCAATCCAAGCCATTATTTCTGGTCTATCCTTACCCTTTTTCCATGTCTGTGCTAAATCTTACGGAATTATGGCCACTGTCACTGAGAGCTCTTCCACCAACTCAGCCACTACTCCTGGCTTTGTACTCCAAAATGAAGTCCAACATCATTGCCTCTCTTGTAGCACCTTCTCCTTGAAAGCTCTCCTAGATATGTTAAGAATTCCTCTCCCACCAAACCTTTTCCAGTTAATATTGGGGAAGTTGAAATCTCCTGTTATTACCACCAAATTACTTTTGAGGTTTGTCGACATATCTGCCTTTCTGTTTTGGTAACCCTAGCCCTATCCCAGGTATTCTTCTAATCGTATGATTGCCTCTTTTCACTTCTCAGTTCCTCCCATATGGCCTCATACGAGGAGCATTCCCTTTATTGCATTAGTTGATTACTTGTACAGAATTGCAACACCAGTCCCATATCCCCAATCTGTCTTGCTTGAAGATTCCATATCCAGGAATAGTGAGCTGTTAGCCACATCAGAGTCCCCTGGGTGGCAATGGTTTCACATCCTCAGGGAGTAATCAATATCCTTGATTCAGCTGCCTTCCTCCCAAGACTGCTCGAATTAGAATAACTACCATCCAGCCTTGCCATGTTTCCTCGTGTCTTAATGTGATATTTTCATTGCCTTCTAGACTGACTTGGATCTTCAGTGTTTGTCCGAGCATCACCCTCTACTTTACCTTCGCTCCACATCACATTCCCTCTGCCAAATTAGTTCACGGTTTCATCGACAGCACTAGCAACAGCCCTACCCTCCTGCTGCACGGACGTTGGATTCTGATGCAACCCCTTGGAATTGTACAAGCCCCACCTTTCCCATAATCGACTCAGTGATTCAGGAAGTCAAAGCACTTCCCTCTTGCACACCAGCCGCACGTTTTTAGCTGCTAATTCCTATCAAGGGGTAGCAGGAAATATGGCAATTAATTTGTATGTGAAAAATGACCTCAAACAGTAATGTGCTAATTACTGGATTATTTCCCTTCCTTGTTGATGTTAATGGGGGATGTTGACCAGGACACTGGGAGAGAACACTGCCAGGTCTTTTATTGCATCCACCTAAGAGGACAAGAACAACTTACCTAAAGGACTGAGACACACAAGTTGCCACAGAAATGCAACGTGTCCTCAGTTGTACCAAATAACTTGGCCCCACCCCAAGAGCTTGAATGTTTTGAAGCTGTTGGTGATAGAGCACACTGTGTGTAAAGACTCGACTTGGAGTACTTGCAGGGGTTGTGCAAAGATTCCAGCCTGGAATATGCCGCTGGGCACATAGCACCGATTCTCCTTCCCCTTTGAACCATGTTCAAATTGCTCAGGTCTCCTGGCATCCATCGCCTGGGCTTCAAACAGTTTCTGACAACTTCTGAAATGATTCTGTCAAACTCACTAAAGCTTGCCTCTGGAAGATCACTTTTTATTGCTTTTATTAAACTAAAACATTCCAGCAACTGACCTCATGTTCTGGCTGGCCTTACTTTGTCGGTGTTGCTTCTGGCTGGGAGAGATGTGAACAAGATGGGACAGAACTGGCACTGAGCTAGAGCTTTTAGAATGCGACTGTGGTCAGTCAAAAAGATTTTGACTTTCCAACCTCCTCAATTAACAGTGGTTGCCTTGATACCTGAAAAATGTTCAGTTTTTCATTAACCCTTCCATACCTTTTTTGTTTTGAAAGAAAGTGTAACGTGTTATTTGAAATTGAGCATGCAAAATAACAATGATTAGAAACTGCATTAAGTTCTGAACAGGATTTGGCGAGGTCGAATTGTGTAGAGTCGTACAGACGTACAGCACAGAAACTTGTCTCTGCAGACCAGATATTGTTTTAACATTGCAGCTCATCGACTCCAAGTGAAGGTTCAGCATTACAAAAAGTGTCAGTCTGCACAGTTGCTTGGGTCATACAGAACATGCTTTTGAAGAATTTTGTTTTGCAGTCATCAGGACTGATTCAAACATGGTAGATATCAAAGGGAGCAGGACAAAATGGTCCTGGCTTCTTCGCACGTGGAATTTGGTTGAGGTGATTCTGTGGAGAATCCATCACAAAATATTGACACTTTTTTTTCTGTTGTTTTTTTTAGCTCACCACCATTTTCTCAAGGTCAGCTAGAGTAATAATGTTGGTCACATCCTTCAAAATGAATTTTGAAACATTTCAAAAAAGCACAATACCCCGAATATTGGTTTTTATCCTTCAGAGGACCAGTCCCTATATAAATGAAAATAAATGTAGATTTATAGCTGGCATATCTGAGCTATATTGCAGTTCCAACTGATCAAGTTAAAGTGGTTGTTAGTGTATTCCTGGTACACGTTGGACAGCATTTGTTGAATAATCCAATCATGGAATCACATTTAATGTAAATCTGCATTGTATTAAGTAAGACGAACAGTGTAGCAACTTATAATTGGAGCCAACAGGTCCAAAATATTACTTTTTCTTTCCCCATACAATCCTTTTTATAACATGCAATCAATGTTGCATTTCAACTTGCATCTTATTGCACCTTTCTGGATCAAAACCATGTGATTCTCAGTTGGACCATTGCAATTATTACTGAAGTCAGCACTTGTGGCACAGTCCAACTCTACAGTCACAGAACCTTCCAGCTATCGAGGCCATTGGGTTCATCATGTATACACTGGGCCTTTTTAAAAACGCTGCCATTGATTCATGTCCCTGCTCAACCCCCTGTAACTATGCAAATTTTATCTCCTGCCTAAAGCAACAAGAAGGTCAGTGTAAATCATTTCTGTACTGTTGTGAAAAGTAGCAAGGACTGTCAAATCAGATATTTTTGACTTGATTTAAGGAGAGCCCATTCAGTCTATACAATTTGATCATTGCTGACCCGTTACAGTAACATTTACCTCCCATAGTGCCACCTTCCAGTTGGAAACTGATCATATTTGTCTTTTCTTATCTGATTTAGTCTTTAATTATTGGTTTCTGCACTGGCTCATTAAGTGAGAATAGAATCACGACTTTTTCATTTCAAGAGCTGGTGATCATTGAAGGGGTATCTTTATGGATTGTGTTGAAGAGCACGGGAGTGGAGACCTTTTCCTATTTTGAGTACACTCCAAAATAAGTTCATATCTTGCTAATATGTGGAAACTGAAGGTGACTGGAATTGTTTTTTTTTTGCCATGATTTGCCATCTGTTGTTGCCATGATTACGTTTTGTAATTTTCTGGAAAATGAAGGATCAATCACCAAGGTTTATTTGAATGAAAGAAAAATCTGTTTCATTCCATATTAAGCTCAAGGGGGAAAACACCCAAAGTGTGACATCGAGCACGCGCACAAAAGCGGGTAATAAGTTTAAAATGGAATGTGCCTGGTACAGAAGAGGATAATAGGAGTTGTGTGGTTCAAGTCCTTGAACTGATATATTCATAATCTGAGACCCCAGTTGTTTAATGACGGACTTGTATCTTCCGCAGTAGTGGAATCTGAATCCTTTTCAGTTCTTGGCAAATGGTTGTTTTCTCAATTTGTATTTTCATCAGATGCTGTATTTAGAGGAGATGTGAGAGCAGGGAGATGGTCTTCCAGTCTTTGCATACAAATCTATTTTCCTTTTTTTTTGCTCCGCTGGTGAAAAGCAGTTCAGTATGTATTCCTAATCTAGGTTCACTTTCTTTCCAAGCTCATTAACAGGATAGCTGAGCTTCCCCTTCACCCAATTTAAGAGGAGGTGATGGCCGAGTGGTATTATCACTAGATTAATCCATGGACTCAGCTAATGTTCTGGGGACATGGTTCAACTCCCACTATGGCAAATGGTGGAAATTGAATCCAGTTTTTTTTAAAAAAAGCTGGAATTAGAGTTTATTCGTGACCATGAATCCCTTGTCGATTACTGGGGTGAAAACCCATGTGGTTCACTAATGTCCATTTGGAGAAGAAAACTGTCATCCTAACCTGGTTTAGCCTGTCCAGGACTCTAGGCTCACAGCGATCCAGTTGAGTCTAACTGTCCTCTGGGTAATTAGGGATGGCCAATTTAATGCTAGCCTAGTCAATGATGTCCTCCTCCCATTACTGAATAAAACAAAATGTGAAAGCGTGTGAATGTACAATGGGAGATATATATTTCTTAATGCTGACTCAGTTGACTGCTTTTAAAATTAGATGGTAATTTCAGTGCGGATGGTTTTGTTTATTCCACATATGTTTACTGTATAAGACTGTTGGTCTAAATGTGTTCATGCTGTCTTCGTATAGCAGGGTATAAATGACCTGTTTCTGGGAGGAGCTGGTCAATTCAGTTCTAGAACATAGAACAGTGCAGCACAATACAGGCCCTTCGGCCCTTGATGTTGTACCGACCTTTAATCCTACTCTAAGATCATACTAACCTATTTACCCTTCATTTACTGTCATCCTATCCAAGAGTCACTTAAGTGGACGGCACGGTGGCTCAGTGGTTAGCACTGCTGCCTCTCAGCGCCAGGGACCCGGGTTCATTTCCAGCTGGGGCGACTGTCTGTATGGAGTTTTCACATTCTCCCAATATCTGCGTGGGTTTCCTCCAGATGCTCTGGTTTCCTCCCATAATCCAAAGATGTGCCGGTCAGGTGAATTGGCCATGCTAAATTGCCCATAATGTTAGGTGCATTAGTCAGAGGGAAATATAGGATAGGGGAATGGGTCTAGGTGGGTTACTCTTCGGAGGTTCGGTGTTGACTTGTTGGGCCAAATGGCCTGTTTCCATACTGTAGGGAATCTTATCTAATCGTCCCTAATATATCTGAGTCTACAGTCACTGCTGGCAGTGCATTCCACACATCCACTACTCTGTGTAAAGAACTGACCTCTGACATCTCCCCAAACCTTCCTCCAATCACTTTTAAATGATGCCACCTCTTGACAGACATTTTGTTTTCAGGGCAGAAATGGCTCTGACTATTTACTCTCTATGCTTCTCATCTTGTACCCCTCTATCAAGTCACCTGTCATCCTCCTTCTCTCCGATGAGTAAAGTCCTATCTCCCTCAACTGTTCTTCACAAGACATGCCCTCCAGGTAAATTTCTTCTGCACACTCTCTAAAGCTTCCACAAGGTATTCCGACAAATTCTGATGAACCTATCCCAACAGTCACTGCATCAGGAGTCAGATCAGTTTTCCTTTGTGTGAATCCAAGGAAAGTGATGGGACCAGACGGAGCACTCAGAGCATACGCAGATCAACTGGCAGAGGTCTTCTCGGACACCCTCACTCTGTCCCTGCTTGTTTCAAGAGGGCCAACATCATCCCTGTGCCTAAGAAGGCTCATGCAGCATGTCTCGATGACTACCGCCCAGTGACCCTAACCTTGGTGGTTATGAAGTGCCTTGAAAGGCTAGTTCAGACATTAATCAACTCCAGCCTCCCCACTCCAATTTGCCTATCAGACTAACAGATCCACATCAGATGCCATATCACTTGCCCTTCACTCCTCACAAGAACATCTTGCTTCAAGAACAGCTATGTAAGAATCCTACTCATTGACTACGGTTCAGCCTTCAACAATATTATCCCCTCGAGACTGATATACTAAACTTAGTCATCTCTGACGAAGTCCCACTCTCTGCAACTGGCTCCCCAGTGTCCTGACCCACAGGCCACAATCAGTGAAGATTGGGAACAATATTTCATCCTCACTATTACTCAACACTGGAGCACCCCAGGGGTGTGAACTCAGCCCCCTACTGTACTCACTGTATACCCATGACTACATCACCAAATACCAGACTAATGCCATTTACAAGTTCGCTGATGACACCACCATAGTCGGTCGAATCTCAGATGGCGACAAAACAGACTACAGGTGGGAGGTGGAAGACCTGGAAAAATGGTGCACTGAGAACAACCTAGCTCTCAATGCCAGCAAAACCAATGACCTCATTATTGACTTTCAGCAGGATGTTACTCATGCCCCCCTACACATTAACAGCACTGAGGTGGAACGAGTGGAGAATGTCAAGCTCCTGGGAGTGGTCATCACAACAGGCTTTCTTGGACTCTTCATGTGGACGCACTGGTTACAAAGGCCCAACAATGTCTCTTCTTCCTCAGGCAGCTGATTTAAGTTTGGCATGATGCGAATACCCTTGCCAACTTTTATAGGTACGCATCGAGAGCATTCTGTCTGGATGTATCACTACCTGGTATGGAAACTGTACCATTCAAGATCGGAGACCGTTGCAGAGAGTGGTGAACTCGGCCTGGACAATCACAAAGGCCAACCTCCCATCTACAGAATCCATCTACCAGGCCCGCTGTCAAGGAAAGGTCGCCAGCATTCTCAAAGATCCATCCCACTCTGGCAATGTTTTTCTATAATCTCTACCATCGGGGAGAAGGTACTGAAGTCTGAACACATGCACCAGCTGGTTTCAGAGCAGTTTCTACCCTACTGTTGTTAGAGTACTGAATGGACTCTAGCTCTTAGCCTATGTTTTGGTTTTTGCCGCTGTTTAACTCTGATCTGCCTGTATTGCTCGCAAGACAAAGCTTTTCACTGTGCCTCAGTACATGTGACAATAAATTCAACTCCATTCAATTCAATTCCACATCCTTCCTGTAATGAGATGTCTAGAACTGAACACAATATTCCAAATGTGGGCTAACCAGGGCTGTATAGAGCTGTAGCATAACCTTGCGGCTCTTAAACTCAATCCCCCACTAATGAAAGCCGTACACCTTCTTAACACCCCTGTCAACTTGGGTGGCAACTTTTGAGGGATTTATGGACGTGGAGCCCAAGATCCTTTGTTCCTCCCTACTACCAAAAATCCTGCCTTTAACCCTGTGATCTGCGTTAAAGTTTGACCTTCCAAAATGAATCACTTCAGACTTTTCCAAGTTGAGCTCCATCTGCCAGCTCTCAGCCCAGCTCTGCATCCTGTCAATGACCCGTTGCAACCCACAGTAGCCCTCGACACTATCCACAACTCCACCAACCTTTGTGTCATCAGCAAACATACTAACCCATCCTTCCACTTCCTCATCCGAGTCATTTATTTAAAAAATTACCAAGAGCGGAGGTCCCAGAACACCTTTGGTCACCAAGCTCCAGGCTGAATACTTGCCATCCATCTTGTCTTCTATGGGCCCGCCAATTCTGTATCCAGGCAGCCAAATTTCCCTGTAGCCCATGCCTCCTTACTTTCTGAATAAGCCTACCATGGGGAACCTTATCAAACGCCTTGCTAACATCCATGTACACCATCTACTGGTCTACCTTCATCAATGTGTTTTGTCACATTCTCAAAGAATTCAACAAGACTTTTGAGGCATAACCTGCCCCTCTCAAAGCCATGCTAACTAATATTTTGTTGTTTGTTGTTCTAGTCTATTGATCTTATCTCTACTGTTAACAACCATATAACTTAGCCTGGTATCTCTTAGATACACCGGTCGTCTTCCATTGGCGTAGCTGTATCATAAACCTTTCTAGTAATTTGAGCCTTATCTGCTGAGGCTTCATGTGGCCATCCTTCACCACTTCGCACTGCTGGCAGTTACTAATAACAATGAGCACCCCAGCAGATCAAAGTGCCCCAACTGCAGGTATCTTTTAGAATGTTTCTTCCTTGTGTTTGAAAAGAAAACTTTAGCCCTTGAACGGTTTCAGGTATAATGACCTGATGATGGAAGTTTTGATAATTTGAGCATTTCATGGTGCATACTTACCATTATCATAACAGATTTTAATGTTACACTTAACAACCTTTCCTACTGAATATGTTCAGAAGGTTAAGCACATACATTGGCGCTCTATGGCAAAATCTAAGAGCCTTAAGTTCAGTATGTGGTCAAACCTGACTTTGGGATCTGTTTATAAGTAATAATCCAAACCATTTACTTAAGAGCGAGCACCCAGCTCAAACTGTTATCTCTCTTGTGTGTGAAATATCAATACAAAGGACTAGAATAGTTAGGTGGTTCCCAATTACAGGAATCCTACTGAAAACAAGACCCAAAGTGAAAGATGTTGTAAAGCTTGAAAGGGTTCAGAAAAGATTTATGAGGATTTTGCCAGGGGTTGGAGGATTTGAGCTGTAGGAAGAGGCTGAACGGGCTGGGGCTATTTTGCCTGGAGCATTGGAGGCTGAGGGGTGACCATATAGAGGTTGTATAATATCATGACGGGTCTGAAAAGGTGAATAGCCAAGCTCTTTTCCCCAGGGTAGGGGAGTCCAAAACTAGAGGTGGTGGGTTTAAGATGAGAGGGAATGATTTAAAAGGGATCAAAGTGCCAACATTTTTATGTGGAGGGTGGTGCATGTATGGAATGAACTAACAGAGGAGGTGGTTGAGGTTGGTGCAATTACAACATTTTAAAAGGCATCTGGATGGGTATATGAATAGGAAGGGTTTGGAGGGATGTGTGTCAAATGCTGGCAAATGGAACCAGATTTATTTAGGATATCTGGTTGGCATGAGTTGGACCAAAGGGTCTGTTTCCAAGCTGTACAATTCTATGACTCTATATTTCTCAGTTTCCCTTTCCTTCTGTCAAGAAAATGTTTTCTTGCACTGCCTCAGATGAGCAGGAATAATGCTTGTCAACATGCATTATGACTTGCCTGTCCTCTCATATGCTTGAGAAAAATCATTGTAAAATCGGTGGATTGATGCTGCAGGTGGTTTGAATATTGGCCCCCAAGAGTTGGAATATTTTGCAGGTTAGAAAGTTGGCCGAGCCTTTCTCTCTCAACCAATTACTGCCAATTTTTTTTTTTTGGATCCTTGACAGCAATTGTATCGAAACGTGTGTAATCTATGCTTTGCACCAAATGGTATTTGCATGGTGGTGCTCCAGTTTGCGACCGACTGGTAATTGGGTGTTCTACTGCTTAAGTAGATGTTTGCTAAAGCATTTTAAAAAAAAAAATACATTTGGAATATCAAAACCCGCAATGGCAGATTCTGTCTGTAATCATTGGAGTTTTAGAAGGATGAGGAGGGAATCTCACTTAAAATTTACAGAATACTGAGAGACCTGGACAGAGTGGACATGGAGAAGATGTTTCCTCTCTTAGGAGAAACTAGGCCCTGAGGGTACAGCTTCAGAGTGAAGGGACGACGCTTTCAAACTGAAATGACAATGAATTTCTTCGGCCAGAGGGTTGTGAATCTGTGGAATGCATTGCCACAGTCTGCTGTGGAGGCTAAGTCAGTGGGTGTATTTAATTAGTGTCTTGATTAGTAAGGGGATGAAGGATTAAGGTGAGAAGGCAAGATAATAGAATTGAGAATTTTATTTCTCATTTATTCATGGGTTGTGAGCATCTATGGCTAGGCCAGCATTTACTGCCTGTCCCTAATTGTCCAGAGGGTAGATAAGAGTCAATCACGTTGCTGTGGGTCTGGAGTCCGGTGTAGACCAGGCTAGATGAGGATGATGTATCTTTCCCTAAAGGATATTTAGTGAGCTAAATGGGTTTTTCCAACAATTGACAATGGATTCATGGTCATTATTAGATTCTTGATTTACAGGTTTTTTTTAACTGAATTCAAATTCCAGCATCTGCTATGATGTGGAGGTGCCAGTGTCAAACATGGGTGGACACAGTTATAGTGTCCATAGGTAGCTAGTGGGGCAGGATCATAGGACACAGAATGTATAGTAAAAGATCAAAGTGTCATACAAGTGATGCAATATATTGAACAAACCTAGATTGCTGTTAAGTCTTTAATCAGTTTTAATGGGGATGCAGGTTTGATTAATTAAATCTCAGAACTTCTTTCAAGTCACATTTGCGAGATAACTTAAAGCTTTATAATTTTAAAAAAGTCACATCTCTGTTCAGACGATGCATTAAAGGTGTGAAGTTAGAGTCTGTCAGTATCCCAATCTTGGACTTGGAAAAAATATTTGGGGATTTATATATTAATTAATTGAAACCTGCTTCCCCATTCAAGTGATTAAAGACTTAACAGCAATCTAGGTTAGTTCAGTACATTGTATCAGTTGTATGACACTTTGATCTTTTACTATGAATTCTGTGTCCTAGGATCCTGCCCCACTAGCTACCTGACGAAGGAGCAGCGCTCCAAAAGTTTGTACTTTCAAATAAACCTGTTGGACCATTACTGAATGTTGTGTGAATTCTTTTTTTAACCTCATCGGCAGGATTTGAACCCAGGTGCCCAGAACATTTAGGGGAGTTTCCGGATTAGCAGTCTTACACTAATACTACTTGGCCATTCCCTCCCCTGTTGTGGGACACCATGATCAAATAGCAGAGCAGACTTGATGGGCCAAATGGCCTAATTCTGCTGCTTTGCTTTATGGCCAAACCACAGAATCTGTATTTCCCATCTTGAGGGTGTGAAATTTGGTTCTTTTATTTCAATGGGGATATAGGAGGCTGCTCAAAAACCTATTATAAGTAATATTGTTTTGTTACTCCGATGCAAAGAGATGGGATATGTTGGGTATATGGTTATTGTGTGTAATAGGTCAAATTGAAATGTTAATATTTGAGATGAATAGTTTTTCTTGCTAGTTGAGGATTTTGAGGACAATTGAGTGAGGGTGGTTTAAATGAAGTTGTGGTACAGATCAGCCTGACCTAATAAATTGTCGGACAGGCTGAAGGAACTGAATGGTTTGCATGTGATGAGAGATACGATGATTTGTGTTTTTATTCTAACAGAAGATGCTTAAATTTCCCCACCCTGCAAGCGCAAAGATTATGCTAAACTTGCTAGATGTCATGTGTAAATGGATCCTGTGTTCCTAATGTATGTGCTACCTTCGTTCTTCTCGTTGGAAGTGGTCATGGGTTTGGAAGGTACAATCTAAAGGAACCTTGTTGAGTTGTTGCAGTCTGGAATTTATAAAGGGAAACCAAAAAAATGCTGGAGATCAGAGCTCTCGTGAAGAGTCATCTGGGCTCAAAACATTAGCTTGCTTTCTCTCCATGAATGCTGCCTGACCTGCTGTGATCTTCAGCATGTTTTTTTTTCCTGTTTTTTAGTACAGATTCCAGCATCTGCAGAAATTATAGAAGTGTTGTTGGGCCCATATTAGGAACATCTCTTGACGTCCCAATGCAGGAAGAATTCATTGGGCTATTTGAATTGTGTGAGAACCGTCATCAGCAGATGGCGATGCTGAGGGAGGCCACTGAACTGGGTAATTGGGGCAGTGGCAGCAAAACATCCAGGAGCATGTGGTAAAAATGAGGGAAGGCAGTGAACAAAGCACTGGGAATAGTTGAATGGTCCATCTCTGGTGGAAAGTGTGTCTTTATACAATACAATATGTGCAAGCAGCCCCTGCGCAGAAGGATCAGACACACAAAGGACATTTTCAACCAGGCATAAATGACAGGTGTAATTTGTTATGAGCCAGGCCTACCCCCTCAAAACATTTTTAAGCAGGTAGTCCAGACCGTAACTTTGCTACCCGTTTTAGGGAAGTGTATAGTGGATATTCCCGGAGTGAATTAGATGGTCTGATTGCCAAGTTTTAAACAAACGGAATGCATCTATAAAATTACAGAATGAAACACACAGAACAGAAAATAGAATACTGGATAATTTATCCTATCCAAAACCTGACAGGTTATCCCGACTTAATGATGCTGTTCTGAAAATACTTGTCACAGTCCCAGTAAACACATCCCTTAGCACAGAGTAAAAATGAAACAAACCAGGACTGACAGGCTCAGAGAGAGAGAGGCAAAAAGAAACTGGCTGAACTTGCCCCAGCCACCTTTCATCACACACATTGCTGCTGAACTGAATCAAAAACTCTAATCGAAATGAAGGCGATTATACAGTTTTTTTTTTAAAAAAGATATTAAAGCTCTAGGCTTGAGACGTTATCTGTTAGGGGTAAATAAAAAGGGCCCCAATAAACCTTTCAAATTCAGTCTAGTTGGAGCCCGTCCAATTACCCCCTCTCGGGGGGCGGGTGGGCGGGTGGGGGTGACATTAAAAGGCATTGTAACCTTGTAAAAAGAACAGAATTGTGACAAATTCTATTAAAATACTCTATGTTCCTTGTTGAACTCTAACTTCCCTTCACGTTTATAATGGCCTGATGCCAATCCCTGTTTTGTGGTCTATGGGCTGTCTGGGTGTTGAAATCTCTCCTTACGCTAGGAAGGTGTTGAGATGTTGACATGATGATTACAGAATACACAAGGTTTAGAGTGGACACATAACAAATGTTTTCAAAATTTAAAGGTTGTGTGCTGACCACTTGCAATGGTTGAATCTACGTTGAGAGAATTTAGTTCGAGTATTACCATTTGGAGAAAAAGTGGAAAAGCTAATATGCTTTTGCAACAAAGAGCTAAGATAGGGGACAATATCAATGTTTTGAAATTAAGTATTTTCCAAGGATCAGGTGATCTCTGAAATTTGATTTTTAGGTTTTCTCAACTCGCGTCTACTTCTTTTGCAGACTAATTGGTAAATGAATCCACACAATTTTTCAGTAACTCCGTTGTCACATGGTGCAATGATAATTAAGCTGGATGGAAGACAATCTGGGTCTGTTTTCATCCAACAAAATTAATAAAAGACTCTGGAGGAGGGAGGGTAAATTGTCTTTAGTCAAAAGTACAGGCACAATGGATCGCGAAGTCATCTTTGCTGCAAATTTCTTTATTTCACTGTGTGGGAATTGAATGTATTTGATGTGATATCCCTCGATCTCTATCACAGTGTTGCCCCCTACAGGACTTATCATCATCTTTAGCTGCTCTGGAAAAGCTTGAAATTTCTTCATTGACTGGTGCCAATTTATTCTATATCTGTAGTGAGTTTGAAAACTGAGCTAACTATTTTAACATTATACATTCCCTTATGTTTTTGGATTAGTGGTGCTGGAAGAGCACAGCAGTTCAGGCAGCATCCGAGGAGCAGCAAAATCGACGTTTCGGGCAAAAGCCCTTCATCGGGAATAAAGGCAGAGCGCCTGAAGGGTGGAGAGATAAGCTAGAGGAGGGTGGGGGTGGGGAGAAAGTAGCATAGAGTACAAAAGGTGAGTGGGGGAGGGGATGAAGGTGATAGGTCAGGGAGGAGGGTGGAGTGGATAGGTGGAAAAGAAGATAGGCAGATAGGACAAGTCATGGGGACAGTGCTGAGCTGGAAGTTTGGAACTAGGGTGAGGTGGGGGAAATGAGGAAACTGTTGAAGTCCACATTGATGTCCTGGGGTTGAAGTGTTCCGAGGCGGATGTACCTTTTCCAACCAAAGATATAATGTGGAGTTAAGTAATACATAAGCCATGATCTTATTGAATGGTACATGGCTTCAGGTGGGGAGTTGTGGGATAAATAAGTTACCGGTGTGCAAATATTTTGAGCTCTTTGGATGCTCCCTTTTATTGCATCTTATTCATGCTTCCTGGCGTTTAGAGTCGAAGAGTGTGATGCTGGAAAAGCACAGTAGGTCAGGCAGCATCCGACCAGCAGGAGAATCGACGTTTCGGCCTTATGCCTTTCTTCATGTATTGTTTTCATTCTCCCTCATTTGCAGAAAAGTACAAAAACTGCCATTGAGGTTGGAAGAACCTTTGCCACAATGTTCGCCGACATGAACTTCCGCCAGAAACTCTTGGAAGCCAAAACGAAGGAGGAGTTCAAAGAGACCCTAATTCTTCAACGGCATCTGCTGACTGTAATCCACAGGGAACCTGCCAGCAAAGACCATGCCAAGATGGAGGAAAAAAAGTCCCCACAGGTACCAGAGTTTGTACTCATGTCAACTAGACTTGGCACTCTACCAGTCTTTTCCCCAATGCCCCCTACTCTCCTTCCCAGTTTGTCGAGAATCAAATAAAAGTTTCATTTCTTGGGCACCATTGCAAATAAACCTGGGAGATGAATAATTGGGATTTTTTTTAAAAAACTATATTTGCTTTTGGGAACTGTTTATTTTAAAGGTGACATAAATGTCTTATTGTTTGGGGTGGTGAGATAGAAAGTTATGGACTTTAAGCCTCTGACCAAACATGTCTGTTCAAATTTTACTTTAGTGGTGCTGGAAGAGCACAGCAGTTCAGGCAGCATCCGAAGAGCAGCAAAATCGACGTTTCGGGAAAAAGCCCTTCTTCAGGAATAAAGGCAGAGAGCCTGAAGCGTGGAGAGATAAGCTAGAGGAGGGTAGGGGTGGAGAGAAAGCAGCATAGAGTACAATAGGTGAGTGGGGGAGGAGATGAAGGTGATAGGTCAGGGAGGAGGGTGGAGTGAATAGGTGGAAAAGGAGACAGGCAGATAGGTCAGATCATGGGGACAATGCTGAGCTGGAAGTTTGAAACT
>NC_057710.1:12701575-12714373 GCF_004010195.1 Chiloscyllium plagiosum
CTGATGAAGGGCTTTTGCCCGAAACGTCGATTTTGCTGCTCCTCGGATGCTGTCTGAACTGCTGTGCTCTTCCAGCACCACTAATCCATAATCTGGTTTCCAGCAAATGCAGTCATTGTTTTTACCTGTTCAATTTTTACTGACAATCCTGGCTAGCACTATTTGGGTTATTCTCGCTCATTCGCGCACTCTGTCTCCTTTACCATCTTTTCCTCCACTCTTTAATCTCTTCACCACCACCAGAACTTTGACACATCTGAAAGCATGTAGATAGCTTATTCTTAAATGAAACGCCTCGAGTGAATATGGTTTGGTCCCTTTTCAAAGAAAATACCTTTTCCAATATATAATTTCAGTTGCATCACACTGGAGACTTTTGCTGTAAATTCTGTGTCTTACGATCTTGTGTTCCATAACCGCTTGGTGAAGGAGCAGCGCTCTGAAAGCTAGTGCTTCCAAAAAAATTTAAATGTGGTGAGTGAAGAAGGCATGGTGGCTAGATTTGCAGACCACACAAAGACAGTTAGGAAAGTATGTTGTGAAGGAGACTTGTTTACATTGAGGTTCAGAAGAGCCAGGGTTGATTTGATTGACATTTATAAGATGACTCATGTTCTTGACAGGGTGGATATACATGTCACCTTCTGAGTGAGCCCAGAAATAGGGGCATCGTGTTAAAATTAGGGCTTGCACTTTTCAGAACATAGAGCAGTACAGCATAGGAACAGGACCATTGGCCCTCCATGTCATGATGCCATTCTAAACTGGCAGTGCATTCCAAGCACCAATCACCCTCTATGTTAAAAAGAAACATTTCCTCGTGCGTCTCCTTTTAAATGTTCTCCCTCTCATCGTAAAGCTATGCCCACTAGTATCTGACATTTCCATCCTGCAAAAAAGACTCCCACTATTTACCCTGTCCATGCCTCTCATCATTTTATATCCTGTTAATCGGTCTCCCCTCAACTTCTGACGTTCTAGTGAAAACAATCCAAGTTTATCCAAGCTCTCCTTACAGATAATACTCTCCAATCCCAGGTCACAACCTAGTTAACCTCTTCTACACCCTCTCCAAAGCCTCCACTCCCTTTAAATATTTAACTGGATTACTAGCCCACTGACATTACTGTTATGTTACTTCGTCCCCCTATGATGAAGCAAAATTCTTGTAATCTCAGTCCTTAATGAGCTATCTTGTAATTGAGACTGTGACCCCTGATTTTGGACACTCTTGTCATTGGGAACAGCCTTCCTGTGTTAACCCTGTCTAGTCAGGGTCATTGAGTTATGCAACATGGAAACGGGCCCTTTGTTCTAACTAGTTTCAACCAGGTTTCCTAAACTGATCCAGTTCCATTTGCCAGCATTTGGCTCGTATCCCTCTAAACCTTTCCTATTCTCATACATGTCCAAATGTCTTAGTCCTGTAGGAATCTTGTAGTTTTCTGAGATTCTCTCTCATTCGGTTTAACTCTAGTAACTATAGTCCTAATCAGTCAAGCCTCTCTTCATGCCGTTCTCTGGAATCAGTCTGGTAAATCTTTTGAGCTTGCTCGATACCAGAACATCATTCCTTAAATAAGGAGGCTAAAACTGTGCACAATATCTAAAGGGAAAATATGTTCAGGGTTAATTGGGGAAGAGTAGGTGGATGAAAACTGATGGGAAGCTCAGTCTAAAGAGTTGACACAGACTCAATGGCATCATTCCTGAATCTATATCAGTATGGTTTCATTCTCCCATTTTGAAGAAGTCAAGCGGAGGTTTTTTTTACATTGGTTTCCTCTTGGATTTAAAAAAAAAATCCTTCCGCGGGTTGTGGGTGAGGCTAGCTTTTGCTCATCCTTGATTGTCATACAGAAGTTTGTGTTGAGCTACCATCTTAACCCATTGCAGTCAATGTGTGGTATACGTATGGTGCTATATGGAAGGATTTGAACCAACACCAATGAAGGAATTAGATTAGATTAAATTAGATTACTCAGTGTGGAAACCAGCCCTTCAACCCAACAAGTCCACACCGCCCCGCCGAAGCGCAACCCACCCATACCCCTACATTTACCCCTTACCTAACACTACGGGCAATTTAGCATGGCCAATTCACCTGACCTGCACATCTTTGGACTGTGGGAGGAAACCGGAGCACCCGAAGGAAACCCACGCAGACACGGGGAGAATGTGCAAACTCTACAGTCAGTCGCCTGAAGTGGGAATTGAACCTGGGTCTCTGGCGCTGTGAGGCAGCAGTGCTAGCCACCGTACTGCCCACAAATGATCTGGTTCCTAGTCAGGGGAGGTGATGACCTAATTGTATTATCAGTTGACTATTAATCTAGAGACCTAGGTAATGTTCTGGGGACCTTGGTCCAGATTTCACCATGGTGTTGTAGGGTTTGAATTCAGTAACAAAAATCTGGAAATAAAAGTCTAATGATGACCATCAAATCGTTGTCAATTGGTGGAAAAACCCATCTTTCAGGAAGTAAACTGCTGTCCATATTCAGTCTGGCCTATATATTACTCCAGACCCATAGCAATGTGGTTGACTCTTAACTGCCCTCTGGGCAATTACAGACAGGCATCAAATATAGTATCAAAAACACAAATTTCTGGAAAAATCTCTGCAGTTATCGCAGCATCTTTGGAGAGAAATAACAGTTAACGTTTTGGGTCCAGTGACCCTTCAGACTGCATACTTCTTACAGAAATCATACTTAAAACATCAGACAGAATGTATGTTCTTCACAACAAATACTGGCCTGGCCAGTGATGTCCATGTCATAGAACACACAACATTACAGCGCAGTTTAGGCTCTTTGGCCCTCGATGTTGCGCCAACCTATGGAACCCATCTGAAGCCTATCTATCCTACACCATTCCATTTTCATCCATACGTCTATCCAATTACGATTTAAATGCCCTTAAAGTTGGTGAGTCTACTACAGTTGAAGGCAGTGTGTTCCACACCCTGACTACTGAGTAAAGAAACTACCTCTGACATCTGTCCTTTTTCTATTGTCCCTCAATTTAAAGCTATAGCCTCTCATGCTAGCCATCACCATCTGAGGAAAAAGGCTCTCACTGTCCACCCTATCCAACCCTCTGATTATCTTGTGTCTCAATTAAGTCACCTCTCAACCTTCTTCCCTCTAATGAAAACAGCCTCAAATCCCTCAGTCTTTCCTCATAAGACCTTCCCTCCATACTAGGCAACATCTTAATAAAGCTCGTCTGCACCCTTTCCAAATCTTCCACATCCAACCTATAATGCTAAAAATCACACAAGTGCACCTTCAATGCATTACCTGAGATGACATGGCACCTATTGTTAAAGTTCACTTGAGAATGTAATTTTTTTTTATAAAGTTCTGGGATTTACGTATGAAAGAAGTGAAACCAACATGGTCATTCCAAAAGATGAGAGACTTAACAAACAATCCAGATCTTTTTCAATATATAATTTCAGTTGCATCACACTGTAAACTTTTGGTATAAATTCTGTGTCCTA
Source organism: Chiloscyllium plagiosum (assembly GCF_004010195.1). Taxonomy (NCBI): domain Eukaryota; kingdom Metazoa; phylum Chordata; class Chondrichthyes; order Orectolobiformes; family Hemiscylliidae; genus Chiloscyllium; species Chiloscyllium plagiosum. The sequence goes on from NC_057710.1 coordinate 12,705,084, forward strand.
TGATCTTATACTCCCCAATCACCTGATGAAGGAGCAGTACTCTGAAAGCTAGTGCTTCCAATTGAACCTGCACCTCAATGTAATTCCTATAATGTAGCGACCAGAACTGTATGCAATACTCCAAGTGCTGCTGTGCCAGAGTTTTGTACAGCTGCAGCATGAACTCGTGGCTCCGAAACTCAACTCAATCCCTCTACCAATAAAAGCTAACACATCACATGTCTTAACAAACCTATCAACCTGGGTGGCAACTTTCAGGGATCTATTTACATGAACACCAAGATCTCTCTGCTCATCTACGTTACCAAGAATATTACCATTAGCCCAGTACTTTGCATTCCTGTTTCTCCTTCCGAAGTGAATCACCTCACACTTGTTCGCATTAAACTCAGCCCAGCTCTGCAGCTTATCCATGTCCTTCTGTAACCTGCAACATTATTCAGCACTATCCACAACTCCACCAACCTTAGTGTCATCCGCAAATTAACTAACCCATCCTTCTATGTCCTCAACCAGGTAATTTATAAAAGTGACAAGCAACAGTGGCCCCAAAACAGATCCTTGCGGTACACCACGAGCAACTGAACTCCAGAATGAATATTTCCCATCAACCACCACCCTCTGTCTTCTTTCAGCTAGCAATTTCTGATCCAAACCGCTAAATCACCCTTGTCCCATGCCTCTGTATTTTGTGCAATAGCCTACTGTGGGGAACCTTATCAAACACTTTACTGAAATCCATACACACCACATCAACCGCTTTATCTTCATCCACTTGTTTGGTCACCTTTTGAAGGAACTCTATAAGGTTAGTGAGGTACGACCTACCTTTCAAAAAGCCATGTTGACTATCAATTTATTCCTTTACTAGATGATTATAAATCCTATCTTTTTATAAAAATTTCCAACACTTTAACCACAATCAAAGTAAGGCTGCCTGGTCTATAATTACCAGGGTTGTCTCTACTCCCCTTCTTTAACAAGGGAACAACATTTGCTCTCCTCCAGCCTTCTGTGACTTTAAAAAAAAAAAAATGAGTTGGATGTTCCCATGTACCAGCTGCCCTTGTCCTCCTAAATGGTGGAAGGAACCTTTGGTGAGTTTCTACAGTGCATCATTGCTGTTGCACTGCACGTTTTGTAAGGTGAATTAGTGTCATAGAGCCCTAAAGGGGTGTACAGCATGGAAACCGATCCTTTAGACCAACTTGTCCAGATAGCCTAAATTAATCTAGTCCCATTTGCTAGTATTTGGCCCATCTCCCTCTTAAACCCTTCCTAATAATGTACACATCCAGATGCTTTTTTAAATGCTATAATTGTACCAGGCTCCTCCAATTTCTCTGGCAGCTCATTCCATATACGCACCATCCTTGTGTGGAAAAATTTGCTCCTTAGATTCCTTTTTAAACCTTTATCCGCTCACCTTGCACCTATGCCCTTTAGTTTTGGACTTCCCTACCCTGGGAAAAGACCTCAACTATTCACGTTATTCAGGCCCTTCATGATTTTATAAACTTCTGTAAGGTCACCCCTCAGCCTCTGACTCTCCAGGGAAAGCAGCCCCGGTCTATTCAGCCTGTGCCTATAGCTCAAACCCCTCCAATGCTGGCAACATCCTTGTAAATCTTTTCTGAACCCTTTAAAGCTTCACAACATCTTTCCTATCGCAGGGAGACCAGAATTGAACGCAGTATTCCAAATGTTCTGAAGCTTTTAGGAGTGCAATTGAGCAGGCTGCTTTGTCCCAGATCAGTGTTGAACACCTTTGTTTTTAAATGGAGATTGCATCCACCCAGGAGAGTGGAGAGTATGCTAACACATCGTTGAGGGGCAGGAGTTGTGGAGTCGGGAGGTGAGTGACCTGCCTTTGGACTCATTGCCCTTGCAGTCGCAGCATTTATATAGATTGTGGATTATCTTGTTGTTTGACTGTGTGCTGTGTCCCAGATGTGTGGATGTTTGAAGAGGATTGTGACCTTGTTAATATTAAAGAAGAAAAGAAAACAAACTTTGGCAAGACTTTTGGATGTTGCGAAAGTGCATCTTGAAGTAATTGCTTTAGAAAAGGTGCTGTGCAAATGTTCTATGGATGGCCAAGTATATCACAAGAGAGATGTTTGTTCAGAGGAACTCAGCACACTCTCAATTTTTTTTAAATGGTGTGCTATGTAGGTCAGACCAAAGGAGATACAGCAACATAAAATCAATCAGGTCCCCAAAGAAAGTAGAATTCTTCTGGCCAGATGCCAGAGCTAATTGAAAGCAGGTTCCAGATATCTTGTGCTCATGCCAGCTTTGATATAAGGTGGGTATTTTGCACCGTATCCAAAGTTTAACCCCTTTTATTTTCTTTGAACGGGCACTGAAAATTCTTTTCATGGTATTCTTTTCTTGAGCTCTGTTAATAACTGAATAAAGCTATTTCTGTCACCATTTGGTGTCTTATACTGTCATTTACTGTGCAATGCTAGTCTTGAGCATGGGCCTTGTATGCAGTTTAATGTGAGATAATGCAAGGTCACCTACTTGGATGGCAGAATACAAAAGCAGCATTTTATTTAAGTGAGGAGAGATAGCAGAATACTAAAGTACAGAAGATTCAGGTCGACCTTCTACAAGAAGCTCAAAAAAACAAAATTAGCACACAAGTATTGGGAAGGCAAGTACAATGTTGATCTGTTTTACAAGTGAGAACAAAAATAGGGAGATGATGCTACATTTGTACAGTTCATAGGTGAGAGTGTCACAGGTGTATTGTATACAGTTTTGGCCTCTTGCTGAAGGAGGGATGTATTTGCATTGGAAGCAGTTCAGAGAAGATTCACCGGGCTGAATCCTGTGATAAGGATGGTCTCCTTTGAGTAAAGGTTGAGTAGATCCGGCCAACACTCATGGACATTTTGAAGAATGAGGGGGTGATGTTGTTAGGTTCTGAAGGGCTTGTCAAGGTAGATGCTGAGAGGATGTTCTCTCCAGTTTAGAGAACTGAGAACTGGGGACAGCGGTATTCCATTTAAACGTGAAGAAGTACAATTTCTCCAGGGTCTCATTAGGCGGTTAGACTCCTTTTTGACTCACAAAGGGGTCCAGTACCTGGACCAGTGTAAAAACTGGAAGATAGTTAAGGTCACAATCAGATCATTTTATTGAATGGCAGAGCAGGTTTGATGGGCTGAATAGTCACCTTCTCCAATTTCCTATGATCTTTATGGTCTAATACAGATTATCTGTTCATTTATTGTTTGTGGTGGATTATTATGTATACATTTGTTGCCATATTTCCTAATTTACAACAGTGATCATGTTAGCTGTAAAGATCTTTGCACTTGTGAAGTTGCTTTGTAAATGTGAGCTATATTGCTTGTAGAGCTTGCTCCATTACCCTACATCTCTTACAGAATAGCGTGCTGTGTTGGTGTAGTTGCAACCCTTGCTGTACAGATCACTGGAAATGATAATGGCTAAACAATCCGGATAACATGAGTTCAGACCCCACCACGACAAGTTGGCAACAATTGATTTTTTTTTTGCCAGGGAAGTGAGATGAGGAAAAAAAAAAGACATAAACTGGTATTATTGTAAAATCTTGACTCAGCTGATGACTTTGTTCAAGTGGATAAAAATTTAATGGCACTTGAAAAGAAGAATGGACAATCTTCAGTCTGCTGGCCAAAAATTCATTGCCTAATGAATACCATGAATTAATCCTTAGTTTTCGATGCTGTTTGTAGGGAATTGCTGGCACAGAATGGCTATTTTCTCCCTGGAGAATTCTTAATGCGTTTCCGAGTAATTAATTGCACGGAATGCTCAGTGTGGCAAAGTAGGTTTATTAAATTTGGCTGCTATCCTCCAATATCTCAGAACACCAACTTTAATGGCAACCTGCCCAGCATCTTCTGTTATGGCTGTGGTGCATGCCGTGTTCGTTTTGACATAATTTCTTTTAACCAAAAAACATCAGATTGATTTGATTTTACAACTGACCATGCTTTGGACTCTGTCAGCATTACTGTACCCAATGCACCATTACATGTAGAACAGGGACGGCTTGGTGGTCAGCACTGCTGGTTCACAGGGACCCGGGTTCGATTGCAGCCTTGGGCAACTGTCTGTGTTGAGTTCTCCCTGTGTCTGCATGGGTTTCCTCTGGGTGCTCCGGATTCGTTCCACAGTCCAAAGGTATACAGATTAGGTGGATTGGCCATGGGCATTTGCCTGTAGTGTCCAGGGAGAGAATAGGTGTGTGTGTTTGGTGGGATGCTCTTTGGAGAGTTGGTGTGGACTTGTTGGGCCAAATGGCCTGTTTCCACACTGTAGGAACTGTTTGAACAAGAAAGATCTATTGAAGAGAGATGTGCACTGTTATGGACCAGGCCAGACCCCCTCAAAACATTGAAAGAAAGTAGCCCAGGCCCTAACTTTGCTCCTTGTTTTCAGCAGGTGTAATGTGGATATTCCAGGAGAAATAGCTGGTCAAACCACTTTAATTTTCAATGAAACAGAATTTATTTACAAGATTACCGGACGAAACACAAATGAAAGAGAAACGAATACCAAATACTTTACCCTCTGCGAAAACCCAACAGATTATCCCAACTTAATGCTGCTGTTCCCAATGCTTGCAACACTCCCGATAAAACCCCCTTGGCACAAAAGGTAAAATCATACACCGGGTCTTACAGGAGAGAAGTCCGAGAGAGAGGACCAACCTGGACCTGCTTCTTTGGGTCCAGCAGCTTTTTTTCACATTCTTCTTAAAACGCAAACCAAACCAGAGAAAGCTGAGCTGGGAGAATTGGCCACTCCCCTTTCATTGAACAAGTGTTTATTTTAAAACTTGAAAGCCTTCTGCATGAGGCAGTATCTTTTAGCTATAAACAAATTGCCCTAAACCCCTTGAGTCTGTCTTTCCCCCCGCCACCAAGGACAGCACAACCTTATTAAAGGAGCAGTATCATCACAACACCAACTTTACCATGACACTGCTGCATCTGGCTGATTTTCAACTAACCTCCATCTTCCCTTTGTTAACCCCTCGATTGCTGTTGACTATGAACTGTCCTGTTTGTGTGTGTTTTTACTGTGCAGTGGGAAAGTTTACAAGGGGAAAATAAATCGTGCCTTCCTGAAATTGGGGAGAACAAATATAATTGAGCTATAGGATTTAAATTTCAACTCATCAGGTGAAAGTTTAAGACTATGTTTCCAAGCACTGTTGAATTTCTGCAAGGTTGTGTTCTATAAATGTTGCTTCAATTGTGTTTTTTTTTGGTTTTGGCTGTGTTACCTCCTACCATAGTAGGAGGAGCAGAATCAATGTTGTGAGAAAAAAGAGCAAAATGCAGACTGAACATATATTTGCTTGTGGCACAAAAACAGAAATTGGTAGAAATACTTATCAGCATCTGTGAAGAGATCGGAGAAAGTGAGGACTGCAGATGCTGGAGATCAGAGTCAAAAAATGTTTTGCTGGAAAAGCACAGCCGGTCAGGCAGCATCCAAGGAGCAGGAAAATCGACGTTTTGGGCATAAGCCCTTCATCAGAAATGTGGTGGTGCGCCCGAGAAGGCTAAGCGATCAATAGGAGGCGGTATAGGGCTGTTGGAAAGGTAGCTTGGAAGGTGATAGGAAGATGCAGGTGGGGAGTGATGGTGGTAGGTTGGAGTAGAGAGTGGCCTGCCTCTTTGGGTAGGTGGAACAACTCATCTTCTGCAGTTACACCAGCATCATTCCACACCTTTTTTCCTCTGCTACATTGATGACTGTATCAGCGCCACCTCGTGCTCTCATGAGGAGGTTGAACAGTTCATCAACTTCACTAACAGCCACCAACCTCACCTAAAGTTCACCTGGGCCTCTCCATTTCCGGCGACCAACTCAACGCAGACATCTATTTTAAATCCACAGACTCCTACAGTTAACTGGACTACATCCCTCACCCCCACCCCCCCCACCCTGTAAAAACGCTATCCCTTATTTCCAATTCCTTTGCCTCTGCCACATCTGCTCCCAGGAGGAGCAATTCCACCATTCAACATCCCATTTCCCTCCCACTTCAAGGACCGCAATTTCTCCACCCATGTGGTCAACAATGTCCTCCAGCACATCTCCTCCACTTCCTGCACCTCCGCCCTTGAACTCCACCCCACCAATCGAAACAAGGACAGAACCCCCTGGTCCTCACCTTCCATCCCACCAATCTCTGGATACAATGCATCATCTTCCACCATTTCTGCCACCTACAGTCAGATCCCACCACCAGAGATATATTTCCTTCCCCACCCCTTTCAACATTCCGCAGAGAACATTCCCTCCACAACTCCCTCGTTAGGTCCAAGGCCCACCCCGTCTCCCCAATCCCAACCTACCTTCCACTCCCAACCTACTTTCCTCTCCTGGCACCATCCCTTGCCACCGCATGCGGTGTAAAATCTGTGCCCACATCTTCCCCTCGCCTTCATCCAAGGCTCCAAAGGATCCTTCCACATCTGGCTGGGATTTTCCTGCACATCATCTACTGTGTCCACTGTTTTTGATGTGGTCTCCTCTATGTTGGGGAGACAGGATGCCAACTTGAGGAACATTTCAGAGAACATCTCTAGGGCACACGCACTAAACAACCCTACCAATCCGTGGCCACCCACATCAACTCCCCCTTCCACTCTGGTAAGGAAGTGCAAGTCCTGGGACACCTCCACTGCCAACTCTAAGCCACCCGTTGCCTGGAAGAAAAATGCCACCTCTTCCACCTTGGGACCCTCCAACCACATGGCATCAATGTTGATTCCAACAGTTTCTTCATCTCCCCTCCCTCATGGTGGCTCAGCACCAGGGACCTGGGTTCGACTCCAGCCTCAGGTGACTGTGTGGGGTTTGAACATTCTCCACATGTCTGTGTGGGTTCCTCCTACAATCCAAAGATGTCCGGGTTAGGTGAATTGGCCATGGGAAATTGCCCATAGTGTTCAGTGATGTGTAGGTTAGGTCATTTAATCAAGGGTAAAATGTAGAGTAATATGGTAGGGGAATGGACCTGGGTAAGTTACTTTTCAGAGGGTCAGTATGAACTTGTTGAGCTGAAGTGCCTGTATCAACACTGTCGGGTTTCTATTTTGATTTTATTTCTATTTCCTACCTCATCGTAGCTCCAACCTATTACTGCCCGCTTGACCTGTCTTACCTGTCCATCTTCCTTCCCACTTATCCGCTCTACCTTCCTCTGTGACCTATCATCATCAACTCCACCTTCATCTACCTATTGCCTTCCATGCTACCTCTGCTATTTATCTCTCTGCCCCCACATTCCTGATGAAGGGCTTATGCCCAAAACATTGACTGTACTGCTCTTCGGATGCAGCCTGACCTGCGCTTTTCCCGTGCCGCACCTTTTGACTCTGTGGAGAGAAAGCAGAGTTAACGTTTCAAGTTCAGTGACCCTGATTCAGAACTGTCTTAAACGTGTCCCAGGAAATTTGCTGTCCTTGCCGAGTCAGGCCTACATGTGATTCCAGACACACAGCAACATGGTTGATTCTTAACTGCTGCCTGAAATTGCTGACGAAAGACTTCTGCCCGAAACATCAATGCTCCTGCTCCTTGGATGCTGCCTGACCTGCTGTGCTTTTCCAGCACCATCCCCTCGACTCTGATCTCCAGCATCTGCAGTCCTCGCATTCTCTCTGCTCCCTGAAGTAGTCAGTTTGCTCCATTCAAGGCCTGTTTCGGATAAGCACCAAATGTCAGCTTTGCCAGCAAGATCCACATTCAATGACTGAACAAATCTAGGGGACAAAATCTAGTGTCACAGTCAAATGTTCTTGGGAATAAGCTTGTGCTGGGTGATCAGTGTTCTAATGTAATATCTTTTCCTGACCGAACAGGCTGTTGACTTCCTACGCATAGGGAAGGGAATGATGGAAGACTTACGACGGAGGTTACCATTGTATCTATCAGACTATACTGATGGTGAGTAAACAGGTTTTCACAAACCTCTTGACCATGGCCTTACTCGTGTTGATTGAGACTATGTTGCTCTGTCTTGGGAAACAAGTATAATGGCCACCAAGTGCATTTCCATACAAAAGGATTCAACCAGGTGACTGGTCACTTCATTTCAGTTATTTTTGGCTCATTTTGAAACCAGACAATACTGCCCTGAGATGTGTATGTATTTTGAACTGTTGGTCCCATTGTCCAGAAGGCTTGGAGAGGGAGGTTCTGAATACTTGGGGAGTGGGGCATGGGGAGAGAGAGAGACCCCCCTGGTGGAGGAATTGCAGAGAGCAAGACTGGGCATCAAGAAGCACTGGGAATTCGGGGAAGGTGATTGCGCAGATGTGGAAATCTGAGAAAAGATGGGGAAATCCTGAAGGAGGAACATTGGTGGTTTGGGCTCCAATAAGACTGTGGGGAATGACAGATGGAGTGCCACGTGAGAAATTGTGAGGTCATGCATTTTGGTAGGAGCAATAGAGGGATAGACGATTTTCGAAATGGGGAGAAGATTCAGAAGTCTGAACTGCAAAGAGACTTGAGTTCTAGTCTAGGATTCTCTCAAGGTAACCCTGCAGGTTGAGTCAGTAATTAAAGGCAAATGCCATGATAGCATTTATTTTGAGAGGACTTAAATATAAAAGCAGGGATGTGCTTCTGCTCTGGCTCTGCTCAGACCACATTTGGAGTATTGTGCACAGTTTTGGAAATGGTCCCAGGAATGAAAAGCTTAACATATGAGGAACGTTTGAGGACTGTGGGTTTATACTTGATGGGATTTAGAAGGATGGTGGCGGTGGGGGGGGGGGATCGGATCTAATTGAAACATACAGAATACTGAATGGCCTTAACAGAGTAGATGTTGGGAAGATGTTACCACTGGTAGGAGAGACTAGGAATTGAGGGCATAGCTTTTGAGTAAAGGGAAGACCTTTCAGAACGGAGATAAGGAGAAACTTCTTCAGCCAAAGAGTGGTGAATCTATGGAATTCACTGCCACAGAAGGCTGTGGAGGCCAGGTCATTGAGTACATTTAAGACTGAGTTAGATAGGTTTTTAAATGTCATGGAGATCAAGGGTTATGGGGAAAAAGTGGGACCATGGGGTTGAGAAACGTAGCAGTCATGATTGAAGAGCGGAGCGCCACCATTGGGGGGCACGGTGGCACAGTGGTTAGCACTGCTGCCTCACAGCGCCAGAGACCCGGGTTCAATTCCCGCCTCAGACGACTGACTGTGTGGAGTTTGCACGTTCTCCCCGTGTCTGCGTGGGTTTCCTCCGGGTGCTCCGGT
>NC_057710.1:12714397-12724640 GCF_004010195.1 Chiloscyllium plagiosum
TAATCTAATCTAATCTAAAAGACTCGATGGGCTGAATGGCCTAATTCTGCTCCTGTGTTCGCGGTTTTGACAAGATTTGTAGCTCAGATTGATGAGTATGTAAGTTAGCTCGCTGAGCTTGCAAGTTTGTTTTCAGATGTTTCATCACCATACTAGGTAACATAATCAGTGAGAGTTTCTGAAGCGCTGGTGGTATGTCCCACCTCTCTGCTTACCAGTCTTTGTTTCTTAACAAAATCAAACAAGCAGACACAACGCAACCAAAAACTAGAGCCATATTACCCCACATCAAAGATATCAGAAATTACTTCCAGACTACTCAGACCCTGTGGCATCATGGTAGCCCACAAACCTACCAACATGCTTAAACAGTGACTAATAAACCTAAAGGATCCAATAAACACCACCAGCAAATCTAACGTCATTTACAAGATACCATGCAGGAACTGTAAAAGACACCACATCGGACAAACTAACAAGAAACTTGCCATCAGGATACATGAACACCAATTGGCCACCAAAAGACATGTCCCACTCTCTCTCGTTTCTATACATACAGACCAAGGCCACCACTTTGACTGGGACAACACCCGCCTCCTAGGACAGGCGAAACAAAGACACGCACAAGAATTCTTAGAGGCATGATATTCTAACCAGAACTCTATCAATAAACACATTGACTTGGACCATATCTATCTTCCCTTGGGGGAAAATAAAGAACAGGAAATGGCATCACCTACCTTAAGAAATTAAGACTTATAAATAGAGAGGTGGGACATACCACAGCGCTTTATCAGAGACTCTCACTGATGTTACCTAATCATCGTGATGAAACATCAGAGAACAAACCTACAAGTTCAGCGAGCTAACTTACATACGTATCTGCTCCTATGTCTTATGGGAGTGGATTTGGAAGGTGGAAAAGTGGTCATTGAACAATTTTGGCAAGGAATTAAGTCTTGGCCCATTGAGCCATGCTAATTCCCAATATAACAGTCCAATCAGACCCAGTCCTTTTATAGCATATTGTGCCCATCCATTACCCCATTACCAACAAATTACAGCAACACAAACTAATTGGGTTTTTCCTACCTCACCCCATGAGTTGTTGGTAGATTAGGAACAGGGAGTCAAGATTTTTGACTGTTTGAAGTTCCTGGTTGTTTCCATTACCAACAGCTGAATTGGTGACAAATTCTAAGTCGTTATCATTATTTAACAAAAAAGTTCTTGCTCATGCTGCCGTTGCATCTTTTGTGAAAAATCTTGACTCCCTGTTCCTAATCTACCAACAACTCATGGGGTGAGGTAGGAAAAACCCAATTAGTTTGTGTTGCTGTAATTTGTTGGTAATGGGGTATTATTTCAAATTACCTTTTGTGGCAGCTGACAGCTTGGAAAATGTTTGTCAATAGATGTTATTTAGCTTCCATCACTATACACCTTCCTAATGGCTCTGGCCCCTCTCCGAATTATCCATCTGCAGCCATTCAGATCCCTGTTATTTTGCATTCTGCGTTATCAAGCCTTTGTTTTTCATTTGTTAATGTTTCTAACTTTGCCTTTTTAAAAAAAAAAAGGCACACTTTTAAAACTTTCCACCTTGCACTCATCAGTAAACATGGTCCTTTTTCCTGCAGAAAACACATCCTCCTTGAAATAATATTTACACGCTATGGCAGATTGAGTGACTCGCATTGAGTCCAACTGATCATCCTCAATCTGCTTGTCAGTGTAATATTTAGCATGCTATGGATTGTTTAGTAAGTACTGTCCAATCACTGAATCACATGTAATCCTTAAATATGTTTTGAGGTTCTGCTTGACACACAGCTGAAGGAGTATGTTGTTTGGAATGAGCTGCCAGTAACGTGGATGTATGAGCTATATACCTGACATGCACCAACACTGAACTTCCATACTGCTTCCTGTACTTTTGAGATAGATTGTGTACATGCAGAGACAGCTATCTCAACCCTTTTGGAGAAGGGATACAGTATGCTTACCTGGTCTACCTAAGTGACTACAGACCCATAGGTTGACTTGTAACTGACCTCTGAAATAGCACAGCAAACCAGAGTTCAAGGGCAATTGGAGATGGGCAACAATCCTGATTTTTGTCAGCAACACCCACATCCCATGGAAAAAATTTTTAAAATCCAAGGACTGTAGGGGAGTTGTTATCAATATCCTAGTCTATATTTATCCCTTCGTGGCTTCATTTGTGTGGGTCTGTAATATTACGTTGAATTAAACAAGTGTGGGGTGACGCGTACTTCCGAGATGCATTCTCCATGGCAATACCACAACCAATGAGAGTTAACCTGCTAATCAGTCAGCAACATTTTCTCTCTCTGTATAAAACCATTGCTCTCTTTGAGGTTTGACAATTCTTGAGTCTGTCCTAATGAATGAGGTGAAAAGCTCCAACTGGGTATCTTATTTCTTTTCAGTAAAACTCCAGTACTGTACTCCCTAGCAATTTATTTTAAACTTCATTAAAATAATTGGATGGAGAATTATGAGCTTGGGGGTAAGTAATTCCTTGATGTGTGCTCAGAGACTGCCCCAGGGGTATGGAAGCAATAAATTTATTGCATTGTTACTCACTGTGCTCACTTCCATAAACAAATAGAAATTACCTCATGAAATTTTCTTTATGCATTTGTCAATTCCATAACCCTTTTTAAAAGAAATAAATACGTCAGAAGGAAGTTATTTTCCTCATTGGATTTCCAGGTTCACAGGTTTCTTTATTCATGGGTATTGTTTGATGTCAGCACAATTGCTAATCTATAGCCCCTAATCATGTACTCTCTTGGAGCTTTTGAGAATTTAATCTGATCTCCAAGTTGTTTGGCTGGGGTGAAAATCTTAACACTCTCAGATTCTGAAGATTTATGTGAGAGTTTCTGGAATCCACGTTATTGGAGTGATGTGATAGCACTGGAAATAGTGCAGGGGAGATTTACCAGGATGTTGCCTGAGCTAGAGAGATTGGGGTGGTTGTTCTTTTTGAGCAGAGGAGATTGAGATGTATAAAATTGAGGGCATAGGTACGGTAGACAGGAGGAGATGTTTCTTCTTGATCGAGGGGTCAGTTGACTAAGGGAAGGGGCAGGAGGTTTGATGGAGATATAAGGAAAAACCCTTTCATCCAGTGGATGGTGGGAATCTGGAACTCGCTGCCTGTAAGCGTGTTTGAGGCAAAAACCCTCATCGTACAAAGAAGTATTTCTAGGTGCCCTTGCAATGCCCAGGCCTTCAAGGCTGTGAGGTGAAAGTGAGGATTGCAGATGGTGGAGAACAGAGTCTAGATTAGAGTGGTGCTGGAAAAGCACAGCAGGTCAGGCAGCATCTGAGGAGCAGGAAAATCGATGTTTCGGACAGGAGCCCTTCATCAGGAATGAGATCCTGATGAAGGGCTCCTGCCCGAAACGTCGATTTTCCTGCTCCTCAGATGCTGCCTGACCTGCTGTGCTTTTCCAGCACCACTCTAATCTTGACTTCAAGGCTATGAGCCAAGTGCTGGAAAATGGGATTATGTGATTAGAATGGTTAGGTCTTTGACCGAACATACGTAATCGTCCTTTTCTCTGTGCTGTAGACCTCTATGACTCTAAATATAGACTGGGGCATTGAGAATAACTTGCACTAACTTCTTTTTTCTTTTCAATTTTCTTTATTCTCCCATGGGATGTCAGAGTGTCACTGACAAGGTAAGCGTCTGTTACCGATCCCTCAGTAAACTGTATAGCTTGCTGGGCCATTTCATAACTGTTCATAGCTGCAATTGCTTTAGCCCAACCAGGTAACATCCTGGTAAATCTCTTCCACAGCCTCTCCCGTTCTATCACATCCTTTCTATGATATGAATTCCAGAACTGTGTGTAATAGTCTTTACTGATTCTGAAGGTTTAGAAGATTTTGCTACAACTAAGCAAGTTGGAGAAAAAGAACAGATTAAATTCTCAAAGCAGACAAGAGAGTTCCCATCAGGATAACACCATGTTATCCTTTCCAGAACAATGTTGAATCTAATGGAGTTATGATTGCAGTCTGCAAAATGCTCCCCCACTGATACTTTAACCACTTAGCCGTTGGCTTCATTACCTAAAATTAAGTCCTGCTGCTGTTTTTCCTATGTTACAACAGTAAGTAACACTTCAAACGTACTTCAGTCGTAAAGCACTTTAAGAGGTTTTAGAGAAGTATTTATTTGAGAATCTGCGAATACAAATCTGAATAAAGGAGTGCTGCAGTCAATAGGGAGTTGAGATTTACTTATTAGTAAGAAGCAACAGCCTCAGTGACAGTATATAGCGAGACCCTTTTGCCTGCTGGACTCCAGCCAGATATCTCCAAATGCAGGTAGCTGTCCTGATTTAAAACAGAAGATAAAGCATGGATAGTAATGTTTCCAGAGGGTTTTGGAGGAGGTGAGAAGTCAATGCACCATCAATTATTTGCAAAGCCAGGAACAACAATTAAGGTAACAGCATAAACTTAGACCATAAGGTATAGCAGCAGAATTAATCCATTCATCCCACCGAGTCTACTCTGCGATTCGATCGTGGCTGATTTGTTTCTCAACCCCATTCTCCTGTCACCTCTCAGTAACCCTTGAATTCCCTTAACAGTTAAGAACCTGTCAATCTCTGTCTTAATGACGAGGCCTCCATAGTCATCTCTGGCAATGAGTTTCACAGATTAATCACCCTCTGGCTGAAGAAATTCCCCCTCCTCCTCTCCATTCTAAAGCATCATCCCTTCACTCTCTGGCTGTACCCTGGGTCATTGTCTCTCTGACTAGTGGAAGCTTCCATGATAACTTGAGTCATCACCTCTTATTTCGAAAAGTGTGGTAGTGGAAAAGCACAGCCGATCAGGCAACATTTGACGAGGAAGAGAGTCGACATTTGGAGCATAAGCTTTTCATCATTCCTGAGGCTCCTCGGATGCTGCCTGACAGGCTGTGCTTTTCCAGCGCCACACCTTTAGAGTCTGATCTCCAGCATCTGCAGTCCCCACTTCCTCCTCCTCATCTCTCGTTGACTAATTTTCTCTAACGCCTTTCATTTAGGGAAAATGCAACTCTGGTTTGATTTTTCTGAAAGCACCTTGCCACTTCCATTGCTGTTTTGCCTGTCAATGGTCTGGTTAACTAGCGAACCTGGCAGCTATAAGAAAATGGCCCCCACATGAAAGTCCACAAATGTCTGAGCCCATAACACGCTTTCTTAAAGTCAGCTGCAAACTTTATCCAGACTAATCCTTTCTACATGTAGTTGTTGAATTTATAATTTAGAAGTCAGAAGAGAGATGGGCAATGGCTGGCAGGTTTAAATCTGACGTTTAAATTGTATAATTTCCCTTTCCCAAAATTGTGCCTGGATGGAACAGAAAATCCAAAAGACCTGTGGATGCTGAAAATCATAAACAGAAATTGCTAGGAAATCAGCAGCTCTGGCAACATCTGTGAAGAGAAATCAGAGTTCATGTTTCAGCTCTGGTGACCCTTCTTCAGAACTGTTCATCCCTCGTTAGGATGGAAGTGAAATCTTTTTTTAATTCTACGTCTTGCTTTCTACTTTTGACTCCCAGTCCTATCTCCACCCCATAAATCCTTTAAAGCTAAAATTCTTAGCCATGCTTTCAAGTCAGCCATTGCTATCATTTCTGTAAATCACTAGTTGCATTTGCAGTAATTGTCGGTCTGTGGGCAACATACTTTTTGATAAAGAACCTCCTCAGCCGCACTCCGTTTGTAGCCTTTGCTCTGACTTGTCACTTTTGGCGTTGTGTCCGTTGCTATGATGTTCTTCATTTCTATGACTCTGGTCTTATGTATCCCAACCACACTTCCTTAATTTATCATTTTTTTTTGTCTTAACTTAGTGACCAGCCTGACTCACTGAGACTTCTTATTTTTGTAAATATTTCTCCACATTCCCACTTCTTCTTTCTCATCGATTAAATAAACTTCTAACTTACCTACTGGTTTATTTCATATTTCTCTTTTAAGGTTTCTCTCCGTAAAGTGCCTTGCAGTGTTTTTCTGCGTTCTCATTGTTAAGGTAAAGCAACGTTTATAACGCCTTTTAACGTAATGAAACTTCCAGGTGATTCACAGGAACAGAGATATTAGGCCGGATAATAATAATCAGCTTGGTCAGAGACAATGTGTTAAATAATTCCCTAAAGGTGGAAGACAATGAAGAGAGGGGTGGGGGAGGATGTTCCCAAGCTTAGGGCCTAGGCAACGGAGGCTGTAGCCACCAATGGTGCAGCAACTTTTAAAGTTGATAATGTTCAAACGGCCAGAATTGGAGAGCAGATATCTTGCGAGGCTGGAGATTAGACACGGTGGAGGTTGTGGATGTGAAAACCAGGTTAAAAATTTTAAACTCTGCACATTGCTTGAACAGCAGCCCAGTGTGACTTGGTGTGAGTTAAGACTTGTGGGCTTTTGGATAAGCTCAAGTTTACGGAAGGTAGAATGTGGATGACCAGGAATGAATTGGAATAATCTGGTCTAGAAGTAGCAAAAAGGTTTCGTCAGCAGAGAGCTGAGACAGGGCTGTGGTTAGGCAGTGTTCCAGCAGTAGTGATCTTAGTGATAAGCTCATCTTTGAAACAAAAATAGCACCAAGGTTGGGAACAGACCATTGCCATGAAGAGGTAAGGAGTTGCGTTTGAGATGATGAATGGTTGCAGCCTTCCCAGTGTTGAATTGAAGAAAGTTTCTGCTCCTTCAGTATTGGAAGTCTGATTAGCATGCTGACTTAATGACAGTAAGGGAGCTGAAAGGTGCAGTTGGAACTGGATGTTGATACGAAAACCTTTTAAGAGATGTAGATAGGAAATAGGAGAGATGAAGCACATCATGAAGAAACCATGCAGCAGCAAGAAGAGAAGCCATTGAAAATAGAGTAGAGTAATAAGCATGGAAGCTCAGAGAAAAGCTGCATGATATTGGGGAGAGCCTTTGGCCTGAAAAACAAGTCCAAAAAGATGAAGAAAAGCTTACCATTGCTTAATAAGAGCTGCTTTGATCCTGTAGCATTGACCAAAACCACTTTGGAAGGATTCAAAACTGGAATTCTAGGAATGTGGGGATGGAGTAGGGTGGATTGAAGATGCGGTAGAAACTTATGTGAACACACCTGTTGGCAGGAGTTGGCCTTTTCGAGCATGCTCCAGTATTCAATATGACTGTAGCTGACCTTGAACCTCAACTCCACTTTCCTGCCCGCTGTCCACTTCTCTTGATAGGGTGGATAAAGATAAGCTATTTCCCATGGTTGGGGAAACATGCAGCATACTCAGAATAAAGGCCAGACCGTTCAGGAGAGGTGTTAGGAGTCAGTGTATTACTGACTACAAGATGCTGCAGTGGAAAGCTTTCCTTGTGTTGCCTCCATCATAGGCTTGATGGCCAAATGGCCTCTTCCTGATCTTAGAGTCTGAAGCTCTTCTGCAAGTTAGCTTAAATCAGTTCTCCTCGTTATCCACCCTTCTGCCTTTAGATGCTGTTTGGCTTTAGTTACTTGCAAACCACAAATGATGTTGATGAACATGCCTGTTCTCTGGACTTACTGTGCTCTAGCTGGTCTTTTTTTTTAACGGAAGAATGGGACATGAAAACTTTTAGTTTGGCACCGGTGCAGGAGTTGCAGCTGCTATGCGTAATTATGTTGCTTTTATTTGGCCTGTCTGATTCGTCATCTTTTGATCGCACTTTATGACTGCTCGCTGGGATTTAGTGTTCCTGCCAGAGGGATGTTTTGGGTTATCCCAAAATGCACACATCAAGTGAAACAAAAAAAGCTCTATTAAATGGAGCCTATTACCCTTTTTGCACAGGATGTTCAGTTTGAAAATCATTTCTCTCTTGGGGGAACACACCTCCTGGACAGAGGCATGGCCGGAATCAGTTTGCTGTCTGAGAGATTTGTTGGTGCTGAACCATCAAATCGTGCCAGAAGCAAAATAAACATCTCGCACCCCACTCTGAGTTCAGAAAGGACAGATATATGTTTTTAATGTGTCTGTTTTGTGCTGCAGGATTCACTGCATTACCTCTGAGCCCCACGCTGGATGTGAGCCCTGAGCTGTATTGACAATTTCTCAGTACAGCATTGCAAGGGAGGGCTGCATTGTAAGAGATGTTGGGGTTGGGACTGTTTCTGGAGACGCACAACAGGTCAGGCAGCATCCAAGGAGCAAGAGAATTGATGTTTCAGGCATAAGCCCTTCATCAGGATTCTCGATGAAGGGCTTATGCCTGAAACGTTGATTCACCTGCTCTTCGAATGCTACCTGACCTGCTGTGCTTTTCCAGCAACACACTCTTGACTCTGATCTCCAGCATCTGCAGTACTCACTTTCTCCTTGTCAGAGATGTTGGCGTCTGATTCCTATTTTGTTGTCGGGGTGGGGGGGTTTGCTAGATGTTTACCTCCTAAAGGTATCTAAGGATCTTTAGATTTACAAAGCTGGCATTAATTTTCCTCCTCCTAATCTAAATCTTAGTCATGTTAAATGGGTGACCATTTGGAAGGCTTGGTGATAGATTCTCATTCCTGAGTAACAAGAAATAAGTATTGTATAGTGAGATTGCACACTATAGTCAAGGAAAACTAGATATAGTTGCCACCAGGTAAGTAATACTACGTATCTGAAGTAGGTGCTCAGTCTAAATTACATACTTACAGATGACAGAGTCTATCTGCAGATTAACCAAGCTCATTCCAGGAAGTTATAGGTATACCAGTGGGTGGGTCTCAATTGTTGGCAGCTGACCCTTTCGTCACAGCAGAATGTACAGTGATGGCCAGAGAGTCAGGTAATGTTCTGTGGGCCTGGGTTTGAATCCCGCCATTGTGTTCAATAGAAATCTGGTATTAATGTCTAATGATAACCATGAAACCATTATCAATTGTCAGGGAAAATTCACTGATGTCCTTTAGGGAGGGAAAGTGTCATCCCTACCTGGTCTGGCCTAAATGTGAACCCAGAACCACAGTAATGTGGTTTGCTCTCTGGGCAATTAAGGATAGACAATAAATGTTGATCTTAGTTAGAGACAAAAAAAAGCTGTAGTGCAGCACAGTGGCTCAGTGGTTAGCACTGCTGCTTTACAGTGCCAGAAACCCAGGTTCAATTCCAGCCTTGGGTGACTGTGTCTGTGTGGAGTTTGCACGTTCTCCCCATGTCTACGTGGGTTTACTCTGGGTGCTCCGGTTTCCTCCCGCAATCCAAAGATGTGCAGGTTAGGTGAATTGACCATGCTAAATTGCCCACAGTGTTCAGGGATGTGTTGGCTAGGTGCAGTAGTCAAGGGTAAATGTAGATTACTAGGGTAGGGGAATGGGTCTGGGTGTGTTACTCTTCGGAGGGTCGGGCCTTGTTGGGCCAATTGGCCTGTTTCCATACTGTAGGGATTCGATGCTTGAATCCAAAGTAGACAGACAGGAGGCTGGAAGAATATAGCAAGCCAGGCAGCATCAGAACGAGTCAAAATTTTGGGTATAGCCCTTCTTCAGGACTAGGTATGGGGGTAGGAGGAGCTACAGATAAAGGTGGGATGGGGAGAATAGCAGAAGGTGAGGTAGTGATAGGTGGATACTGGTAGAGGATACAACCTTGTTCATCAATTGGAGGGCTAAATATGTCTGATAGTTGGAAGGAAGGGTTGGTAGATGGAATGGAAGGAAGGGGGAGGGGGTGGGAAGGTTATTTGAAATTTGCGAACTCAATGTTAAGTCCTCCAGGCTGTAGGCTGCCCAGGTGGAAGATAAGATAGTGGTCCTCCAATTTGTGGTCTGATTTACTGTGGAAATGGAGGAGGCTGAGGATGGACATGTTGGAGGGGGAGTGGGATGGGGAATTGAAATGGCTGGTCAGGCTGGCTGTTTTGGGCCTGGCTGAGATGCTTGGTAAAGTGGTCACCTGGTCTGCATTGAGTCTCTCCAATGTAGAGAAGACCACAATGGGAGCACCGGCTGCAGTAGGCTGGGTTGGAGGAGATGCAGGTGAACCTCTGTCGCACCTGGAAGGACTGTTTGGGGCCCTGGATGGTGGGGAGGGAAGTGGTGTACAGGCAGGAGTTGCATCTTTTTCACTTACAGGAAAGGTCCTGAGGGTGGAAGGGGGGAATGCCTGATGGGTTGTGTGGCGTGAATGAGGGAGTGGCGAAGAAAACAGTTCTTTCAGAAGGCTGAGAAGGACCCCTTGGACA
>NC_057710.1:12725098-12777360 GCF_004010195.1 Chiloscyllium plagiosum
ATAGTTCCACTGTTTTAAACTATCCCCCCCCCCCCCCCACCCAAACTAATAAAGATAGTAACCCCCCTTGTCCTCACTTTCCAACTCACCAGCCTCTGCATCCAACATCATCCTCAATCACGTTCGTCAACTTCAATTAGACCTCACTCCCCAGAACGTCTTCCATTTCCCCCTCCTCCCTGCCTTCCACAAGGACCGTTCCCTTTGCCACTCCCTGGTTCATGCCATACTCCCCACCAAACCCCCCAATACCCCTGGTACCTTTTTCTTTAATCGAGAAAGAGGCAGCATCTGCCCAAACGCCACTTCCCTTCCCTCACCCTCCTTGGTCCAGGGCCCCAAACGGTCCTTCCGGGTGAGACAGAGGTTCACCTGCATCTCCTGCAACCTAGTCTACTGCATTCGGTGCTCCCATTGTGGTGGTCTTTACATTGGAGAGACCAAATGTAGACGAGGTGTCAGTTTCACTGAGCACCTTCGGGCCTGAAATGGTGAGCTTGCCCTCCCAGTCACTGCCCATTTCAATTCCCCCCCCTCCCACCATCACCCCCCGTCTCCGATGTGTCCATCCCCTGCCTCCTCTATATTGCACTTGTGAATCAAACTGTACATTGGAGGAGCAAGACTTTATCTTCCTCCTGGGCAGTCTACAGCCCGGAGGACCTAACATTGAGTTCTCGAATTTAAAAAACCTCCCCACCCATCCTCCAGCTCCCTTTCCAGCCCCACCCCCTCCCTTCCATTCCACCTACTGACCCTTCCTTCCAACTACCAACTGGACTCAGCCCTCTCATTGATCAGCCAGGTCATACCCACTACCCATAGCCACCTATCACGACCTCACCATTCCGCTACTTTCCCCACCCCACCTTTATTTGTAACTCTCACTAAACATACATACATGTCACCTCCCGACGCAGCCTGGCGTGCTGATATCTTCCAATAAATGTTGATCTGGTCAATAATACCCACATCTTGTGAGCAAATAGGAAAAATGTCAGATGTTACCTTAGACATGAGACCATTAAACCCAAGCTTTGTCTTCTGTACAAATGTCACCCCTCAACTGACACCAAAATCTGGATAACTGGCTACTGTCTCACTGTTTGAGGGACCTTGTTTACCACCGATTAACTGCTTCGTCTTTTGGCAGAAAGATGTGACTGAACACCTAAAACATCAAGTGAATTTCTGCAGGACCTTTAGAGCACCTGAAGAGTGCTGCATGAATCAGAAGGCTTTTAGTTCTTCCTGTCGTAGCCCCCAGATAATCTAGTTCTGCTGGTCCTACTTACCATGAACAATGCTAATTTTTGGGAAATCTATTCCAGACGTTTGTGTAGCAATCACTGGTGTGTCCCAATCCATGTGTTGGGATTCTCTCTCCTGAATGTCATTCAACAACATCCCTGAGCTCGACGATGACTGATCTCACTTCTCATTATTTCTGTGACACCACTTCCCAAAAGCGAGGGGAGACCCATGAACCTTGGCATAAATTCTGACGTAATAGGCTAGAATCTTCTGTTGCCTAGTATCCCGTGGTGGAATCCCGTGAGCTGAATTTTGTTTTACCTCTGCCTTCAACTCAATTTATTTGGCTACAAGTTGCTGGGGATAACAGCCGTCCATGACCATGAAATCACGTGCAAACCAAAGGAGATCTTTCATCCCACTTGAGTCCTTGCTATCTCTCTGTGTTGAGTAATCCAGTATTCCCCATAAATGCCCCATTCATATGCTGGAAGGACATAACCTGGTTGCATTTCCTAACCAAATGAGGTTTAGAGATTAAGGAAAAGGATTTACAATCAAATAAACAATAGAAAGATTAAATTAAATGATGAGGTGTAAAAAGCTAGGAAGTAAAATTTGGGAAAAGACTGCAGTTTTATTGGCTCCTTTTTGAGCTGTAGAGATGGAGTAACAGAGAAGGAATAAAACCCTTCTCTTTTTAAATGGTTTAATTCCAGCTTTCTCTTTTGGCAGAGAGTTTAATCTCAACATGTCTAGATTTTGAGTTCTTATTTTTGGTGAGGCTGACGACAGAATGGAACAAGTTAGGCAGCAATTTGTGGCCAATCACAGAACATCATCTCACCTCAAATTGTTCGGTTATTCGGCACGAATAATGGGCTGCACATCAAACTTATTTGTTATTCTCACAACAAATTCTGGGCTAGTGTTGCTATGGTGAAAGTCATAAAATTACATGGAAATTAATATATCTCTAATCTTAATTAGATAACCAAACAACCTAGAAATTGTTTGTTTGTATTGTTTATGGTGGTATTAATGAAGGGACTAAATTGATTGTAACAACATTAAGTAAAAAGGAAAAAGATAAATCTGAAACCAGAGAAGCAGTGCTGGAAATCATTTGGTCTGTCAACATTTGAGAAGAAATCCATTTATCTTTTTTTTAAATAAAAAGACACAGATGCTGACTGATTCATTATGTTGAATCATTTCTGATTTTGTTTTGTTCTAACGTCTGTTGCAAAAAGAAACCTTAACTGGTACATTTATTTAAAATAATTTCCAAAGTTTATATTTTAACACATTTGCTTTGACTTTCTGATTTTTTTTTTTCTAAATTTGTTTTTGGATATCATTGACCTGAAGGTTTCAGACTGATTGCTAAGATGTTCCATCACAGGGGTGTCAGGACTTTGAGACTGGATGAGGCCATTTGACTATTTTCAACCTACTCCACTGTTTAAAATATGGCTAATCTAGTTGTGATCTCAACTCTACTTTCCCTTCTGCCTTCCACAACTTTCGACTCCTGAATCTGTCATCTTGTTTACTCCAACCTCACCCAAATTTGCTTTCTCTTCAGCTTTGGTATCATTGAGGCATAAAGTTAAGGAATTTGCTCCTGAAAATGCTGTGTACATATTCCTTTTTTAAGATGTTCCTTGGTTACATGTTCCAGCATAACACAGTGCAACTTCCGTGGAAAAGCTTTTACATGGTTGAATTTCGGAGAAAGCACCTTTTGGCATATTTTACAAACTGATAAGGTGCTATCTAAATACAAGTTGCTTATTCCCCTCAGCCGCCTTCTGTACTGAGCCATGTGCCAAAGACAAAAAATGATGTAGAGGTTTCTGTTGAGTTGTTCTCTAGACCTTTACCTATTGTTTTCTCATTTTGCTATTGAGAATTAGCTTGGATCTTGGGATTTACCAGTCCAGTCATGCTTAATATTTAACCACATTCAACCTTTCTGGAATGCTGTACCCTAATATAATTGAGTTTATGAGATGCTAGCATTATTTTAATATGTCTTGTTTGGAAACACATCTGTTGAACTTTGCCCTTTCTTTCTTCTACCACAGGTATCATTGGTAAAAATAAATCTATTAGGAAGTATATCACCACCATCTTGTTTCTGTACTGCATCTGTTTACTGCCAACGATAGCTTTTGGTTCTCTGAATGCTGAGAATACCAGAGGGTCAATTGGTAAGATATTAAGTCTACATTTGTTCAGTATATTTTCTCAACCTCATCGGATGTACAGTTGGGGTTGAACCATAGGAACAGAAGTTGGCCATTTAGGTAATCAAGCATGTGGTGCCACTCAATGAGAGAGTGTCCGATCTCTGCCCTAACTCCATGTATCAGATTTTGCCCAATATCCCTCAGTACTTTGGCTAATGAGAATTCATCAAGCTCAGTTTTAAAATTAACAATTGGCCCATCATCAGTTAGCATTTCAAGAAGACTATTCCAAACTTCAAATGCTCCTTTGTTTGGACCAGTATTTCCTAATTTGATAAAACGAAGAGCTATGGATGCTGGAAATCTGAAACAAAAACTGAAGT
The DNA here is from genome assembly GCF_004010195.1 of Chiloscyllium plagiosum. Lineage (NCBI taxonomy): Eukaryota > Metazoa > Chordata > Chondrichthyes > Orectolobiformes > Hemiscylliidae > Chiloscyllium > Chiloscyllium plagiosum. The sequence goes on from NC_057710.1 coordinate 12,728,931, forward strand.
TGTTGATGAAACTCATCAGATCTTTCAGCATCAGTGGAGAGAAAGCAGAGTTAGTGTTTCAAGTTCAGTGACCCTTCTGAGATGAGTTTTCTAATTTTGTTTCCTAATTTGACTCCTTGAAGGCCTGGCATTTTATTTTTTGACTAGGCCTAGATTTCAGACTAGCAGAAATAGATTTTACCAATTTATTCTTAAATCTTTTGCTCAATGCTTTTAAATGTTTTGACCAATCACTTCACAGCCATCTAAATTCCAAGAACTTTTAATTTGTAAAATCTATCCTCTCCATTTAATGCTTGGAGTTCAGGTAACATTACCTTAATTCTACAGTAAGTTTCTTCTGACCCAAACATGGTATGTTGCCCTGAATTGCTGACAGTACTCCCAGGTTTTATTGAGCTGGAACTGGATGAATTGTGATTTCTGCCCCATTGTATTCCAGGCCTGTAGGTATAAAAGACAGTATTCTGATAGCTTTTTTAATAATGTTTTAACAATCTGTGTATCTGGATCACCAATCATTCAGAAATTTAAAGTCAGAATGCAAAGTGTAAATAGTGCAGAGCTGTATCTATAGAGTCATAGAGATGTACAGCATGGTAACAGACTCTTCGGTCCAACCCGTCCACACCGATCAGATATCCCAACCTAATCTAGTTCCACCTGCCAGCACCTGGCCCATATCCCTCCAAACCCTTCCTATTCATATACCCATCCAAATGCCTCTTAAATGTTGGAATTGTACCAGCCTCCACCACTTCCTCTGGCAGCTCATCCCATACACTTATCACCTTCTGTGTGAAAAAGTTGCCCCTTAGGTCCCTTTTATATCTTTCCCCTCTCACCCTAAACCTATGCCCTCTAGTTCTGGACTCCCCAACCTCAGGGTAAAAAACTTTGCCTATTTACCCTATCCATGTCCCTCATAGTTTTGTAAACATCTATAAGATCACTCCTCAGCCTCCGATGCTCCAGGCAAAACAGCCCAGGCTGTTCAGCCTCTCCCTATAGCTCAGATCCTCCAACCCTGGCAACATCCAGTTGAAAAGTTTTTGCAAGAATACCTGGAGCAAACATTGTCCAATGTCAAGCCTGTAAATTGAATGAAGAATTTCATAATTGGCAACATTCCCAAGTTTTAATGTCTGGGAGCGTTGGAGTTTAGAGTAGCAGAAGAATGAATGATAAGCATATATTTTATGAAGTCTTCCCAGGATATAGGATCAGTCCCTGCTATTGGTAGTTCTGTTTGGTGCCCACTGTGCTTCTCAATGAGTTGGAATGGTGGCTCAGTGGTTAGCACTGTGACCTCAAACTGCCATGGACTTGGGTTTGATTCTACCCTTGGGTGATTGTGTGGAGCTTGCACAGACATTCTCCTAGTATCTGTGTGGATTTTCTCCGGGTGGTCCGGTTTTCTCCCACAGTCCAAATATGAGCAGATTAGGTGGATTGACCATGTTAAATTGCCCATAGTGTCCAGGAATGCTAAGGCTAGGTGGATTAGCTGTGGGAAATGCAGGGTTACAGGGATAGGTAATAGGGTAAAGGGGTGGGTCTGGGTGGGATGCAGTTCAAATGATTGATTTGGACTCGACAGCTTGCTTCCATGCTGTAGGAATTCTGTGATTCTATGAAGGCATGTTTCATGCTAGTGCTGAGCAAAAGACATTTCATTTCAACATTATGCCAGATGCCTATTTTAGACTACTGTCCATTTACATACATTGCTGTATTGACTGGCTGACCTTGCCTGGTTGTCAGCCTTTACTAGCACTTCCAGTTTTAGTTTATTTTCTTTCTTTATGGCATTGTTTCATTTGCCATTTCCATCCTGTGTTGACCTAGGCATGACCTTTCTCTTGTTTGTCTTTTACGTAATGTCAACAGTGACCGGACTTGAAGCTGTGGTTTATGTCTGGCTGATGGAAGATGGAGGGAATGGCACCTCCTTTTAAGCCTTTACCTTGGTGCTCTTTGATTTGACAGACACATGTCACTTCACAAGACTGAGAGTGCATGTGACCATAAGTGAGAGATGGCAATGGGTGGTTAGGTTTCCATGGCATTGGATCTCTGATTCCCCCACAGAAGAAGAGGTTCGACCATTGGCTCTGTTCTGTCCTCAATCAGACATATGAGCAGCAGAAATATTCAAAAAGGCAATAATCCTTGGTTGCAATCATTAACAAGACTAATATTTATTGCCAGTCACTTAATCTACTCTATGGTATTTGATGCTCACAGTGGGCTCTCCTCTACACTGGGGAGATGAAATGCAGACTGGGTGACCACTTTGCAGAACACCTATGTGCAGCCCATGAAAACAACCCTGAGCTCCCAGTGCTCCCTGGCCAACATCTCTGTCTTGGGTTTGCTACAGCATAAGCTGGAAGAACAGCATCTCACTTTCCACTTGGCAACCCTGCAGCCTTCAGAACTCAAATTGAGTTCAATAAATTTAGGGCCTAAATACTGCCTTCATGTCCTATACCCATCCTATGCCCCCTTGTCATTATATGGACTACTTTCAGCACAGCCAACCCATTTCCACCTACTTGCACTCTCCATTGTTAGCTTTTCTTTCTGCCTGGTCACCATTATCCAGCCCTTTGTCTGCCCAACTGCTATTCCTGGGCTCTATCTCCACCTGTTGTTCAGGCCTGAATTACTCCACATTCGATAATGGATCGAACTCTGGATTTAGATTTTTGACTTTGTTGCTTTAATGGAACAGGTCATGTTAAAATGCTGGATGTTATGCTAATCAGAAACATAACTTGTTCCTTGCTGTGCTTCTGGGATCATTTAATAGGGCACTGGTGCCCTGCTTTGCCTGTATCTGTCAGTCCGTCTGAGATTGGCAATCATTATGGGTTGCATCCCCATTTCGGAGCTTGGAGTTGCCATGCCACTAGCAGCAGTGGGCATATGAAATATATTTTTATGGGTTTTATTTTGACCAGTGGTGGTGACTTTAGGCTTTAAACCCTGTCAGTGCCCCTGATCATCCCCAGATTAGGGCAGATCAAGACCACTCCCCTAAACCTGGCAGATGGATCACTCCTTTTTTTGCCATTTGAGAAGACTGCCTGTGTTTACTACTGCCTCGTTCTTCCTCCCCTTGTCCATCCAACCCTGCCAGCTTCTGGGAACTCCGTTCATCATCATCGACTGCTTAAAGGTCTCAATTGGTGCTGGGGAGGGAAGGCTTGATGATGGATTGCCAAGTCCCCCCCCCTTTCCTCTTTTTGCGCATTCCTGCCACCTTCCCCATTGATTTTCAGCATAAAATAAAGAAAAAAAACTCACTTGTCAATGCAAAGCAAGTTGAAGTTGAAACCTCTATATAATCACACCCGGACCAACCAACCCAACCACCCTGTGGCTCAACATTTCAATTCCCCCTCCCACTCCACCAAGGATATGCAGGTCTTTGGACTCCTCCATCGCCAGACCACAACAACACGACGGTTGGAGGAAGAGCGCCTCAATCTTCCGCCTAGGAACCCTCCAACCACAAGGGATGAACTCGGATTTCACCAGTTTCCTCATTTCCCCTCCCCCCACCTTGTCTCAGTCAAATCCATCGAATTCAGCACCGACGCTTCGGGCATAAGCCATTCCTAAAGAAAGGCTTATGCCCGAAACGTCGATTCTCCTGTTCCCTGGATGCTGCCTGACCTGCTGCGCTTTTCCAGCAACACATTTTCAGCTCTGATCTCCAGCATCTGCAGACCTCACTTTCACCTCTATATAATCCCAAACTGTAAGTGCCTGTTTAACCCTGTTTTTTTTTTTGCAGATGTACAGAAAACCATCCTTGCCCAGTGCATTGGCGGAGTGGCCTACGCAGTTTTTGCTGGTCAACCAATGGGTATAGTTTTAACCACTGCACCCCTTGCTTTGTACATCCATGGTATGTTATATCCTCTTACTGATTTAAATCAATATAATTTGCTTTTTTTTAAAAAAACCATATGGTCATGTCATTTCAATGACCTCCTCCATGCATGTTGGAGCGATTCAGGAGATGTGTCTCACCCCACAATAGTCTAACTTCAGCAGGTGCACAGAATGGACTAAAACTAAGGCTTCTGCTACAGTGGCTGTCAGTGTTACTTCTGAGGCTGAGCCAGATTAACCTCCACAGGTTTACATAGTCTGCTGTTTGAGGGTGACTATTCATTGCCCACTCAGCACCAAATTTGCAAGCCCCTATTAGTCGCCTCAGTTCTGCAAATCAGAAACTGAACCTATTTTTGAATCTTGCCATTCATGGCAGCTGGTGGAATAACCAATGCCAGTCTCCCGTTGGCATTCAATTGTTGAATACCCCTCTACTGCCTTCACAAATGGGGCTGATGATTGCACAATGTTCAACAATGTTCACGTCTGTTTACATACAGAAGCATTCTATGTTCAAATGCAACACGACCTGGACAACGTGCTAAACTGAAACTGAACTGGACTAGCCAGTCCAGCCATTTACATACAGTGGTTACAAGAGCAGGTCAGCTGCTATGAATACTCTAGTAAGTAACTCACCACCTACTCCCTGAATCTTGTCCACCATCTGCAAGGCATATCTCGGGTGTGTGAAGAAGTGTTCACACTTGCAGCACAACTAAACCTCAAACTGAAAACCATCCAGGACAACGCGGCCTGCTAGATTGCTTTTCCAGCGCTATTCTAATCTAGACTCTGATTTCCAGCGTCTGCAGTACTCATTTTTGCCTGCTAGATTAGAACCCTATCTACTACTGCACCACTGGTATACAATAGGAGCTGTATGTAACTTGTACAAGGTGCACTGCAGCAACTCGCCACGGCTTCTTAGAAAGTACCTTCAAGCTCATGAGCTCTACCACCAGCTGGATAGTGAAGGTAGTTATCCCTGAGTACAATGGGACCTTGCTCAGATGTGCACATAGGCTGAGGAGTGGCAGATGGAGTTTAATTTAGATAAATGTGAGGCGTTGTATTTTGGTAAGGTAAATCAGGGCAGGACTTATACAATTAACAGTGAGAACTTGGGGTACAGGTTCATAGTTCCTTGAAAGTGGAGTTGCAATTCGACAGGGTAGTGAGGAAGACATTTGGTATGCTTGCCTTTTTGTCAGTGCATTGAGTATAGGAGTTGGGAGATCATGTTGCGGCTGAACAGGACATTGATTAGGCTACTTCTGGAATACTGTGTTCATTTCTGGTTTCCCTGCAACAGTAAGGATGTTGTGAAACTTGAAAGGATTCAGAAAAGATTTAAAGATGTCGCCAGGGTTGGAAGGTTTGAGTTACAGGGACAGGTTGAATAGACTGGGGCTGCTTTCCCTGGAGCGTCAGAGGCTGAGGGATAACTTAATAGAGGTTCATTAAATCATGAGGGGTGTGGATAGGGCAACTAGACAAGGTCTTTTTCCCAGAGTAGAGGAGTCCAAAACCAGCAGACATAAGTTTAGGGCGGGAGGGGAAAGATTTAAAGGGGACATAAGGGGCAACGTTTTCACACGGAAGGTGGTGTGTGTATGGAATGAGGTGTCAGAGAAAGTGGTGGAGGCGGGTACAATCACAACATTTGAAAGATACAGGGAGATATGGGCCAAATGCTGGCAAATGGGACTATCTGGTCAGCATGGATGAGTTGGACTGAAGGGTCAGTTTCCATGCTGTAAATATCTAAGACTTTGAAGAAGTGCTACAGGTGCATGAGAACACTACCACCTGCAAGTTCCTCTCTAAGCCACTGACCTTCCTGACTTGGAAATATATTCCCGTTGCTGAGTCAAATTTCAGGAACATCCTTCCCTAGCAGTACTGTAGTACATGGACTGCAGCAGTTCAAGTCAGCAGCTCACCACAATTTCTCAGGGGATAACTGAGATTGAGCAATAAATGCACACTTCTGGCTTCTCTCTCCTGCTACGAAAGAACAAAAATAAAGTATTTGACCCTTCATACCCTCTTCTACTGTTCCATCTAACTTATCACAAAGACTGCCTCTTGTACATTTAATCTCCTGTCAGAAAAGTGACTAATCAAAACCCAGGTTATATCTGTCTGGAGTTGGAAATAAACTACCTGAGATACCAATTCCTTGGTACCAGCAGCCCCAGAAATGAGTAGAGTTGGTATTGGATTAATAGCCCTGTCGGCCAGGCTAGTGTCTGGGCATGGGTTCAATCCCAGCACAGCAGCTGGTTGAATTTGGAGTCAATTAGTTAATAGTCTGGAATTATGCACTACAATCAGGAATGGTGACCAGGACTTTCATTATTTGTTGTCAGATCTCATCCAGTTCACTCAAGCCCTTTGGGAGGGACATCTACTGTCCTTACCCGGCTTGTCTTGACTTTGACTCTGAACCCACAGCAATGTGGTTGACACATTATTGCCCTCTGAAGTAGTCCAACAGGCGAGTTGGTATAAGGATAGTTATGATGGGCAACAAATACTCACCTCACCAGTAATTTCCATTTCCCATCAAAGCAATTTTCAAAGAACAACCAAGTTTAGTACAGTACTTATGGAGTCAACATGGAAGTAGTCCGACCAGTCCATGCCAAACATAATCCCAAACTAAACTAGTCCCACCTACCTGCTCTGGCTGATCTCCCTCTAAACCTTTCCTATTTATGTATCCATCAAATGCCTTTTAAACATTACAATTGTACCCACTTCCTCAGAAAGTCAATTCCACATGAGCCAATCTTTGTCCATAACAAAGGTTGCCCCTCATGTCATTTTTAAATCTCTCTTCCCACCTTAAAAATGTGCCTCCTAGCCTTGAAATGCTCCAACCTAGGGAAAAGGCACCTACCATCTATACCCTCATGACTTTATAAACTTCTATAAGTTTGCCTCTCAACCTCCTACACTCCAGTGGAACAAGTCCCATCCTATCCAGCCTTTCTTTATAATTCAAACTTTCCACACCCGGCAATATCCCGGTAAGTATCTTCTGAATCCTCCCCCATTTTATAATAATCTTCCTGTAACAGGATGACCAGAACTGGACATAGTATGCCAGAATTGCTTTCCATAATTGTTGCCAGAAAGCTTGCCCTTGATTTTTATTGGTACCATCCTCTGTTGTTTTTAAAAAATAAATCCGTAAATGGTCCAACATATCAGTGGCTTGTGTGGAATTGGATAACCTAGACTTTGACAAAGTCTGTAATGAAGAAGAACTTGTTGTTCATGTCTTTTTAATGAAGGAAATATGTCCCCGATGTTGAAGGAGAGTGCATTCTGAGCCTTAGGATGGTTCAGGTGGAGTGACCAAAAGCCTAGTTGAGGAGTGGGTTTTAAAACTGGAGGTGTACTTGAAAACAAAGTTTATTAAGGAGGTTCTTGAATGATATTGACATGGCAGAAGGTACTACGACCCCAATTCTGTTGAAGATCATATTTAAAAATAATTCACAACAAGCTAATGCAGAAAAACAAAAGTCAAGCTAATATTTCTTCAGAAGTGCTGCTTATTTCAACTCATTGAACCCAAGATCCAATCAGCCTAAAACACTCCTACTTCTGGCAGAAGCAGCCATCAATTTGATTTGAGGAGTCCACAATGGTTATTTCAAAAATTCCTATTTCCCTATGGATTTATCAAACTATGTTTAAAGCTACATAATTGGTACCTGATGTATTTCTGAAACTGACGTTGGAAATTGGCAGATGGAAGCAATTTATTCAGTTCCTCTGTACCTGCCTATCTTAAAGTTGCCTTGTGTCCTCTGGTAATCAAATGTTCTTTTCCCTCTCCAGTAATCCAGGGCATCTGCGATGACTACAATCTGAATTTCTTTGCATTCTACGCCTGTGTTGGCTTGTGGAATTGTTTCTTCTGTATTATCTATGGTATTGCTAATTTAAGTTCATTGAAGAAGTTTTTCAAAAGGTAAGCAGCAAAAGAAAAACTTGCTGGAGACTTTATTAACTTGATTGTGGCCTCTTGGGGCATTCCTTCCTACTCTGAAGAAATAGATTAGCTGGGGCTCAGTTCTTGTGTCTGAAGGAACCTTTTGTTCTCTTTTTCTGAGAACAGAGCCTTCTAATTATTGTTTCTCCATAGAAGAGCTGCTGGTGGGATTTCATCCCAAAGTGCTCGTGGTACATAGTGTCAAGATCAGTTCTAGAAAATTGACCTAGTGACATAGAAGGAAAAAGAATTATGCCCATGGCATGATGATCATGATGACGTTATGGCTTCTGCCGATGATGAAGTCAAAGATCTCTGTACCTATTCCTTGTGTTATTTGTGTCAGTGGGCCATTGGTAGCATGGGCTGTTGACCTAACCTCATGATTTGATGTCAGTAGAAGGAATCCTGAAGCTCTTGACCCATCATTAAAAGCCTACCTGGCTCACCTATTGCAGGAGTTACCAGTTTAGGCCTAAGAATACTCCTGCGTCCCCCCCCCCCCCCCTCCCCCTGCCCGCCTCCAGCAGAGTTGTGACCTCTGTGAAGTGACTAAGCAAGCCTTAGTGGTTTTAATAAAAACTCTACAGTGACATGAAGTGTGTGGTCTCATCACCACTCCAAGTGCAGCTAGTGATGGGCTGTAAATGCAGGCATTGACTAAGTCCTGAGAATGGAAAGAAGCGGTTTGTGTGTCAATACAGAACTAAAGTGCTGATTAATCCCTGTTGCTGAGTGACAAGAAATCTAATATTAAACATGTCCTGAGCTTCGAGATCAGATTTTGTTCTGGTGATTTTGAATAATGCATGATTGTCCGACATGGTACCTGATTATCTTTAAAGTTACAACTAGCTTTGTAAAGATGATGCTCCTTTGGACTCTATTTCAGAGGATGCCTGTAGGCTATGTGGATGCAAGAATTCTGTAACAGTGACCATGCAGAATCACCGGTCACCTTTAATTTATCCAATTGTTATATGCAGTCCTGTTGTTTAAAATAGATGTTTACGGCTTAATCCTCAAAGGCAATTATCAGAGTATTACAACTCGAACAAATTCCACAACTCTACAATTTATCTTCTTCTTTGTCAAGTATTTAACCAGTTCCCTTTCAGAAGTTACTCTTGGAATCTGACCAGAGACAGAAATTTTCTAGATCTTCATAATGTGCTCTTTTGTTGTAAATTTTTTCACATTGCCTCTCTGGTTATTGCAAGTTGGCATAATTCTGTGTTGTCTGATGCAGCCACAAAGTATTTTGCCTCATTTATGGAACCCATCAGAATAATTTCATATCTCTGTGTAAGCCTTCTGGAAACCTTCTCTGCTGTAACCAGTACATTTTGAGTTTCACTAGTCATAGGAATAGAGAATATCAGAGCGCAGGACAGCCACCTGGCTCCTCAAACCTGCTCCTCCATCACCAGGATTGTTGTTGGTCTTATTGAGTCAATTGCAAGAGACCTGACTGCAGTTTTGTGTTACACCATTCCTTGAGATGGCTGAGGGAAACCCCGTGTAACCTGATTTGCGCTGTTAACACAAAATCCTGAATGAAATCAGTAAAGCACAAAATCTGTTTCTGTTTCTTTTTAAAAAAAAAAAGGGCTTTTTTTTGCCAAGGCTTGACGTTGTTTAAAATATCACCACTGATGGTGATGGCCTAGTGATGATCACTGGAGTGTTAATCCAGATACCCAGGTAATCTTACTGCCACAGTAGGTGGTTGAATTTGAATTCAATTTAAAGAAATCTGGAATTAAAAATCTAATGATGACGATTGTTGGAAAAACCCAACTGGTTCACTCATGCCCTTTTCGGGAAGGAGACTGCTGTCCTTCCCTAGTCTGGACTACACGTGACTTCAGACCCATGACACTTTAAAATAATTTCTCACAGGTTTGATCATGTTTAAACGCCCTTTCACTGGGAGATATATCCTTGACGTCAAATGATGACTCCATGACTTCATTTTCTAACACTAATTATTCAGTGGGATCATACAACCACCTTCCATAAGGTTGACTAAGCTGGACTTGTAAGTCTTAAGAGTGGTGGGCCTGTGGAATTCATTGCCACAGAGCGCAGTGGAGGCAGGGACGTTAAATGACTTCAAGGCAGAGATTGATAAATTCTTGATCTCGTAAGGATATTAAGGGCTACGGGGAGAGTGTGGTAAGTGGCGTTGAATTGCCCATCAGCCATGATTAAATGGAGGAGTGGACTCGATGGGCCAAATGGCCTTACTTCCACTTCTATGTTTTATGGTAAGTCCAGGATATCTCTGAGGTGTATAAAGTATTAAGGTTCAAAGTCTGTGAGATGATTTGTAGCTCGGGTGCTCGTTGTTGTGGTTCTGTTGGGCGAGCTAGGAATTTGTGTTGCAGACGTTTCGTCCCCTGTCTAGGTGACATCCTCAGTGCTTGGGAGTCTCCTGTGAAATGCTTCTGTGATTTTACCACTACAAATGCCGGAGGAAAGATCACAGAAGCGCTTCACAGGAGGCTCCCAAGCATTGTGGATGTCACCTAGACAGGGGACGAAACGTCTGCAACACAAATTCCTAGCTCGGCGAACAGAACCCACAACAAAGTATTAAGGGACACAGATTGGGTAAGCATGGAGGTGCCCATAATTGGGGAACAACTTTAAGTTGATAAAAAGGTTTGGGTGCAGAGTTGAGGAAAAATGTTTTTACCTAGAGAGTTTTGGACATCTAGAACTCATTGTTTAAAAGGGTGGTAGAGGCAGGAACCCTGAAGATTTTTAACTAGTATTTAAATGAGCATTTCAAAATGCCATATCCTCGAAGGCTATGGATGGAATGCTGGAAAATAGGGTTAGAAGAGATCGATGCTTGATGACCGGCAGACAAGATGGGCTGAAGGGCCTCTTTCCATGCTGTAAAACCTCTGACTCTTTCTGTGGTTTAACTTTTTGGTCTCACCTGTTTTATTGGCTTAGCAGGTGGGATTGGCTGACTACTTCAACACAACTGGAATTTTGCATTATCTGAATTTGACTCCTCATTCATAGGCACAACTCTGCAACCTCTCAAGTCTCAACAATTTCTAACATATCTTGAGAATATGACCAATGATTTTATAGTTTTGTAACATATCTTCTAATCCTCTGTACACTATGCCTCTGTTTATAATGCCAAGAAACATATCTCTTTATCATAGCTTGGAGGTGCCAATGTTAGACTGGGGTGGACAAAGTTAAAAATCACACAACACCAGGTTACAGTCCAACAGGTTTATTTGGAAGCAGTAACTTTTGGAGCGCTGCTCCTTCATCAGGTGGTTGTGGAGGTTAAGATCATGCTCGCAGAATTTATAGCCAAAGGAGTCCCGTGTCATGGAGATGTGATACAGTAAACAATCTTAGATTAAAACTTCCATCTTTTATAATGGGATATGCTGGTTTCTGTTCTTGGATATGTCAATCCCAGGGCTTATTTTAAATTACATTCTCAAGACAGCTCAGCTTTTTTTAACCAATAGCTGTGAAGTCTGTATGTATCCCAATGCTATGCCAGACTGACAAACCCTCTGTATAGTTTTAGAATATCACATGGATTCATGCAGTTTTTGAGCAAAATAAAACTTAATTCTGCAAAACAGAATTCACCCCATAAGTTTACATGTGTGCGCATGTAGGAGCGACAGATTGAGTGTGCATGTGGGTGTGAGTGCACGTGATTGTGTGTGTAAGCTTGGTTAAGTGTGTCTGTATGATGGGGGTATGTGTGAGAGGGTGTATGTGTTGGTGTGAGTGTGGAGGACGTATGTGTGCATATGAGCGAGAGCTTGTGTGTGAGGAAGGGTTTGTGTGGGTGTGTATGAAGGAGTGTGTGTGTGTGTCTGAGAGAGTGTATAATGTAGTGGGGTCACCTGTAGTGTGACATGAACCCAAGATCCCAGTTGAGGCCATTCCCATGGGTACAGAACTGTGCTATCAGCTTCTGCTCAGCCACTCTGCGTTGTTGCTTATGGGGTGAATTTGTTTTTGCAGAATTGCATTTTATTTTGCTCAGAAACTGCATGAGTCCCTGTGAAACTCTGTAAAACTATACAGAGGGTTTGTCAGTCTGGCATAGCACTGGGACACAGACAGACTTCACACCTATTGGTTAAAAAGCTGAGCTGTCTTGAGAATGTAATTTAAAACAAGTCCTGGTATTGACATATCCAAGAACAGAAACCAGCATATCCCATTATAAAAGATGGAAGTTTTAATCTAAGATTGTTTGCTGTATCATATCTCCATAACACTGGACTCCTTTGACTATAAATTCTGTGAGCATGATCTTAACCTCTGTAACCACCTGGTGAAGGAGCAGGGCACCAAAAGCTATTGCTTCCAAATAAACTTCTTTATCATAGTGTTTAATGGTCATCTCAAGTTACTTACTGTGCCAGCCTTTTGCTCCTACATCTTTTAAAAATTATACCATTTTAGTTACCTCGTCCCTTTCTATTTCCCCTTCTAAAATGAATCCATTCCCAGTAAAGTGTCGGTGTATCTTGCCATTTTACTGATCTGTTCAGTTAAAGTCTGCCATTGTTCTGCTGACTACTTCCAAGTTTTGCATCATCTGCAAACTTTAAACTTGATTCTTCTGCAATCCTGCTCATATTTAAACAACATGGGGTATTTGCTCACATGAAATGGGTTCTGTCAATAGTCTCTGTGAACCTTCTCTGCCTTGATCTCTCAAACGAATTGTACATTGCCAGAAATGTGAGCATCCACATGTTTTTTTTTTAAATGTTTTTCAGCTAACAGTGATCTAATTTCTCCATGTCTTTCACAGGTCAACTGATGAGATCCTGGCAGTTTTCATATCTATTGCTTTTGTGGTGGATGCATGTAAAGGACTGGCCAAAAGTAAGTCTGTAAGAATGAAATTGGAGTTGTATCTTTTTTTTCCTGCCTCCATTTCATTCTGTTTTCTTTTGTCCTTCACCTGCCACTTTCCAGTTTTCAACCACCAAACTCAAAAAGGAACAATCCTGTTTCACTTCCATATCTAACAGCACACAAATGGCCAACCCTGCCACTATCAGAACTTTGCTCTAGCTCTCAGAATGATCCCAATCTACTCTTCATAACCAAAGTCTTTGTCAACTGCCACTCTAAAAATACTGATCAAATTTATTTCTGCAATTAAATTGAATTTTACCAGCCTTTCCAGGTGGACCTAGCCTAATGTGTCTGTGTAACTAATCATCGTCAGTCATTGTAAAAAAAAAACCCAACTACATCCTTTAGGGAGGGAACTGTCAACCTTGTCCATTTTGGTATACCTGTGACTCCATGTGGTTAGCTCTGAACTGTCCTTTGCAATGGTCGAAGAAGCCACTCAGTCCCAGCACAAATGCTGACTCGGTCAGTGATGCCAATTCCTATTCACCCCATGCTTGCTAATCTATATTTTGCCTTGACTTTTAAAAAATCTTCATCCATGGCCTTGGCCTTTTCTGTCTCTAGTCTCCTGCAGTCTCACAGCACACTGATATCTGTACTCCTTCAACAGCTCCTTCCAGCACCGCATCCACCTTAGGAGGTCAGGGGGCAGTAGGTGCATGGAATGCCGCCAAGTTCCCCTCCAATCCACACACCATCCTGAATTGGAAATGTATCGCTGTTCCTTCACGGTCACTGGGTCAAAATCCTGGAACTTCCTCCCTAACCACATACATAGATGGCAGCAGCTAAGCCAGCCAGATACTCCCTTGCACAAATAATTTTTTAAAAATCTTCTTTAATTCTGTTCACTCCACTTCAGCTGCCTGGAACCTAATCTTTGGATTTTCCTCCCTCAAAGCCTTTGACTCTATGCATATCTCTTACCCTTTTGAAGATTTTTTTCTAAATTCTTTTGTGAGATGTGGGTGTTGCTAGCTAGCCGGCATTTATTTTCTGTCCCTAGTTGTTTTGAGAAGATGATAGGTAGCTACCTTCTTGAACCATTGCAATGGGTTGACCTATAGTGTCATTAGGGACGGACTTAAGGAAATACCTTAAAGTCTACTGCTTTGGCTAAATGCTTTACCATCTGCCCCAGATCTCACCTTGCAAAGTTATAATGATGCTGTAAAGTACCTTGGGACATTCTGCTAGATTAAAGGCACTATATAAATAGAGGCTATTGTAAAATAATGTATTGAGCCCTTTGGAAGCTGAAATCACAATGCTGGCTACTTACCCATTTTCTCCCTTTTGCTCTTAGTTTTTCAGAGTTATTACTTCTGTCCGGAAAGGCATTCAAACCACTTTGGATGGAGCCAGGATCTCAGCTCTATGTCTAACACCACTCCTGCGATCAATAGCACGTATCCTGGTGCAGAGACGTGTGGGCGAGACACTGCAGTGCTCAGTCTGATCTTGATGCTCGGTACACTCTGGCTGGGATATACCTTGTTTCAGTTCAAGAAGAGGTATTTCCCGCTAAGCCCTTGAACAGCAGATGAGATGGTCTCCATAAAGGTGTTGCTCAGCTTGTGCACCCTCAACCCAGCTAGACCCCTCTCCTGACTGAGTCAATCCATCCATCACCTTGGCTACAGCAGGCAGCAAAAGCCTCGTACTTTAAAAAGACAAGTAGTGATGCCTTTTCTTTTAAGAGAGGGAAGGTCCTTTTATATCTCATTTTAAAGGTACTTTCGATGTAGGCAGGTTAAGTGATCCCACAAAAATGTCTGTGATCTAAGTGAAGAATAAGCTGCTCTGGACAGGTACACTAATATTGTCCCTGTATTTCAGAAGGGTAACAGAAGGTAATCCAGGTAATTATAGACCGGTAGCCTGAAGTCAGTGGTAGGGAAGCTGCTGGAGAAGATACTGAGGGATAGAATCTATTCCCATTTGGAAGTAAATGGGCTTATCATTGATAGGCAACATGGTTTTGTGCAGGGAAGGTCATGTCTTATCAACTTAATTGAATTATTTGAGGAAGGGCTCCGGTTTCCTCCCACTGTCCAAAGATGTGCAGGTCAGGTGAATTAGCAATGCTAAATTGTCCATAGTGCAAGGTGCATTAGTCAGAGGGAAATGGGTCTGGGTGGGTTACTCTTCGGAGGGGGTGTGGACTGGTTGGGCCAAAGGGCCTGTTTCCACACTGTAGGAAATCTAATCTAAGTGACAAAGTTGACTGATGAGGGAAGGGTTGTAGAGATCCTATACATGGACTTCAGTAAGGTGTTTGATAAGGTTCCCCATGGTAGGCTGATGGAGAAAGTGAAGTCACATGGGGTCCAGGATGTACTAGCTAGGTGGATAGAGAATCGGCTGGGCTACAGGAGACAGAGTGTAGTCGTGGAAGGGAGTTTCTCAAAATGGAGAACCGTGACCAGTGGTGTGCCACAGGGATCCATGCTGGGATCCTGTTGTTTGTGATATACATAAATGATCTGGAGGAAGGAATAGGTGGTCTGATTAGCAAGTTTGCAGATGACACTAAGATTGGTGGAGTAGCAGATAGTGAAGGGGACTGTCAGAAAATTCAGCAAAATATAGATAAATTGGAGAGTTGGGCAGAGAAATGACTGATGGAGTTCGATCTGGGCAAATACGAAGTGATGGATTTTGGAAGATCCAATTCAAGAGTGAACTATACGGTAAATGGGAAAAGGCCTGGGGAAAATTGATGTACAGAGAGATCAGGTCCATTGTACCCTGAAGGTGGCAACACCGGTCAATAGAGTGGTCAAAAAGGTATACGGCATGCTTTCCTTCATCGGACAGGGTACAAGAGTTGGCAGGTCATGTTATAGTTGCATAAGACTTCGGTTTGGCCACATTTGGAATACTGCATACAGTCTGGTCGCCACATTGGTGAGGGTGCAGAGGTTCACCAGGATGTTGCCTGGTATAGAGGGTGCTACTTCTGATGAGACGTTGAGTAGATTAGGATTATTTTCTTTAGAAAGATGGAGGTTGAGGAGGAACTGATTGAGGTCTACAAAATCATGAGAGGTGTAGACAGAGTGGGTATCAAGAAGCTTTTTCCTCCGAGAGGGAGACTCTATTACTAGGGGTCATGAGTTCAAAGTGAGAGCGGAAAAGTTTAAAGGAGATATGTGTGGAAAGTTCTTTATGCAAAACATGGTGGGTGCCTGGAATGCGTTGCCAGTGGAGGTGGTAGAGACTGGCATGATAGCGTCATTTAAGGTGTATCTAGACAGATACATGAATGGGCAGGGAGCAGAGTGATACGGATCCTTAGAAAACAGGCGACAGGTTCAGATAGAAGATCTGGATTGCCGCAGGCTTGGAGGGCCGAAGGGCCTGTTCCTGTGCTGTGATGTTCTTAGTTCTACACAAGTTATCTGAGCTCCCTGGATAACTTGAGAAACTGTTTCATAAAACTCCTCAATTAACACATGGTAATACATAGGAAATATATGATTCATGCCCCACTCATGAGTTTTCACCAGCTCTACCAACCTTAGGTGTCTCATTATCACCTGCTACTCCCTTCTGTCCCTTTGTGAGGGAAGTGGAGGGAGGGAGGAGGCAAATATGGGAGTGGAGCAGAGAGTGGGAGAGTATAGGGGGTGGGTGTCAGATGGGTGTGAATATGGGGATGGGGTGAATTGGAAGGGGAAAGTGTGGGAGAGAAGGAGCAAGTGGGGAGGGGTAAGGAGAAGGGGGTGGGAGGGAACAAAGTTGGGGAAGGTGGATGAATTGGAAGGAGGCGAGTGTAGGATTGCGATGTGAATGTAGGAGGTGGGAGGGACATGATTGTGGGAGGAGGGGGTTTGGGGTGAGTCTGAGTGGGGAGGATGAGGGCACGTGAGATGGTGAGGAGGCATTTGGGAGGGTGTGGCAGGACAAGGGGCAAGTTGGGGCGGGGCGTGAGTATGGGATGGGGGAGGTTGCAAGTATGTGATTGGGGATGGGGTCGAGTGTGGGATGGATGTACAAAAGACCGGTACAGCACAGGAGCAGGCCCTTCAGCCCATCAAGCTTGCACATGACGTCTTTTCTAAACTTAAAAACCATTAGTCTCTACATGGTCCATATCCTTGTGTTCCCTGCCTGCTTCCATATATGTCAGAATGCCTCTTAAACAATACTATTGTACCTACCTCCACCACCACCTCTGGCAGTGCAATCCAAGCAGTTGTGCAACAAAATCTGTCTCTCACATCTCCTTTAAAATTTTCCCCTTTTTACCTTAAACCTATTTCCCCTAGTATTTCATGTTATTACCCTGGGGAAAAAGGCTCTGATTAGACATTCTATCCATGCCTCTTGTAATTTTGTCCCTTTCTATCAGGTTGCCTCACATCACTTGATATTGAAATGAAAACCAAGTTTGTCCAATCTCTCCTGATGGCTATTACCCTCCAAACCAGACAACCTCCTGATAAACCATTTCTGTACCCTCTCCAAAGCCTCCACATCCTTCTGGTGGTGTGGCAACTAGAACTGTACACGATATTCCAAATGTGGCCTCACTAAAGTTCGATGCAGCTGCAATGTCACTTACTAATTTTTATAATCTGTGCACTACCTGATTAAGGCAAGCATGCCTCCTTGAACTCCTGTTCTGTTGCTAGGGAGTCCATGCAGTTGCATTGGAGGCCGTTCGGAAGAAGTTCACTGGACAGATTCCAGAGAGGAAGGGTTTGTCTTGAGAGAGATTTAAGCAGTTTAGGCCTATACTCTCTGGAGTGTAGAAGAATGAGAGGAGATCTAATTGAGGTTTATAAGATACCAAAGGTGGACTGAAAATTTAGTCCTCAGCAAAGATCTCCCCTTCATCCCTTTATGCTTCCAGACTAATGAGTTTGACATGCATTGCGACAGCGAACATTGCTTCCGCCGCCTCTGGGCGCACTTTTTTTAAAATCAAGACTCCTGTCCACTCACTGAAGACCCCTTCTCTTGCCTCCAACACACCCCATCCACGTGGACACCCTGTGCTGGCCTGTTACCCAGCCTTGACCTCTTCATTTCTAACTGCCGCTGTGAGATAGACCACCTCAACCTGTCCACCCCTCTCACCCACTCCAACCTGCTGCCCTCCACTCCCTCAGTTCCAACCCCAACCTCACCATCAAACCTGCAGACAGGCGGGTGCAGTGATAGTTTGGCGCACTTACCTCTAAGACACCTCTTCCTACTGCCCCCTTGACCACGCCCTCACCTCTCATCACCAAACCATCAATGCATCTCCTCCACTTCCCGCACCTCTACGCTTGAACCCCACCCCTCCCAATCCAACAAGGACCAAACACCCCCCAGTCCTTACCTTACACCTCACCAACCTCCACATACACCACATCATCTTCCGTCACCTACAAGTAGACACCACCTCTTTCAGCATTTCGGAGAGACCATTCCCTCCATGACTCCCTTGTCAGATCCAAGCATCCCCCTTCCCCCACACCCCACAGCCCACTCCACTCCCAGCACCTTCCCCTGCTGCCACAGGAAGTGCAAAACCTGTGCCCTCACCTCCATCCAAGGCCCCAAAAGATCCTACCACATCTGATAGAAATTTACTTGTACCTCCACCAATGTCATCTAATGTATCCATTGAGCCCAGTCGTCTTCATCGGATGCCACCTTGCAGATTGATTCAGAGAACATCTCTGAACCTGCACCAACTAACCCCACCACCCCATGATTGAACACTTCAACTGGCCCTCCCACTCCACCAAGAACTTGCAGGTCGTGACCTCTTCCATCACCAAACCCTAACCACCCGAAGCCTGGAGGAAGAACACCTTATCCTCTGCTTTGGGATCCTGCAACCACATTGGATCAGTGTGGATTTCACCAGTTTCCTTATTTTCCCCTCTCACCATCCCAAACAACATGCATTGATGGTTTGGTGACGAGAGGTGAGGGCGTGGTCAAGGGGGCAGTAGGAGGAGGTGTCTTAGAGGTAAGTGCGCCAAACTATCACTGCACCCGCCTGTCTGCAGGTTTGATGGTGAGGGTGGTGAAGTCCTTTTGCCTGCAAACGACCACTCCAACCACCCCCTGCAAGCTCCTGTCTAATTCCATCAAAATTCGCCTTGCCCCAATTTAGAACTTGAACCTGTGGACCAGTTTTGTCCCTCTCCATAACTATTTTAAAATTAGTAATATTATGGTCACCAGTCCCAAAGTACTCCCACACTGTTGCCTCCATCCCCTGTCCTGCCCTATTTCCAAGAGTAGATTGAGTTTTGCACCTTGTGGAATTGGAACCTCTATATACTGATTGAGGAAACTTTCCTGAACACAATTAGCTGGTGTGGAATTTGTTAAGCCCTTAACACTCTGGCAGTCCTAGTTTAGATTAGATTAGATAGATTAGATTACTTACAGTGTGGAAACAGGCCCTTCGGCCCAACAAGTCCACACCGACCCGCCGAAGCGTAACCCACCCATACCCCTACATTTACCCCTTTACCTAACACTACGGGCAATTTAGCATGGCCAATTCACCTGACTTGCACATCTTTGGACTGTGGGAGGAAACCGGAGCCCCCGGAGGAAACCCACACAGACACGGGGAGAACGTGCAAACTCCACACAGTCAGTCGCCTGAGTCGGGAATTGAACCCGGGTCTCTGGCGCTGCGAGGCAGCAGTGCTAACCACTGTGCCACCGTGCCGCCCACAGTTTATGTTAGGAAAATTAAAATCCCCTACTAGGACAGCCCTATTGTTCCTGCAAGTTTCCCAGTCTCCCTGCATATTTGTTCCTGTAATTCCTGTTGATTGTTTGGGGCCAATAGTACAACTCCAAAGACATCACCATCCCCTTCTTATTTCTTAGCTCCACCCACAAAGCCTCGCTGGATGATTCTTCAGTTATTTCATCTCTGATTACTGCTGTGATGGTCCCCTTTATTAAAGTGCAACTCCCCCTCCCCTTATTCCACCACCTCTGTCCCACCTAAAACATTATACTCTGGCACATTAAGCTGGCAGTCCTGTCCCTCCCTTAGCCATGTTTCTATAATGGCTATAATATCCCAGTCCCATATCCCTATCCACGCCCTGAGTTCATCCGTCTTACCTGTTAGCTTCCTGCATTGTGTTAAATTGCATCTAATTCAATGGGCATTCCTTGTTCCCTGTCGTGTTCCAGTCTGACCTGTCTCTTCAACTTATTATTTCTGATTACTGTATCTCCTTCCTGCCTCCCTTCTTTTGAGGATTCCATCCGCCTGCCAATCTAGTTTAAACCCTCCCTGGTAGCTCCTAACAAACCTGGCCACCAAGATATTGGTCCCCCTCCAGTTCAAGTGCAACTTCTCTCTCTTGAACAGGTCAGCTCTGCCCCAGAAAAGATCCCAATGTCTCAAAATCTGAATCCCTGCCTCCTGCACCAATTCTTTAGCCATGCATTCATATGCCATATGCTCCTGTTCTTACTCTCACTAGCACATGGCACTGGAAGTAATCACCGGCGAGGTCATGGTTTTTAACTTGTTTCATATTGAGGTGGATGCAGGGGCATTGAGTAAATTTAGGGAGGAAGTAGGAGATATTTGCATTTAAGGGTTGTGGAGAATGGTAGGAAAGCAGAGTTGAGGCTCAGCCATGATCCTATCAAATGCTGAAGGGGCTGAATGGCCTGCCCATGTTGTTATGTAAGCTATGCTACACTTTTTTAAAAACAGGTTTGTAAAACTCAACTAGCGTATTATCAGAACTGGACACTACACTTTAGGAATCTTGTCAATATTTCTGAGAAGATGCAGAAGGAATTAATAAATTGGTATGAGGAATGACTGACTTTGGTTCTGAAGACTTGGAGCAGCTGGTTGGAAATGAGGAAGTAGGGAGGGGAGAACCTTTTTCTCCATTGGTAGCCGGTTCAGCAACCAGAGATCACAAAGTTTAAGGTGATTGGCAAAAGAGCCCAGAGGTGACACGAGACATTTGTCTTGTGCATTAAGATCTGAAATGTGCTGCCTGAAAGGATGGTAGAAGCAGATTGAATTATGTTCTAAAGCTAATTCTTTAAACACTTGAAGGGACTATTCTTATGCTGGAATGTGAGGAAAATATGAGTGTGAGATTAATTGGGTGGCTCCAGCACAGAATTAGCATAAGTGTGATGAGCTGAAAAGCTTTGCTGTCTTTGTTCTAGGTAAGATTCTGTGATTCACTAGATTGCCTGTCTTGGATTTTAGTCCTTATGTACCATAATTATAGTAGTTTTCTTGAGTGAGGTGGAGGCTGAGGGGAAACTTGATAGAAGTCTATAAAATTATGAGATGCATAGATATGGTTGACAGAATCTTTTCCCAGGAGTTGAAATGTCTAATACATTTAAGATGAGAGAGGGCAAGTTCAAAGGAGACGGGGCAAGATTTTTACACCGATCAGTAGGAGTCTGGAACATGCTGCCAAGGGTGGAGGCAGATGGAGCGTTTGAAGGGATTTTAGATAAACATATAAAATTCAAGGAATGAAGGTTTATGGACCAAGGGCTGGTTGAAGGGATTAGTTTAATTTGACCCCCAAAGGTCTCATACCTGTGCTGTTCTGTTCTATGTTCTATAATTACTCAAGTCTAACTTCTTACCCATTAACTCTCTATGCAAATCCTGCAGCTTTATATTCTTGCCCATTCATTCAGTAACTTGTGAAGCATTTCTCTGCTGTGTAGGCAAGAACTGATTATAAGGCATATATTTTCATTTGAATACAGCTGACCTGGGAGACACTTTGACATTCAGTTGTGTTGTTAACTGGGAATGCTTGATATTTTACCATCAGTAATTTCTCGTGCATCCATTTGACTTGCCTTCAAAACTCAACAATGATGATAGAGTTTTTGTCTAATCCTAGCAATTAGTCTTAACCAGCTAGTTTACAGTCACCATCAGTCCAGTCACTTGTTCCTCTCAAGCTGGTTACGCATATTGTGTCTGCAGTGACTCCCTGAAATATAGTCCTAAATGTTTTTTTATTGTACGAAATCAATATAATTATTGGAAATGTGCTAGCAACTAACCTTAAGAGAGATGAGACATTAAATAAATATTTAGTGTACTATTGAACCACTCTGCCAGTTTTAATGTCACTGTCTAATGTTTCAGCTGATTCTGTTGAGTCGAGTCGAGCCAGCAAACAATATTGGCTGATTTGTAATTTTTTCCATCCAACTTTATTTCACTTGGGTGTACTTTTCAAAATGTTATTCTTTTTACAGCCCTTTTCTACATGCCAGGGTCCGAGAAACCCTGTCTGATTGTGCCTTGCCAATATCTGTGGTGGTGTTTTCATTTGTGGGATCATACCTTTTTAGAGATATAAAGGGTACGTTCATTCATTTACCTCATGAAGCCTGTATTATTTTTAGTTTTGTTCTGAGATTGTTCTGTTTGACTCCATTCTGTTGGATCATATCATCCCACTCTTTGGCCTGCTTTCTCACTCTCACACTTGCTGTCATTCTCGTGTGCTCACTTGATCCTTTTCTTGAAGTAATTTGCCACGTAGTTGCATTTGGCTAATCTTCAGAAGTTATTAGTGTACATTTATTGTCAAGGTATAAAGATTTATGTCTTCAGTAAGATTGTTGAATACCTCCATTGAACTGGAGGGGGGAGGACAAGTGGTAGAGGCAGAGTGATACATGGGATGTGGGAGAAACCAATGGCACAGAGGATAAAGTGATGTCTTGAGCTATCTCTAGCAATGAAAGAGATAGGCAGAGTTTGTTTGAAATTAAAAGGGATAGTACCATGAATATGGAATTTTGACTGGAGAACCGAACATAGCACAATTGAGCATAAGGGGTGGAAATGGGAGACTGAATTCAACAGGCAAAAAGAAATGACTTTTGGAAGAATTTCAAGATTTTCATTGGACTCCAATTCCTTCAGGTCACTCCACCTCATTACTTAACCTACTTGCTTTTGATTAAAGTCCGAATAGGAGCTGAGTGCTATTGAAGGAGAAACAAGTCAGGAAAGTGTGCAGAAGCTGGGGGAGTCTCTCTTTAGATTTGATTTATTGTAGTCATGTGTACCTAAGTACAGTGGAAAGTTTTTTTTTGTTTTGTGAGCAGTACAGGCAGATCATAGCAAACAAGGACATACAGATGATAGGGTGCTTAGTTAGAACAAGAGATACAGGTTACACTGCACAGAAGGTTCACAAATCAAAATCAACATTATTTGAAGTTAGAGAGTCCATTCTTCAATCTTAACGCAGGGAAGAAGCTGTTCCTGAACCTGCTGGTATGTGTTCAAGCTTCTGTATTTTCTGCCTGACAGAAATGTTACAGGAAAAGAGTTACAAATTACGCAACACGAGATTATAGTCTAACAGGTTTATTTGGATCTGTTGGATTATATCTTTGAGGAGAAAGTGAGGACTGCAGATGCTGGAGATCAGAGCTGAAAATGTGTTGCTGGAAAAGCGCAGCAGGTCAGGTAGCATCCAAGGAACAGGAGAATCGACGTTTCGGGCATAAGCCCTTCTTCAGGAATGAGGAAAGTTTGTCCAGCAGGCTAAGATAAAAGGGACGCTAGCCTGCTGGACAAACTTTCCTCATTCCTGAAGAAAGGCTTATGCCCGAAACGTCGATTCTCCTGTTCCCTGGATGCTGCCTGACCTGCGCTTTTCCAGCAACACATTTTCAGCTCTGTTGGATTATAACCTGGTGTTGTGTGATTTTTAACTTTGGTAAAAACAAGGCCTGATGAAGGGCTTTTGCCCGAAACATCGATTTCCCTGCTCCTCGGATGCTGCCTGACCTGCTGTGCTTTTCCAGCACCACTCTAATCTGATTTTTAACTTTGTCCACCCCAGTCCAACACAGACACCTGCATGTCACGGGAAAAGAGGATTAGTTGAAGCCCAGCATCAACTGATTGACATGGATGCTGGTTAATCATGGATTTATTTTGTAGTGGACAATTGTCAATGGTCACTTGCTCAGTGCATGATCATTGGGAATTTATCACAATCACCATGACCATTGCTAGCACTTGCAAAAGCAGAGTTTCAGAAGTACAGAATAAGCAAGCTAAAAATAACATCCATTACAGAAGTTAAAAGGATGCTGTTGGGGGTGGGAAAGCAAATCATTCCCTCAGTTTGGAACTTGGGGATGTTACCCAGATCACCTCGGTGTGAAGTTTGACCCCAGAACCTTTGGATTTTGAAGTGTGTATTTATACTGAGTCAGGATTTCTGACTGAAGAAGCATGTGAACAAGACCATTTGCACACATGAAGATTTGTCAATGATTGTCCCCAGAAGTAGTCTATGGAATGTATCGGGAAAAGACTGTACTCCTCAAATATTGTTGTGCCAGTTGCCCAAGCAATATCAGACCCCCTTAATTTCTACATCGTAGATTGCTATTTTCTATAGTGGTTTGTTTGCACTTCTAACCTCACCCTGCTTCCAAGGGTACGACAAGAGAGCTCTCTGTCATCTTGTCCAGCCCTTCAACACTTGGTATTCATTTCTAACCTTCACTGCATCTTTGGTTCACTCGTGACGATCCCTCTTACCTGCCTCAGCTCTGGACTTGCTTCTCCAAGTGCCTCTGCTTCATTCTCCACCATTTATGTGCATTGCTATAAATTTGATAAGTGCATCCAGATTCCAGTGGCTTTGCAGGGCTAATGTTGTCATCATTGTCCTGCTCTCAGGACATTGATAAGTAACCAGCCAATGGTTGGGATTTTTCTCGTCATCTGTGGCCTTGTGGTAGTGAATTTAGGTCATAGGAAATCCTGAACAAGAGTATAGGTTATCCTGGCTGGGATCAGAAGACTTCCAACACCGATAACTAGGGCTCTTTGATAGTGCTAGAAGGACAAAAGAACTTGACATTTGTTGGTTCTCGACTCCATTGCCAAGAATATGCCGCCAAATGCATCAATATAAGATGCTGCTTTAAGAATGACCCCACGGCCTAAGGCTTTTCTTGAGTGGATTTGTCAACTTTTTCTGTGCAGTATCTTGGGATATTTTAGAATGTTAAAAACAACATATAAATGCAAGTTGTATCTTCAAGAGTAAAACTTCAGATTAAAACTGGTAGTACAGCAGGACAGACTTGTCTCTTCCAGCCTTTTAAGAGTTTTCTGTTCTTCTAACACTGACCATGTGATTAATTTGTATAATTGCTTGGTATTAAACTCTTAAACATTGTGGAAAGGAGTCAAGAAGCTAAAGCTTTTCATCTTATGCTCATATGCTCATTGACACTGGGATGCATTGACAGAAGTGGTACCCGATTTAAACAGCATCAGAAGAGGATGCTGATAGGTTGGACTGTTATTGACCTGGAGATGCAGCAAGAACAGTTAACTGTCAATCTTAATTCTCAGGCCAGGCAGATGGATTCTGATTGGTCAGTGTGTTGCCAGGGGAATTCCGAGGTGGATGACCCCTTTATTTCCTCTATGGAAAAGGCACAACATCTGCAAATTTCTCTTTATAAATGTAAAACCGGGTCCCGTGCATGAACATATGCAGCTTCGATTATATGAAAATGTATCACACTGTGGGTCTGACTGATGATGTTACACTAGTTGCTGGTGTAACTCTTAGCACAATCTGAATTAAGAAATGATTTCCAAAAGCAGAAGCACATCTCATTGTGGCCATACTTTGCTGAGACTCTCAGTTGTGGGTTGGTTGAGCCTAATTTAGCATGCTGCCCACTGTGAACGTTCAATGGAACGTGTTGGTTGGTATAGTTTGCCTCATACTGGATATTGCACTGGCCTGAAACTCCGATCACATTCCTGTCTTGTGTAGTAGGAAAAACATCAAACAGCACATGGCACTGACCATGCTCAATCTACCCATTCCCGTGAGCCTCAGCAAAGACTCCGCTAGTAGGAATCATTTATTGAATACTCTAGACTGTTCTAAGAGTTAGACTGGAAACCAGCTTAAAATCATCAGCCAGGCTCTTAGTGTAATACTTTTGCACACATTAGAAGCTACATATTAGTGCACAAGACCTTGTTTTATTCCAGCAAAAGGAATTTGTACATAATTGCATCTTTTTATTGTTAAAATGAAAAGGGGTCCGAGAGTGCATCTCTCTCTCTCTCTCTCTCTCTCTTCTCTCTTTCTTTCTCTTTCACCGTCAATCTCTGCTGCATTCCTGTGGCAGCACCCTAACCATTGAGAGTCTGCCTGCATGGTCTGAGAAATAAGATTGACAGTTAACAGCTATCATGCCAATGATATCCGCCAATACCCATGCTCCTCTCAAGATGTAAATGCCAATTTATAAAGTCTGTTTCCTGCAGTTTGGTCCTGGTGAGTGCAAGATGAAAACCCTAAACTTCCATGGACTGGTTGATGGCCTTACGATTGCACCCAACAGGAAGGAGGATTCAGCAGGGTTGATGTGCACAACTAAAGGCTCTTCAATGCCTTAAAATATTTGTTCAAAGAATTTTAGCTGCAAATTCTCTTAAATATAGTACATTATGTACAGCTCATCGGGTGTTTTAAACATTGGGAATGCAACAATTTGGGTTATTGTTTCAATAGCTGTACATAGAGTTTTTGTTATTATTCATGTGATTGTGTTAATGCTGACCATTTCTAACATTTACTTTTATTTCTATTTTCCAGTTGCTTCATTTAGTTATAATCCCAATAGTGGTTTATTCAACCTGGCCCCATTTCACCTCCTCTCTATTGGAGCAATATTTGGTGGGATGGGTTTGGGCTTCCTTCTCTCAATGCTTTTCTATTTGGAACAGAACATTGTGATGTCATTAACAAACGCCCCTCAAAACAGGTAAGGTGTTAACAAAGTTTCTTTTTCAACTAGTCTTATGCACTCAGTCCAATCTCCTCCAGCCTTGTTTCCTAGCTCACGCTTTTCATTCTCTCGACTCTGCTCAGTCTCCATCTCCGTCCATCAGTGCTGGAAGACTCGGACCCGTTGTGCTCAGAGAGGCACTATCTTCACCTTGCTACATCTGCTTTCATAATCCTTCTTGAAAGTTACCTGTGCATCGCTCTGAGCTCATTTCCTCAATTGCAGTGTTTATACTTTTTGGCTTACCTTAAACATTACCCTTCACGGTGGCTCAGTGGTTAGCACTGCTGCCTCACAGTGCCAGGGACCCGGGTTCAATTCCCACCTTGGCAACTGTCCGTGTGGAGTTTGCACGTTCTCCCAATGTCTGTTTGGGTTTCCTCCGGATGCTCCGGTTTCCTCCCTCAGTCCAAAGATGTGCCGGTCAGGTGAATTAGCCATGCTAAGTTGCCCGCAGTGTTAGGTGCATTAGTCAGGGGTAAATGTAGGGGAATGGGTCTGGGTGGGTTGCTCTTCGGAGGGTCGGTGTGGACTTGTTGAACCGAAGGACCTATTTCCACACTGTAGGTAATCTAATCTAATGCACTGTCCAAATTGTCAGTGAGGCTGCAAACAGAACATTGTGCCTATTTTTCAAACGCCCAATTCCAGGAACAATGTTCAGGCTGCGAAGAGATGCTGAAGGGATTTATAATAAATTGCTTCAGCATTCAACATGATCATAGATGATCCTCTATCTCAATACCATATTCCACTTTCTCTTGATACCCCTTGATGCATTTAGTGTCTAAACATTTATCTTTCTCTTCCTTTAATATTTTTAAGCACTTAGTCTCCACAGCCATCTGAGGTAAAGACACAACAAGCATCTCATCCCAGGATTCAGTCGAGTGAATCTATTCTTCTGCTTGTAATAGAAATTATGTTCGTAAATAATGTCAAACTGTCCATGAAAAGTGGTTTTTCCATGCCCTGTATAACTAAGGAAAGGTCCCATGTACCTTGCACTGAATGACAACCTGCCTTATAACTTGCTACATGTGCACATTAACTTCTTGGGACTCATGTACTAGGGCCCCTAGATCCCTCAGTTGCCTCCAAGTTCTGCAGTTTCTCCTCCATATACTTCCATGGCTTTGTTCCTCCAACCTCTATAATCTGCGCCAACCCTACAATCTTGGGAGAAGCCTACACTCCTATAATTCTGCACTCCTTTTAAATTTCCTTGACTTTAAGCACTTGGCCATTGGCGATTGAAATTACCTACCAGTCGCCTAAATTCTGTAGTTCACCCCCCGAACCTTTGTCATCTTATCTCTGTCTCTTTGCATTGTGGTTTTGGTTAACTGTGGCATGCTTACAGATATTTTAATATATTAAGTGTTCTATAAATATTTGATGTCATGAGGCTTGGAGAGTTGCCTTCCCTCACTGATATCCTCTTTTTGTTGTGTGTATGTGTTATGTCACTGACTGCTAACTTACTTTCTTCAACTTTTCTCTTTTCAGGCTAGTAAAAGGCACAGGTTATCACTGGGATATCTTTCTTGTGGGCATAATTAACATTCCCTTATCTATTTTTGGGTTGCCATGGGTACACTCTGCCTTCCCCCATTCTCCATTGCATGTCCGTGCACTGGCCTACGTAGAGCAGAGGGTGGACAACGGGCATTTGCATGAGGTGTAAGTTAACAGAGATCTTTGACCTCCTCTTATCATTATTTAATGTGTGTCTATGGTGTGTTATATCTTTTGAGCCAATTTTGTAAACTTAATAAAATAAAAGTGGGCAAGTTAAAAGTGTACAAGGCAGTTGTTGGAACTTAGCTGACATATTTGGTACTGTCTCTGAACCCTACAAAATAGGAAAGATGCAAATACATTGAGGATGGTGCACAAATTTACCAGAACATTTCTAAGAATGAGAAACATCGGTTATGAGGAGAGCCTGAAGAATTAAGTGAAGTGTGTTCTATTTGTTTTTAGACCATTCTGGATCTGGAGATTGTTAAAGGGGCAGAAATGGCTTTTAGTAAGGTGATGTACTCTTCCTGTCGGATGTGGGAGATCAGAAAGAATTTGAATGTTTCTGGAAACTCTCTTCAGGAAGCAGGATTTGCAACCAAGCATATCGGGTCGCTTGGATCATTTGGAGTGCCAGTTAGAGGCAATGAGGAGATTACAAGTGCAAGGGGGTGTGAAGGATGGCAATTTCAGGAAGCTAGAAAAACGGCAGATACATCAGGTAGATAGGTTACACCCAGGAATGGTAGGAGAGGGAGGCAGCTAGTGCAGGAGACTCCTGTGGGTATCCACATCTCAAACAGGTATGCTGTTTTGGATACTGAAGGGGAATAGCCTCTCAGGGGAATGTAACACTGACAGGCAGCTTTATGGTACTGTGAACTCCCTCCACAGTAATAAGGGATATGTCAGGTTCCAAGCAATCAGTTTTAATAGGGGACTGCCCGTCTTATCAGGGGCACAGGACATTTCTGTGGCTATCAGTGAGACGTTAGGATGGTGTGCTGGCCTCCCTGGTGCTCAGGTCAAGGAGAGGGTACAGAATACTCTGAAAAGGGAGAGTGACCAGCAGAAGGCCATTGTGCACGTTTGTTCCAACGACATAGGTAGGGAAAGGGATGACATTCTGCAGAGAGAATGTAGGAGACTAGGCAGGAGGTTAGAAAGTAGATCCTCAAGGTTAGTAATATCTGGATTGCTTCAAGTGCCACATGCTAGTGAGAGTAGGCCAGAGGTAAGTGTGGCTGAGCTGGTACAGCTGGGATCTCTTAAGAGGTGGAAGTAACCTGTACAAGAAGGTTTGGCTGTGCTTGAATTGGAAGGGGACCAATATCATGGTGGGGAGATTTGCTTGTGCTACTTGGGAGGCATTAAACTAAGAGGGGAGGAACCAAAGCGCTAGTGAGAAAAGGCCGAGGCTGGTACAGTGGATAAGGGGGAGCAGCCTAAATGGGTCAAGGCAGAGGAGCTTGGCATTGATAAGACTGATAAATTAAACTGCATTTACTTCAATGCGAGGCCTGACAGGTAAGCTAGATGAATTTAGGGCATTGTTGAGAACATGGGACTGGGCTATCAAACCTATTTCAGAAACGTGGCTCAGGGATGGACAGCTTAATGTTCCAGCTGTAGATGCTATAGGAAGGATAGCAGAGGGGAAGGGGGAGTGGTTAGGGATAACATAACATAACGGCTGTACTTAGGGTCAATATTCCTGGGAGATCTTCTGGTGATATTATATGGGTGTAACTGAGAAATAAAAAAGGGATGATCACCTTGTATTACAGGCCCCCAATAGTCAGAAATTGAGAAGCAGATATGTAAGGTGATCTCCGATATCTGTGGGAATACTATGCAGACAAACTTGGATTATCCGAACCTGGTTTCAAGGTCCCGATTTAAAGACATTACATCAAAGGTGTTTCCAACACTGACCGTGTCTTTTGTTTATAATGATTAAAAGTGAACTCGGCTCACTGAGGTGGAAAGTATGAAGTCTGGGAGAAAGTGGGAGGGTGGAGAGTTCGATTACTAGGGGACACAGGTTCAAAGTGCAAAGGGGGGATGTTTAAAGAGATGCGTGCGGGAGGTTTTTCATGCAAAGGGTGGTGAGTGCCTGGAACATGCTGCCAGAGGTGGTGGTGGAAGCAGACACAATAGCAGCATCAAGAAGCACCTGGAGAAATACATGAATAGGAAGGGAATAGAGGGGTACGGCTCCTGTAAGGAAGACCGTTTTAGTATGGAAGGGCAAAATGTGTCAGCACAGGCTTGGAGGGCTGGCGGGTCTGTTCCTGTTTTGTTCTTTTACAAGTGACTGAGGTGTCAGTGGAGGAGCACTTTGGGACAAGTAATCATAATTCTGTTAGTTTTAAAATAGTATGGAAAAGATAGAACTGATCAAAAGGTTATTGTTCTAAATTGGAGTAAGGCCAATTCTGACAGTATTAGATAGGAACTTTCAGAAGTTGATTGGGGAAGGCTATTTGAAGTTAACAGGATGCTTGGGAACTGAGAGGCTTTTAAAAATGAGATAACGAGAGTTCAGAGACAATATGTTCCTGTTAGTATGAAGGGTAAGGCTAGTCAGTTAGGGAAAGCTGGATGACTAGAGAAATTGAGCCTCTGGTCAAGAGAAAGAAGGATGCATATGTTAGGTACAGACAGCAGGGATTAAGTGACCCTAGAATGAAGGCAGTAGGGATATACTCGAGGGAAATCAAAAGGACGAAAAGGGATGTGATATAGCTTTGGCAAATAGTTCTGGAGAATCCAAAAAGATTCTGAGTACATTAAGGGTAGCTAGGAAGAGAATAGGGTGCCATCAATATGGCCATCTATGTGTGGAACTACAGGCGATGGGTGAGATACTTAATGAAAATTTTGCATCAATATTTACTGTGGAGAAGGACACAGAAGCTCGGGAACTTAGGGAAATAAACAGTGAGGTCTTGAAAGGAGTTCATATTACAGAAGACAAGGTGGTGGAATTCTTAAAGTGCATTAAGGTAGACAAACCCCTAGCTGAAAACGTGTTGCTGGAAAAGCGCAGCAGGTCAGGCAGCATCCAAGGAGCAGGAGATTCGACATTTCGGGCATGAGCCCTTCTTCAGGAATGAGGAAGGTGTGCCCAGCAGGCTAAGATAAAAGGTAGGGGGGAGGGGTGTTGGGAATGTGATAGGCGGAAGGAGGTTAAGGTGAGGGTGATAGGCCGGAGAGGAAGTGAGGGTGGAGAGGTCGGGAAGAAGATTGCAGGTCAAGAAAGTAGTGCTGAGTCCGAGGGTTGGGACTGAGATAAGGTGGGGGGAGGAGAAATGAGGAAGCTGGAGAAATCTGCATTCATCCCTTGTGGTTGGAGGGTTCCTGGCGGAAGATGAGGCACTCTTCTTCCTGGCGTCGTGTTACCATGGTCTGGCGGAGTGGGAGGGGGAGTTAAAGTGTTCAGCCACGTGGCAGTTGGGTTAGTTGGTGCAGGTGTCCCAGAGGTGTTCTCTGAAACGTTCCGCAAGTAGGCGGCCTGTCTCCCCAATGTAGAGGAGGTCACATCGGGTGCAGCGGATNNGCAGGTTAGGAAGGCGGTGCTGAGTCCGAGACTCGAACCCAGCACCGCCTCCCTAACCTGCAATCATCTCCCTGACCTCTCCGCCCCCACCCCCACTCCGGCCTATCATCCTCACCTTAACCTCCTTTCACCTATCGCATTTCCAATTCCCCTCCCCCAAGTCCCTCCTCCCTAACTTTTATCTTAGCCTGCTGGGCACACTTTCCTCATTCCTGAAGAAGGGCTCATGCCCGAAACGTCGAATCTCCTGCTCCTTGGATGCTGCCTGACCTGCTGCACTTTTCCAGCAACACATTTTCAGGTCTGATCTCCAGCATCTGCAGTCCTCACTTTCTCCTCGAAGATAAACCCCTAGGACCTGGTCAGGTGTTTCCCAACGCTTTATGGATCGTATACTCTAGGATGGTGACGATAAAGCAACATGCTTTGGTAAGGCTCGAGGGTATGATGTGTGGTTTTGAAGGTCAGTATGTTCCACCGATAGCAGGAACTTGCCTTGAAAAGTTGTTTTTGTTAAATGTGGAAAAGAATAGATGAGGTGATTCAGAGGTGTGAGGAATGAAACCAGTTCCCTTAGATAAACCAGTCATGAAAAAAATCTGTGAATGCCATTGAGGATCCATAAACAGTCATGGAAGAAGTGTTCTGCGGAACAGTAATGGTCAGGTCTCTGGGTCATCCCTCCTGATAGGGTATGTCTAGCTGTAAAGTCAGTTCGAGACTTGGTTCAAATTTCCATCTGCAACAAAGATATAGATGGTTGTTGAATGATTGCCTGTTGCCTCGTCCCAGCTAAAAGCTTTGGATCAGGAGACTTCAATAAGCCATATTCTCGAATGGGTTAAACCTCACTTCAATCTTTTTAAGGAGGTTTATCAGCTGATCTGAAGGAAGGCACAAATAATTCTGGATTAGTCCCTACCACTTCTCTATCATTTTTAAACGTTGCTGTCCTGTTGTCTTCCAGGTCAAAGATTTCCAAGCACACATGGCCTCCTTACCCTCACAATAGGCCAGAGGCTCATTTTTACATTTTCAGGGGCATGCATGTTCCAAGGGAGATGTTCGTAGCCTTATAAATGATCACATCAGCTTTTGTTAGCATCAGCAATTGTGATGTTTTCATGCAAACCAGGAACAGTAAAGATATAAATTTTGGCCTTGATAAACTCAGAGACAGGAGATTGTATGACTAATCTCTTGGTGGAATATCATTATAAATTGAATTAAACAGTCTTTATATGCATTGATTGTGGCACACTGCCTGAAAGCAGTTCAGAGTGAATTACTTTCTGATGTGCAGTCACTGTTATAAAATATAGTACCTGACATAATTTCTACAGAAGTGCGCTTGAGCACACTTTATTGCTAACATGCGCTGTGGCTAAGGTACAGTGTTAGGCCTGTTCCACAACATTTCTTATTAGAGAAATAAATTGTTCTCCCAACTAAATAATGGAAAGAGGAAACAATGTCCACAGTCCCCAACGCACAATCCATTCTCTGATCGGCTCAGTTGCTTCCCATCCTCGCTGTCTCACGCGGGCATGGCCTGCTGACAACGTTTGATAACTTCCTCAAGCATGAGCTGAGCAAATCCTCTCCTGTCAGTGTTTTGGAAAGGCCGTGTGTTGATGATGTCACACTATTGGTGGATCAGGTCGAAATCAGAACAAGATCTGTTCCTTGACACACAAACTGCCGAAGAAACTCAGCAGGTGCAGAGAGAAAGCCAAATTAACGTTTCCAGTCCAGTGACATTTCTTCAGAACTGTTTGAAACAGTTGGATCTGAGATTACAACCAAGTCAGCAATGATCTTCTTGAATGGCAGAGCAAGCTTGAGTGGCTGAACGGCCTACCTCTACCCCAATTCATATGTTTTTTTGTGTGAAACTATCAATGATGGTTGCAAAATCCCATCTTTTTCCCTCTGAAGCAGATCTGTCAGTGTTATATGGTCTACATGTGACTGTCGACCCACAGCAATATGACAGATTCTCAACAGTCCTTTGAAATAGCCAGACAAGATGCTCTGATTCAAGGGCAATTAGAGATGAGTAACAGATTAGCCAGCAATGTCCATATACCACAGAAAAATAAATGAGAAAGAGTCGGTTGTGAGTTTTAAAAACAAAGCTAGTTTTGCCCAGTAAGTCATTCACGTTGTTTACACACCCTGACTAAAGGAATGTCCAATCAGAGCAGGCAAGCAGATGACTAAATTACGGGAGAGTTTTTTCAAGAGTTTTTTTAAATGAGGCCAAACATGTTCAATGCGTAAAAAGCTTGTCTGCATCCACAATAGTGCCTAACCTGTTCTTTTTTTGGTTTCCCTCCCTGTTCCCTCTTTTATCTCTCGCAGGATTATTTGTGTAAGGGAGACCCGAGTGTCTGCTCTTGTGGCCCACATACTGGTGGGGATCTCGCTTCTGATGTTGCCCATCCCTCTGCAATGGATTCCAAAACCAGTCCTATACGGCTTGTTCCTCTACGTCTCCGTGACCTCCATCGATGGGTGCCAGTTTTTCGAGCGTTTGGCCCTTCTGTTCAAAGAGCAGGTAAAGTTGCAAATGGCCTCTGTAGAGCAACATTTGAGATGAAAGGAATTTGCCCTGACCTGCTAACCTTTATCCCCATTTAGTACCCGTAAAGCATCTTTATTTGTTAAAGGGTCTCGATCAATTGCTAGCTTTGGTATAGGTAATAGTTTTAACTGGAAGGGGGAAACATTGCTGTCAATAACCTGCTGCATGCTTACTGGTACATCAGCATGTAAGAGCAGATATTGATTTTAACAGAGTAAGAGAAATACGGATTGGAAATCAATTAGTTACACTTTCTAAACTCTGCAAATAACCGAGTCAGATTTATGGAATCGGCTTTTATAATTTTGGGAAGTCTGTGCAAGGCATTAAAATTTTCTTCCATAAACATGCATTGACTTTTATCGTATATTCTTTTGAAACAGTCAATCTTTTGTAATGAGCCTTGTTATAATTTCCTTTTTTATATCTGTGTTTAGCAATCCTTTCAGATTGAAATATAGATTGTAGAGTGACTGTTCACCCTTAGCTTCATGGTGTGATTGAAACAACAGTACTCATGCTCTCGATGGTAAGGGATCCTGGCTACTCCAGGAGGTGGTTCCTTTCTGCATGCCCCAGTTGCTGCCTAGGCTGTTGAGCCAGCTGAGATGTTAAACACTCGCTGGAAACACTGTGCGGTTAAAAATTCAGGGTGACTACGTATCCCCTGTTGTCTTGAAGTTGCTGTCAGTGAATTCATGCTGCAAGTTTAAAGAGCAGCTGAAGTGGGGGCAAGCAGGGCAAACCAAACAAACAAGTGTTCAAGCACTTGGACGATAGTGATCACAATTCCCTGACCTTTACTCCTATCCCTCTCCATGAATGTAGTAAATGATATGGGAAAGTATTTATTGGGGGAGGGGGAATTACAATACTATTAGGCAGGAACTGGGGCGCCTAAATTGGGAGCGCATTTTCTCAGGAAAATGCATGACAGACCGTTGGAGGTTGTTTAGGGAGCACTTGCTGTTAGTGCTGGACCGGTTTGTCCCACTGAGACAAGGAAGGGATGGTAGGGTGAAGGAAACTTGGGTCAAGAGGAAGAAGGAAGCTTACTCAAGGTTGAGGAGGTAAGGATCAGACAAGGTTCTAGAGGGTTAAAGGTTAGCAAGGAAGGAATTGAAGAATGGAATCAGGAGAACTAGAAAAGGGCATAAACGAGCTTCAGAAGGTAGGATTAAGGAAAACCCCAAGGCGTTCTACACTTATGTGAGGAGCAAGAGAATGGCCAGAGTGAGGGTAGGGCCAATCAGGGATAGTGGAGTGAACTTGTGCCTGGTGTCGGAGGAGGTAGGGGAGGTCCTTAATGAATACTTTGCTTCAGTATTCACCACAGAGAGGGACCTTGTTATTTGTGATATGCTCAAACAGGTTAATATTAAGGAAGATGTGCTGAAAATTTTGAAACAATGAAGATCGCTAAGTCCCCTGGGCCAGATGGGATATATCCAAGGTTTCTACTGGTAGTGAGGGAAGAGATTGCTGCACCTTTGGCGATGATCGTTGTCCTCACACATCCATCAAAGCTTCAACTGCACTTCCGCACATGTCACTTACTGTATCTGTTGCTCCCAATGCGGTCTCATCTACGTTGGGGAGAAGGCCGCCTACTCACAGAGTGCTTCAGAGAACATCTCGGGGACACCCAAACTAACCATCCCCACTGCCCCGTGGCCGAACACTTCAAGTCCCCCGTGGAAATGCAGGTTCTGGACCTCCCTTATCACCACTCCCTTACTACCTGACACCTGGAGGAAGAATGCCTCATATTCTGCCTTAAGACTCTTCAACCCCATGACATCAATGTGGATTTCACCAGTATTCTCATTTCCCCTCTCCCCACCTTATCCCAGTTCCAATCTTCCCCAACTCGGCACCGTCTTCGTGACCTGTCCTACCTGTGCATCTTCCTTCCCACCTATCCGCTCCACCCTCCTCTCCGACCTATCACCATTACCCCCACCTCCATCCACCTATCGCACTCTCTGCCACATTCCCACCTCAGTCTCACCACCCTCTCATTTATCCCTCCACCCTCTTGGCTCAGCGCCATTCTTGATGAAGTGTTTTTGCCTGAAACATTGATTCTCCTGCTCCTCTGACGCTGCCTGACCTGCTCCAGCACCACACTCTCGACTTTACGTCCTCACTGTCAACTGGGGTAGTGCCAGATGATTGGAGGGTGACAAATTTTATTCCCTTTTCAAGAAAGGGAATAACGATAATCCTGGGAATTACAGACCAGTCAGTCTTACATCTATGGTGGGCGAATTTTTGGAGAAGATTCTGAGACAGGAATTATGATTAGTTGGAAAACCATAGTTTGATTCAAGATAGTCAGCATGGCTTCGTGAGGGGCAGGTCATGCCTCCCAAGCCTTATTGAATTCTTTGAGGATGTGACAAAACATATTGATGAAGGTAGAGTGGTAGATGTGGTCTACATGGATTTTAGCAAAGCATTTGATAAGGTTCCCTATAGTAGGCCCATTCAGTAGGCCCATACAGGGAAATTTGTCTGACTGGATACAGAATTGGCTGGCCCATAGAAGGCAGAGGGTGGTAGTTGAGAGAAAGTACTCAGCCTGAAGCTTGGTGACAAGTGGTGTTCCACAGGGATCTGTACTGGGACCTCTGCTCTTTGTGATTTTTATAAATGACTTGGATGAGGAAGGATGGGTTAGTAAGTTTGCCGATGGCACGAAGGTTGGTGGAGTTGTAGATAGTGTGGAGGGCTGTTCTAGGTTGCAACGGGACATTAACAGGATGCAGAGCTGGGGGCTGATACGACGCAGATGGAGTTCAACCTGGAAAAGTGTGAAGTGATTCATTTTGGAAGGTCAAATTTGAATGCAGATTACAGGGTTAAAGGCAGGATTCTTGGCAGTGTAGAGGAACAGATGAATCTTGGGGTCCATGTCCACTGATTCCTCAAAGTTGTCACCCAAGTTGATAGGGTTGTTAAGATGGCGCATGGTGTGTTGGCTTTCATTAGCAGAGGGATTGTGTTTAAGGGCCACGAGGTTATGCTGCAGGTCTATAGAGCCCTGGCTAGACCACACTTGGAATATTGTGTTCAGTTCCAGTTGCCTTATTATAGGAAGGATGTGGAAACTTTAGAGAGGGTGCAGAGGAAATTTACCAGGATGCTGCCTGGACTGGAGGGCATATCTTATGAGGTAAGGTTGAGCGAGCTGGGGCTTTTCTCATTGGAGTGAAGAAGGGTGAGAGGTGACTTGATAAAGGTGTACACGACAATAAGAGGCATAGATAGTGAATAGTCAGACTTTTTCCCAGGGCAAAAATGTCTATCATGAGGGGGCATGATTTTAAGGCGACTGGAGGAAAGTTTAAGGGAGATGTCAGAGGGTTCTTTACACAGAGCATGGTGGCTGCATGGGGGGACATTTTAAGCAACTTTTGGATAGGCACATGGTTGATAGTAAAATGAAGGGTAGGTAGATTAGTTTGATCTTAGAGTAGGATAAAAGGTCACAACATCAAGGGTCGAAGGGCCTGTACTGTTTTATGTTCAATGTAAACCAGCTGCTTCTGGGCTTTGTGAAGTCTGTATTTCAACTTAATGTGTAGGAGCAGGAGTAGGCCATGCACCCCTCAAATCTGTCTGTCGTTCACTAAGGTTATGGCTGATCCTTGACCTTGCTTCCACTTCCAGCCTTCATCCAATATCCCTTGAATCCTTCAGTATCCCAATGTCTTTTGGTTTCTGTCATGCTCAACAATGGAACATCCCCAATTCTCTGGGATAAATAATTCCAATGATTTACCAATGGAGCAAAAAGATTTCCCCCAAATTTCTGTCACTTTCTTTTTATTCATGCTAGGCATGTGGGTGTCACTAGATAGCCCAACATTTACTGCCTTTCTCAAGGGCCTTGAGGAAGCATCTTGCCATGAGGAGAAATCTCGATCACTTGTGCCCCACCCTCACCTCCAACCCCCACTGTCTGCAAAAGCCTTGTGGATGCTGTTATCATTAGGAGTATGGCATACTGAGAGAAATAGGTTTTAGTTGATTAAGGTTGTCGAGGGAAATGGATCAAAAGTGGAAGAGGTGCAAGTGATGTTATCGATCACCTGAAGGCCTGAACGACTTCCATTCCTTGTGTTCCAAGGAACCAGAATTTTTTAACCAAACTTCTCAACCAATTCTCATCCTCCTTGTTCTCCCACAGCCTACCCCCGCCCAACCTCCCTGTAATTTAACTCTGAATGGAAACTCAGTGTTTTGTATAATTGTCTTTTTTTTTCAAATATGCTCTAGATGTCTTATCCCCCTACGCACTACATCAGGAGAGTTCCCCAGAGGAAGATCCATTACTTCACTGGTCTCCAGCTGCTTGAGATTGCCATTCTCTGTGGCTTTGGAATGGCTCCGATTCCCTACTTGAAGATGGTATTCCCCCCAATCATGCTCGCCATGGTCCCCATCAGGTTTGTCCTTTTTTATTATTTTCAGGTGGACCTTCCAATGTTGCACTCTAATCTTGAATTGTGAACTAATTCTTGTGCACATGTTTGAAAGGGTTTGATATAATTTAGATAAATGCATTTGACAGAGGCAATGGTTGAGCAGCCTCACTGCTTTATTAATCCAGAGACCCAGATAATCTTAGAATGTAGAACATTACAGCGCAGTATAGGCCCTTTGATCTCGATGTTGTGCTGACCTGAGAAACCAATCTGAAGCCCATCTAACCTTCACTATTCCGTTTTCATTCATATGCCTATCCAATTACCATTTAAATTCCCTTATACTTGGTGGGTTTACTACTGTTGCAGGCAACGCATTCCACGCCCCTACTACACTAAGTTAAGAAACTACCTCTGACATCTGTCCTGTATCTATCACTCCTCAATTTAAAGTTATGTCCCCTCGTTTTAACTATCACCATCTGAGGAAAAAGGCTCTCCCTGTCCACCCTATCTAACCCTCTGATTGTCTTATATGTCTCTATTAAGTCACCTGTCAACCTTCTCTCTCATGAAAACAGCTTCCAGTCCCTCAGCCTTTCCTCATAAGACCTTCCCTCTATACCAGGCAGCATCCTAGTAAATCTCCTTTGAACCCTTTCCAAAGCTCCCACATTCTTCCTATAATGCAGTGACCAGAACTGTACGCAATACTCCAAGTGCGGCTGTACTAGAGTTTTGTACAGCTGCAGCATGACCCGAATGGCTCTGAAACTCCATCCCTCTACTAATAAAAGCTAATGCACCATATGCCTTCTTAACAACACTATCAACCTGGGTGGCAACTTTCAGATAGATACCGAGATCTGTCTGTTCATCTACACTACCAAAAACCTTACCAATAGCCCAGTAATCTGTATTCCTGTTACTCCTTCCAAAGTGAATCACCTCCTGCTCTTCCACGCTAAACTCCATTTGCCACCTCTCAGCCTAGCTCTGCAACTTATCTATGTCCCTCTGTAACCTGCAACATCCTTTGGGCTCTATCCACGACTCTACCAACCATAGTGTCATCCGCAAATTTGCTAATCCATCCTTATATGCGGTCATCCAGGTATTTTACATAAGTGACCAACAGCAGTTGCCCTAAAATAGATCCTTGTGGCATCCCACTAGGAATGTTTTGGGGACCCAGATCCATGGCAAATATTGAAATTTTGAATTCAATAAGAATCTAGAATTTAAGGGTTTAATGACCCTGAAATGTTTTTGTTCGGTAAAATAAAGCTCATCTGGTTCACCTTTAGAAAAGGAAACATACCCTCCTCACCTGTTCTAGCTGGTGTGTGTGAATCCAGACCCATAGCAATGGGGTCCACCGTAGGGATGGGCAATAAATGCTGGCGTAGCTATGTCCACATTCCATGAATGAATGAAAAAATTAAATGGAGAAGGGAACAAAAGAGACAAGTGCACTTTAGGGAGAAAATTCAAGAAACAATGGAAAGATGTTCTTGAGGCTTGGGAGACCTGGGAAATGCAAACATTCTCTGGAAGGTTGTGAGACTGAAAAGAGGTTCGAGTTGATGAGGGGGTGAGGCCTTGGACAGGATTTCAAAACCAGTGTGACAATTAAAAAACCAATGCCATGATGAACTGGTGTTGGTCAGTAAGTATGGAGTAGTGAGTGACCGAGATTCTGATGTGAAATAATGGGTACGTTAAGAGCAGTTTCATGCTGGAAGTTAGGGTGATGCCGTTCAAGTACATGGTTTTCAGTTCTTTCTGACATAGAACAGTCATGTAACTTTTACGTGACAATGTAGAACAAAGCAGTATTTTTATTATACAGGCTAAGGACTTTAGTCAAATGAAGATTTATTTTATCATCATCTTCAACTTGGTTGCTGTGGTGAATGCCTTTAACTTTGGCTGCTGAGGTTGCGGTCCCTGGCACAGGATTACCTGACGCTGTGTGTGCGCGCGCATGTGATAGTTGACCAAAGTGATGCAGCCTCATCAGAGTCCAGAAATATTTACTCGACTTTTACAGCATAGAAATTGACAGCATTCAGTCCATTTAGCAGTGTCTGCTCTGAGAAAAGGTCTCCACTAAATCCCACCTCGAGGCACTCCATCAGACTGTTGTTAGCCACTGAGTCGCACACAAAAGGTTATCCTAGAATCCCATAGTACAGAAGAGGCCTTTTGGCCCATCAATTCTATACTGCCAAATATATATATTACATAGAACATAGAACAGTACAGCACAGAACGGGCCCTTCAGCCCACGATGTTGTGCCGACCACTGATCCTCATGTATGCACCCTCAAATTTCTGTGACCATGTGCATGTCCAATAGTCTCTTAAATGTCCCCAATGACCTAGCTTCCACAACTGCTGCTGGCAACGCATTCCATGCTCTCACAACTCTCTGTGTAAAGAATCCGCCTCTGACATCCCCTCTATACTTTCCTCCAACCAGCTTAAAACTATGACCCCTCGTGTTAGCCATTTCTGCCCTGGGAAATAGTCTCTGGCTATCGACTCTATCTATGCCTCTTATTATCTTTGTATTCCTCAATTAGGTCCCCTCTCCTCCTCCTTTTCTCCAATGAAAAAAGTCTGAACTCCGTCAACCTCTCTTAAGATAAGCCCTCCAGTCCAGGCAGCATCCTGGTAAACCTCCTCTGAACTCTCTCCAAAGCATCCACATTTTTCCTATAATAGGGCGACCAGAACTAGATGCAGTATTCCAAGTGCGGTCTAATCAAAGTTTTATAGAGCTGCAACAAGATCTCACGACTCTTAAACTCAATACCCCTGTTAATGAAACGCCATATGCTTTCTTAACAACCCTGTCCACTTGGGTGGCCATATGTACCTGCACACCAAGATCCCTCTGTTCCTCCACACTGCCAAGAATCCTATCCTTAATCCTGTACTCAGCTTTCAAATTCGACCTTCCAAAATGCATCACCTCGCACTTATCCAGGTTGAACTCCATCTGCCACCTCTCAGCCCATCTCTGCATCCTGTCAATGTCCCGCTGCAGCCTACAACAGCCCTCTATACTGTCAACGACACCTCCAACCTTTGTGTCATCTGCAAACTTGCTGACCCATCCTTCAATCCCCTCATCCAAGTCATTAATAAAAATTACAAAAAGTAGAGGCCCAAGGACAGAGCCCTGTGGAACACCACTCACCACAGACTTCCAGGCAGAATATTTTCCTCCTACTACCACTCGCTGTCTTCTGTTGGCCAGCCAATTCTGTATCCAGACAGCTAAGTTCCCCTGTATCCCATTCCTCCTCACCTTCTGAATGAGCCTACCATGGGGAACCCTATCAAATGCCTTGCTGAAGTCCATATACACCACATCCACAGCTCGACCCTCATTAACTTTTCTAGTCACATCCTCAAAGAACTCGATAAGGTTTGTGAGGCATGACCTGCCCCTCACAAAGCCGTGTTGACTGCATTTAATCAAGCCATGCTCTTCCAGATGGTCATAAATCCTATCCCTCAGAATCCTTTCTAACACCTTGCAGACGACAGACGTGAGACTGACTGGTCTGTAATTGCCGGGGATTTTCCTATTTCCTTTCTTGAAGAAAGGAATTACATTTGCCTCCCTCCAGTCCTCAGGTACGAACTCCAGTGGAGAGCGAGGATGACCTAAACATGTCCCACTTTTCCACACTGGACCAATAGCCTTGAATGTTATGGCATTTCAAGTTCTCATTCAAGTAATTTTCAAAGGTGGTGAGGTTTCCTGCCTCGACTGCTCTCCCAGGTAACATGTTCCAGACCTCCTCCACCATTGAGGTGAAAATGGTTTTCCTCCAATCCCCTCCAAAACCACTTGTCTTTCACTTTTTAAAATTATGCCCTCTTGTTAATGACCGTTCAACTCCGAAAGAATAGCGGCTTTCCATTCATAGAATCCCTATTGTGTGGAAACAGGCCCTTCAGCCCAATAAGTCCACACTGACCCTCTGAAGAGTGACCCACCCAGACCCATGATCCTACCCTAACATTCTATATTTACCCCTGACTAATGCACCTAACCTACACATCCCTGAACACTACAGGCAATTTAGCATGGCCAATTCACCTAACCTGCACATCTTTTGGACTGTGGGAGGAAACCGGAGCACCTGGAGGAAACCCACACAGCCACTGGGAGAATGTACAAAGTTCACACAGTCACCCAAGACTGAAATGGAACCTGGATCCCTGGTGCTGTGAGGCAGCAGTGCTAACCACTGGGCCACCATTCATCCTGTCAATGCCCCTCATAATCTTAGACACCTCAATCCTGTCTCCCCTCCCCGTCAACCTTGTCCATTCCAAAGAAAATAATCCAAGCTTATTTCAGCTGTGAAAATGAATCCAGCATGCTCCGTCCTGGTGAATCTCCTGTGCACCACCTCCAATGCAATCATGGTCGTCCCATATTGCAGTGGCCAAAACTGCACGCACTACTCCTAACCAAAGTCCTGCACCGTACCAACGTAACTTCCCTGCTCTTCTAATGTATGCTGCAACTAATAAAGGCAAATTTTCCATTGCTGTCTTACTAATTCGACTTACCTACCATGCCATCTTCAGGAATCTAGGTTAGAGTGGTGCTGGAAAAGCACAGCAGGTCAGGCAGCATCCGAGGAGCAGGAAAATCGCCGATTTGGGCAAAAGCCCTTCATCAGGAATAGAGGATGAAGGACTTTTGCCCGAAAAGTCAATTTTCCTGCTCCTTGGATGCTGCCTGAATCTGTGCTTTCCCAGCACCGCTCTAATCTAATCCCCAGTTTCCAGCATCTGCAGTCCTCACTTCTACCTTTCTTCGGGAATCCATAGACACACGTCTCCTGTTTCCCTGAGCTTTATAGTGGCCTGACATTCATTGAGTACTTTCCTTGACTAATTAGATTGGTGACACAAAATCTCTGGTGTCTTTAAAAGAACAGGAATAGATTTGAGGGGAATCGCAGAGCTGAGAGACTTAGCGGCCGAAGACATAGCCGTGGGGCAAAGGTAATGGAGGATGCACAAAGTTATGGAATTGGAGCAGCACAGGAATGTTAAATCCTGTGGATGCTGGAAATCTGAAATAAACACAGAAT
Organism: Chiloscyllium plagiosum; assembly: GCF_004010195.1. Taxonomy (NCBI): domain Eukaryota; kingdom Metazoa; phylum Chordata; class Chondrichthyes; order Orectolobiformes; family Hemiscylliidae; genus Chiloscyllium; species Chiloscyllium plagiosum. Next base: position 12,772,870 of record NC_057710.1, read on the forward strand.
GCTGGAGGAGCTCCGTAGGTCTGGCAGAAGCTGAAGGGGAGTCATAGTGGACTCAAAATGGTTAACTCTGTTTCTGTCTCAACAGCCTGAGTTTCTCCAGGAGTCTGAGTTTATAGGGCAGGGGCAGGCTCAGGCTCTGGCAGATCCAAAAGGACTTTAGTTTTGCTTTGTTAGTTGTTTTTTGCTGGCGGCTGGAGCTGAAAGCTTGAATTCTCTGCTGCCAGAGTGAAATCTTCAAGGGGTTTCCCCTTAATAGTCAAAAGGGGGACAAATTGTTTCTTTCCAGTGGACTGGAGGGAGGGAGCACATGCTAATAATAAATAACTTTGCCAAGGGTGTGTTTATGGGATGCTGCTTATATTGGGACAGTTGTGGATTATTGATTAAATAATACATTTATCTTAAGTATTTCAATTGAGTAGAGTTATGCCAATTCTTCTTTTTATTGTATTTCAACTCTAAGAATAAAATGTTTTGAATAAAACTTAGTGGTGGACCAATTGAATCGTATTTGGGACAGTGTGTTACACTTGCTGCTTTAAAAATATATATAAAGGTTAGGGCATAGGCTATATCCATAATATGCTTGAGGCGAGGCTGGTGTGGTCCATAACAATTCTTAAACTGTTGTTTATTCACAGATGCTACATCCTCCCTCGAATAATTGAAGCCAAGTATTTGGATGCAATGGATGCAGAGCATTAAAGGACAGCAGAATCAGGCGGGTGTACCCACGTGCTGTGTATCACAGAATGTGTCCAGAGATGTGTTTTTTGTGCATCAGTGCTTAAGGACCAACCAAAGCAGCTGGCACTTGACTCAGATCCAGCAAGTGCCACCTTATCCATTTTACTACAAACAATACTTGTGCTACAAGACTTGTGCACCAATCTTGAAATGCCTCTTGTTTTTTTTTGATTCCCCTCTTTTTGGAGAAGGTTGCACAGTGGAGAATGTGTCTGTGGTAGCAGGAGATAGACCATTGAAACAAAATGGTTAGTGTTCATTCGGTCCATCAACCCAATCCAAACCCGCACCCTCCTGCCCTTTTCCTTTTTCACAGTAATCCAGACTCTTTCAGTTAATGAGGATGTGCAGGGAATAATATTTGGGTTTGTAACATCATGGATTTGCTTTCTGAAGCAGAGTGTGCAATATGTAGTATCTCTGCTCTGTAATAAACGTAAGGGAATTGTGATTTTGTTTTTGCATAGCTCACATGCATGTTGGGCTACTCATTTTGATGCTGTATCTGCACCCACATTTCCACCATATGTACTTTAAATCTTCTGATTTAAAGGGATATTTATATGGTTTGTTTGTGTAATGTGTATGTATTCCATCTTTAGCTTTTTTTAATATTTTCACAAGTGTATCACTGGTTGGAACATAGTTTTTATTTGAATGGGTGAGACTGGCACAAATGAGGTCTGTAAAGCTTTGCTGAAAGTTGGTCACAAGCTGATGACTGAGCTGGCTGTGATGGAATTAGAGTACAAGAACATTTCTTTCATCTTACAGCCAATGGCATGCATCTAATTAACCAGCCTGAAAGCCCTGCCTCCTCTTGAATTTCCACATCTCCCTCCCTTTCAACCAGCTTCTTCACTTCCTGCTTCCTCTCTCCCCTGCTCCTTCCCACTGTTACCCAACAATCTCCATTCATATGACCTATGAGAGAGTTTCATGGTGCATCCTCTACTCAGGTAGAGCTATAATGTAAATGGATTGTAATGTAAATGATTTTCTCCTGTATCAATGTTATGATTCAAAATCTGCGATACAGTAATGTGTAACAATTATGGCATTGGTCAATTATTTCAGATGTTTCAACTGGTCTGACATGTCTTTGACATTTGATACTCAATGGGTGAACGTTACTGTCAGTGGATCTGAGAAACTAAAACTCCAGAGCTATTTTCTAAAGTGCTCCTATTGTCTTTTTTTTAAATTGGGAGGCAGCTTATGCAATTTGACAACAGTGATGGCTGCTCCATACTTGGCATGTCCTATCCGCATTAACGACACTAGGGTGAGCTCTAACCTCGGTCCAGTGTAAAGTAACTCTGTGTCTACTTTATGCGAAAACTGAAATTCCCTTTCACTGTCACACTGATGTTCAGCTTTAGAAGCTTCACAGCTGTGCTTGACCTTGCTCCTCACTTGAGGTTAGTGGGGGGTATAGTTGCACAGATACCCAGAAACATGGAAAACAGGAGCAGGAGTAAGTGATTCAGCCCTCTAAACCAGCTCCACCATGCAACATGATCATGGCTTCCCATCAAACCCATATCCTGTTTGTGATTTCTCCCCATACCCTTTGATCCCTTTAGCCCTAAAAACTATTCTACTTTTCTACTTCCTTCAATCAATCATTTTGGCCTCCAATTGCTTTCTGTTGGAGAACATTCCACAGGCTCACCACTCTCTGGGTGAAGAATTTTTTTCTTTCAGTCCTAAATGGTCTACCCCATATCCTTAGACTGTAACCCCTTGGTTCTGGACACCCCGATCATCAAGAACATCCTTCTTGCCTCTACCCTATCTAGTCCTGTTAGAATTTCTATTAAAGTCCCCCTATCACCACCACCCCACACACAGGCACACTTCTAAACTCCAATGAATATAGTCTTATCTGAACCATTCTCCCATCATACAGCAGTTTTGCCATTCCAGGAGTCAATCTGGTCAACTTACTGCCTCCACTGCCAGCAGGTCTTTCCTCCGGTAAGGAGACCAAAACTGCACATAATATTCTTAGACAAGGTTTTTGGCTATTAATGCTACCAATTGGTTGGTGAATCTGGAAAACAAAGAGGTATTGTGACTGTAAGTTTTGTGTTTACAGAATCCTGTCGCAGTTCTCCAAAAGGTAACATTGTGGTTTCTGAGCAATGAATTACAGCAAAGGGCAACAGTTGTTGATTTATCACTGGGGAGGTAGCATTGTGCTAATGTCACTTGTCAATTAATCAAGAAACCCCAAGCCCCTGGTCCGAGATATCGGTTCCAAACACAGCCGAAGGAATTTAAGTTTCCTTCAAAAATCTGGAATTATAAGATGGTCTTGTTTGATCTGATCTACAGGTCTCCAGATGTCCTGTCTTTTGAGATGACATAACCAGCCTGTTGTAAGCACATCAGTGTTTGAGCAACATAGGCAGGCCTTGCCAGGGATTATCCCATCTCATGAAAGAATAAAATAAAAAATGTGACAACCATTTTGCACATGGGAACAAGATGAATTACCCACTAATCGACATTCGGTGTGGTATCAGTTGAGAGAGAAATGTTGGCTGATGTGTTGAGATAGCTTTCTATTTTATAAGGTGTTGCCAGGTTTGGAAGGTCATGTTGTGGCTGTACAGGGCATTGGTTAGGCCACTTTTGGAGTACTGCATTGTACTCTGGTCTCCCTGCTGCAGAAAAGTTGAAAGTGTTCAAAATGTATTTACAAGGATGTTGCTAGGGTTGCAGATTTTGAATTCTAGGAAAAGGTTGACTAGGCTGGGGATATTTTCCATGGCGTACCAGAGGTTGAGGAGGTGGACAGGACATTGGTTAGGCCAGAGATGGAATATTGCGTGCAACTCTGGTCTCCTTCCTATCGGAAAGATGTTGTGAAACTTGAAAGGGTTCAGAAAAGATTTACAAGGATGTTGCCAGGGTTGGAGGATCTGAGCTATAGGGAGAGGCTGAACAGGCTGGGGCAGTTTTCTCTGGAGTGTCGGAGGCTGAGGGGTGACCTTATAGAGGTTAACAAAATTATGAGGGGCATGGATAGGATAAATAGGCAAAGTCTTTTCCCTGGGGTGGGGGAGTCCAGAACTAGAGGGCAGCATAGGTTTAGGGTGAGAGGGGAAAGATATGAAAGAGACCTAAGGGGCAACCTTTTCACACAGAGGGTGGTACGTGTATGGAATGAGCTGCCAGAGGAAGTGGTGGAGGCTGGTACAATTCCAACATTTAAGAGGCATCTGGATGGGTTTATGAATAGGAAGGGTTTGGGTGCTGGCAGGTGGGACAAGATTGGGTTGGGATATCTGGTCGGCATGGTCCGGTTGGACCAAAGGGTCTGTTTCCATGCTGTAAGTCTCTTGTGACTCTCTAAGTGCTCAGTCACACTAAGTTGGCTAGTTTGTGCTTCTCAACCAAAAGCCCTACTTAACCTATTTAACCTGATAAAAACGGGGTAAAAATAATAACTGCAGATGATGGAAACCAGATTCTGGATCAGTGGTGCTGGAAGAGCACAGCAATTCAGGCAGCATCCAACGAGCACCAAAATCTCTTGATGTTTTGGGCAAAAGCCCTTCATCAGGAATAAAGGCAGAGAGCCTGAAGCGTGGAGAGATAAGCTAGGGGAGGGTGGGGGTGGGGAGAGAGTAGCATAGAGTACAATGGGTGAGTGGGGGAGGAGATGAAGATGATAGGTCAGGGAGGAGAGGGTGGAGTGGATAGGTGGAAAAGGAGTTAGGCAGGTCGGACAAG